>NC_057799.1:568266587-568635889 GCF_018294505.1 Triticum aestivum
TATTGGGGTCCGGACTTTAGAAGAGAGAGGGGTGTTAATGTGCTCGTGTGTTGGTGTTTGGGGGAGAGAACGACTTCTCTGTGTGTGTGGGGGGGGGGGTGGCTTCAGATAAAGAGTGAGGTGTCTATATTTGAGGGACTTTAGCGTAATTGAGATATACATGGTCAATAGTGTGTGCACTCAAGGTTGATCAATTTGTTTCACAGTTTGGACTATGAGATAACGATACTTTTGAACACGCGTGATATACTTTGATGTACCAGAATTACAAACCTAAGATTGGAATTTTGGAATTCGACTCCATCATTAGCTTTTGTAATTCATTTAAATGGAGGTACATTTTTAAGCCGGGATTTCGTGATTTCAAATTCATATATCAAACCTAGAGATATACACATACGGGCATGTTAAAACTTTATAATCATCCACTTTATTCATACACATACACATTTTTTGCTTTTGTCATCATATTTAGGATAAACACATTTGGAATTTCATTTGAATTGGACCATATGTTGGTATTTGCTTGTAGTAGCTCAATGATCCATATTTGAATTGAATGGACAATCTAAGTTTTGAGTTGGAGACATTGATTTTCAAAATTTGCACTTTTTCCGTGCAAAACAAACAAATTCTCGGCCATGATATCATAGTCGGCCGTACAAGAGCAGAATATAATTTCAGGCGCCAAAAGCTTTCAAACTTCCCGCTCACATCGAAATATCTCGCGCCCGAAAGTTTAGCCCTGCGATATTCCTGTTTTACCCCTGCCACATGAACAGAAATGGGCTGCTTTGGTAACTCCATTGTTTTCCCCTCTTTGCCCCCAACATTCTTCCCCAGAGCCCCTCCCCTTCCCCTCCCCGAGCCCCCCAACCATGGCAAGCCGCCGAATCTAGTCCTCCACTGCAGCGGTGGACCTCACACCCCGACGGATCTACCTTCCGCACCTTGGAACCCCAACTGCCAACTCACCACTTCACCGGAGCCGCTTCAGCGACTGGCTTGTACACCGCTCCAGATCTCCTTGACCGCCATCATGGTCCACCGCACCGGATCTTCTTAACTGGCGCCCTCGTCCACCACAGTGTAGGCCCTTCACTGACTCCCTCGTACGCCCCTTCGTTGGCCCTTCATACAAGCCCTCGTCCACCGCAATAGATCCGCCTCACCAAAAGCACTGTACAACGCGCCCGCCGAAGCCTTCGTCCACTGCACCGGACTCACTCCACGGACGCCATATTCAACTCCACCGGCCCTGCTTTACCGATGCCGCAGCCTCATCAGGTTATTTCGATCTATACTCCTTTGGTTTTTCTCTTTATCATGCAACTATTCACTTACCACAGATGAGCTTTCTTGTATGTCGACAGGCGCCGCAACCGTAGCACCGGAGCCGCTTCAGCGACGGCGACAGCCAGCCCAAACTCAACCGCAACACGAGCACCATCGACGATCCTTAGCTATCAAGTATGCCAACGATACCCATACGCCGCCGAGAATCAGGTACTATTATCCAACGGCCGGCGCCTACGTTCACTTTCTTAGCATAAGCACCGCACCTTTGAATTTCTTCAGGGCATCATTCAGTTTTTCATGAGACGTGTTATTCTGCTTGCACCTGTAGGGCCATACTTCTGGCAGTGAAGATGTTACATGTGCTAAATTACATACCAGTGCACATATAGTTAATATGCTTTAGTTTTGTCCTAAGTATTACTATACTTCCTAGATATCACTGCCTAGTATTTTACTTCTTGCATGCTATATTTATGATAATGGTGTTGTTCTGATGCCACCTGTTGGTTCCATCAGACTGCTTCATGTTCTCTACGCTTAATTACACATCAGCAAACTAGCATGCGGTTCCGCTGGTTTTTGTTCGTTTTACCCTACATTTTCTGATGCTAGCTATTACATCACTGCTACGAGCCTCTGTTCATTACTTTTGTGTGTGTTCTTGATCTTCCCAAGTTGCATGACTAATTTGATGCTTCTATTAATTATGGAGCTGCCAACCCCATCAAGCAAAATATTTGTTCTTTTGGGGCTGGCACCTCAAACAAGCATAAAAATAGAGGGAAGTTGATATATTGTCGTGTATGCACACACCCTTCTTTCATTAGTTTAGGTCAACCATTGATGATCAATTCGAACCAGTGCATGCGATTAAAATTAATTTTACCTAAATAGAGGGTGCAGAATAAACTACAACAAGTAGATTTGCAACCACGGGATGCTGACGATATCTTCAAAGAACATTGCAACAGCAGCGAGGCTTCACAGCAACATATGGTAAGCCAGTGTGTTTTAGTACATGTGAAATGTAATGCGTGTGGGCTGCTTTCTTGGCTTGTGCCCTCAACCTGTAATCCTACAGAATAACAAATAGTTCAGTTGTCTGCTTTGCTATATTGCTTGATTCGAATGCTTGTTTGTTACTTGTTACGCTATACCTGAGTTGACCAATATGTCAGCAGTGCCTGCTGTACTATCGTAAAGAAATGCATGCCTAGTTTATTTGAGTCCTTAACTTTTCCTTTGAACTTCATCACAAGACTGTCTTCATAGTTTATATGAGGCCACACTGTTAAGTGCTTTCTCAGATTATTTCAACTGCTTAGATGCCTTGGCAACTTGAATATAGCGGTGGTACACTCCCTTTCAACTAGGGATGTCAACTGGGTCCCGTTTAATCCCGATTAAAGTCCACTAGTGGTATGATAGTTCAAAAGATTTTTTGTTTTTTGAGGAAAATGAACCAGGGAGCTAGCAAAAACTAGCTAGATGGGACTGGCGGATGTCGTTTATTTGCCACTTACATCCCTAGTTTCATCTTACCATTTTAATTTATTTTCGGCTGATGCTGCTTCAAACCATTTAAATATAGCTTGCCCTGCTCGGCAATAATTCGTATGTCGTTTACCATGTAAGCTTACTACCTGGATCATGCGATAACGATCTCTTACTTATGTCCAGTGGAAACCTTTCAGGATGCCGTTCACACTAGGACACAATGTACAACCCCAGAATCTATTTGTGGAAGCAGTGCGCCATCCATGTTACCAGATGGTAGAAGTTCAGAGGCAACACCGCCGGAGAGCAGTCTGGGCACAGATATTATAGTTCTTGAGGCTCTACTAGAGGCAAAAAGAGATGGTGTGGCTGCCATGAATGATGTAATCTCGATCTTGAGCTGGAAATTATGCAATTAGTTGCACGCATTATGCAAGCAACCCAAGAATTGGAGGAAGTAAGAATGTTGCATTTGAAGACGGAGGAGGTCCTGCTGCTTCTGCTATCTAAAGCCCAGGGTAATCCCAGTTCTTCTTTAGATAGCAGTTGAAATTGCGATTAGATTATTGTACTTGCATGTTGTGTCATGTCTCTGAATGGATTATGTTGTAAGACCCCCATGTTGTCCATGTGTTGTAATGATCCAAATTTTTTAGGCGAGGTAATCCTTAGTACTTGTATGATTGACATAAGGTGAACTGTTTTTCGTGTGAGCATATTGTATTGGATGAAATAACTGTTTGACTCAAAGTGTATCCAACCTACTGAATTCGAAGATCACGACATTTCTAAATCATAATCATATATAAAGGTGGAATAAATCTTTGTTGTGGTTTTGAAGAAATAAATAACAAAACGTAGAATTATCTGTGGATATTCGTAATCGAATAAAAATTGGATTTGGATTTAGTTGCCAGGGCCCAGGGCAAACGTGAATGCTAATTCTCCCAAGTTTTGATCGAAGTGGCTAAACACCCACTATCATTTGTGGGCTGCCCGAAGCAAGTGTTTGCGAGATGGAAATTATTATCTACCCCTGACACTTGACATCCTTATCGACCAGATTTACACTGCTGTCGATAGGGGTAGACTAGTAACTTCAATCAGATGTGACACGACGGCCTCTGAGCCCATTCATACATGGTGGGCGCCAAACATGGGCGGCAAAACACATTTGATTCAAGCTCGTCCGAAAGACATGTGTCTCTCCCTCCATTTCCCCATTCATCCACGGTGGGCGGCAAAACAAACTCTCCTCGTCCGAAATCGATGTAGGCTAATATTTTAAATAGGGGCAGATGTGTAACTTCCCTCAGACATGACACAACCGCCCTACCTGTCAGCCCCGTTCATACACCGTGGGCGCCAACCGTGGGCGGCAAAACACCCTCTCCTCGCCCGAAATCGTTACCGGCAAATATTTGGGAGATGTGAGATTACTGTCCTATCCCCAACCGACGTGATGTCCGAAATTTTAAGCGGGGGATAAGTTCGTAACTTTGCCACATTTCAGACAAGCGCGTCCCAAAGTTTGAGATCCCCCCTCCCCCTCAATTTCCTCATTCATACACCGTCGGTGCCACGACAACCTCCCCACTGCGGCCAGCCTCCTCCATCCGCCACCCCATCCTCTACCTTGCCGGAGCCGCTACCCCTACCCCGTCGTCCACTGCAAGAGATGGACGTCTCTCATCCACGACGTCGGACCAGGATCCTTTCATCGCGTCGTCTCGCTTCATCGGCGCCGCCGTCCACTTTGCCGTTGCCGCTCCTACGACCGCCTTGTCCAGGGCAACATGATTTATCCCCCAACCCGGCCGTCTGCCATCTAAAGTCTTCTTCCCGCTGCTGACAGCCATCACACCCGCAGCACCCTCAACGTATCAGCAGGGGTCTACACGGCGTCGCAAGAGAGGTGGTACTCTTCCATATGTTCTTAAGTTATTGATCTCACCCGGAAAATAGATCTTAAATTGTTTACTGTACTTTTCTTATCTGTAACAAATCGTAGTGGCTAGTTGAATGCAAACATTGGTTGCGAAGTAGCTTTGTCCGGTTTGCACCTTCAGATCCGCCATGTCACGGTCACTATACTCGTAAAGCTTATGGTTTCCCCCCTTCATATTCACTACCATCATCGTAGGTGCTTCACTGCTTCGTGTCGTGCTAGCACTGCTCCTTAAGACCTCAACCCATCAAGCGAAACAACATGCCACTCATAATTCCAAAGCTTACGTGTTGAAATACGAATCTGATATGATGCTCATATTACTAAAACAGAGAACGTTTAATTGGTCACCTAATGTTCCTATATTCGTTTCGAAAAGCATGTGCGCCACCCACTGGTCCAGCTAGTTCCACTTTCCTGATTTTACTCTTGATGCTTAGGGTTTCCCCCTTTTATCTACTCTACTATGATCTGCGTAGGTGCTTTCTGTCATACTAGCATTACTCCACCCTTCAAGCTAAACAACACAACACTCAAAATTCCAAAGCTTAGTTGTTCAAATATGATTGTGATATGATACTGATATTAGTTAACAGACACATTTAATTGGTTCGCTAAAGGTCCCACTTGAGTTTCCAAATGCATGTCGCGACATATAGAGAGACAGCAGAATTGCATTTCTTTGTCACTTGTTGACTGTACTTTCTTGTCCATACCAAATCTTAGTCGTTATTTCAAAGCAAATATCGGTTGCTAACTACCCTTTGCGCGGTTTGCAGCTTCAGATCTGCCATCCCACTGCGACGGTCAACACTATACTCATCATGCTTACGTTTTCCCCATTTTATGATGACCACGATCAGCCTACGTGGTTCGTGTCGTAATAGCACTGCTCCACCCATCGAGCTAAACAAGCTTAGTTGTACAAATTCAAATCTGATATTATGCTGATATTAGTAAAACTGAAAGATGTTTAATTGGTCAGCTAAATGTTCCTACTTTAGTTTCGAAATGCATGTGAGCCACATATGGAGAGACCGGAAGGAATAGTATTTCTCTGTGCGCTCTGGTTCATCATGGGTGGCCAACCGACATTGTATAGACAGACTTGTAATATCTTCAATCTGCTTGCTCTTCTGCTCTTCTTTAAGATGATCCTCTTCTCCTGCGGTCGACTGGTCAGGTCGAGTTATTCTCTCTTAGTATATTTTGAATCTGTCAGGTCAGGTCGACTTGTTCTTCTTTACTATATGTTGAAGCTGTCATCTGCGAAGTATCATCACTTCTGGAGCTCTCATATTTTGAGTAGTAGGCCCCATTATATAAATGCACACACCAAATTACAGCATGCATGGCACCTCTTAGAAGAATTGCAGAGATAGCACAAAGGGGTTTACAGGGAGGAAGTATTGGATTAGAATCACTTCTGCATTACAAAGATAATCTCACTTGTTTTTATGTTTTCATGCATGTCAGGTATTGAACATTATCAAAATGAATATGAGAATGGGCGCACGAGAGGAATATTGCGGAACAATCCACTGGCTAACAAACTTGGCATGGTGGAGGATGGCCTATCTTATTCACCCATCAAGGTGCATGCTCTAACTTGGCAAGGTTGTATTGGTCGCACATATTTTGCATCTGACCTCTTGCATTACTTCTACTTTGTTACACCATCTGCTTAGTTTAAGCATCATATATGAGTATATGCCATACCTATCCACTTTCTGTACCTATTCCATGTGTCGTCATACTATGTTTTTCCAGTCAAATGTTGTTCTTTCGTAATAGATGTCCAAAAGGAAGAGGGTGATTGCAGATCCTCAAGGAGTACAAACTAGGTATTTGGAAAAGGTAATGATACCTGTTAAATTAGATAGATCAGTAGCCACAGAAAACACAGGCCCAACTGTAACAGACTTTACCCCTACTCCAGTGGCCAAACCCCTATTAGAACTGCTGACAGCCCAGCGTCAGGTACTGTCTATGATATCAATTCAAAATTTGAACTCCTAAATTTCTGCATGTGCCTTACCTTCTCTCTTGTATGAAAACTAATTTCAGATGAATCTCCTTGCTCAAAGGATCATAGGATCTCACGACAATACTGGGCTCTGCATTGCGCTTCTCAGTACCTCTTGCCCTTTGTCAGCATACTTACACTCATTGCTATTTGATTATGTAGCATCACCGTAAATGGTCGCTTCTTTATCCTCCCTTTGCTTGAAATTATAAGATCTATATTTACTCTTAGATAAATGTAGAATTAACACAATGGTTATGAAGTTTTGGATTGCTCATGTAAGTACATGTTGTCATGTACTCCCTCTGTATCGAATTAATTGTTGATCAATTGGATGTATTTAGAACTTAATAGTGCTAGATACATCCATTTGAGCGAAAACTAATAACGGACGGTGGTGGTATTACTGTACATGCATCGCAACATAGTTGATTGTCTAGCATTACTCTGCATCTTATCTGCCCTGCCCTCCACTTTCTCCAAATTATCATATCTACATTTACTCTTACCAAAATGTTGAATAAAGCCAATGCCACTGCACACGTTGATGTCTGCATTCCTCTTGTCAGTACCTTTTGCCTTGTAACGCTGTACTTAATTAATTGCTATTTGATTATGTATCATCAGTCTGCACCTAAGCTTCATTATCCTCTATTTCTTCCAATATTATTTGATCTATATTTACTCTTTGCAAAATGTAGAATAATGGCAACTCTTATAAATAATTTTCTTTGGGGAATTTATTGAATTATCTTTCCATCAACATGGAGAAGGGCTTTGTCCAGCCCGTGTTAACATGTAATGTAAGTTCATCCTTCTCAAGCCTTCAAACTTTGTTCTAGTATAGATTTTGGTGGGCATCATTTCCTCCACTGTTGTTTACATCTAATTGGATGTTTGCAACAACTACCAGATTTAAATTGAAGTTGTAAAAACATGTTCCTTATGCATAACAGATCCATTCATTTGCTTATATAATTGTGAAACCTGTTACGTGTCTCCTTGTTTCTCTTTCAGAGTCGTATCTCTTATGCCAGGCAGAACTTTAGGAAAGATAGTGAGCCAAACCATCTTGAGGACAGCGAGATGACCCCAAGGTCCTGTCTTGATGAAGACAGTGAGTTGAAGCTACTCACCAGCAGGTGTGAGACAACCTCTGTGCAGTCGCTGCCTCAATCAGTTCGACTTCTTCAGTCTCAACTTAAAGCGGAAAGGCTTGCTTCAGCTCAGCTCCGACTTGAAGTCAAAGATGTAATGAAGATGTCAGGGGACTGCCTTGCGCACTATGGTGCCATACAGCTAGGGATGAAGCATCTATCGTTGACACAACTGAGGTCTCATCAGCTTGTTCGGCTGCTTGCGGGGCCCGAGCTTGCCAGGTCTAGTGCCTTCTGAAGTGCTCTCAGTTTTGTATGTTCTGTTGTCGGCGCGTTTATATGCACTGGTGGCGACCTTTGATGCCCAGTGTATGTAATCCGCGTTCATGTTGCACTTTATTATCACCGGTAGCGAACTTTGATTCCCAGTGGATGTAATATGCCGGAATTTCTTTGTTGTATAGTCTAGGTTTATTCTTTGCTCGGTATGCTGTAATTTAGGCAGGTTCAATGGATCCCAGTGTTGTCGGTCTTCAGGCCGACTCGTTACTCATATGGGCCAAAACGTGGGCCTATAATCATCTTGGGCCATTAGCAGGTCTAAACCTATAGTAGTTTCCCGCCTTTAACAGGCCATGGGCTACATAGTTACTGTAATGACACAGGGCTTCCTACGGGCCGTAGAAACAACGGGCCTTCTACGGTCCGTAGAAACAATGGGCCTTCTACGGGCCGTAGAAACAATGGGCCTTCTATGGGCCGTATCATCAATGGGCCTTAGACGGGCCGTATGATCGATTGTCCAAACATGGGCCAAAAACAGACCGCATTATGGCCGTAAACGGGCTAGAGTTGGAGTCGTCCGTTCATGGGCCGACCATAACGGGCCATCATTAATAGGTCGTATTTGATGATGCTATGAAAACGGCCCAATGTATTAACGGGCCACAAACGGGCCGACTGTAACCACGAGCTGAATTTGGCCCACAAGCAGAAAATGTCAGTAACGGGCCGTAAGTAACCGAATGCTGGAAATCAGCCCAAGAATAAATGGGCCCTGAGAAGGCCGAAAGATAACATGGGCTACAAACGTCCCAATGGATTAATGGGCCGTTAATGGGTATAAAGTGATACACTGTTCATTACGGGCCAGTTTCACCACGGGCCGTTAATGGGCCAAGAGTTACAAAGGGCCTCATATGGGCCGAAAGACGTCATGGGCCATACATGGGCCAGAACTTAAAATGGGCTGGAATCATATTGGACGGCCCAGATGACGCTACTGGGCCTAATTCGGATAGGTCGTAACGGGCCCTGGGTTAGCGGGCTGTAAATGGGCTATATGCGAACATGCCGTTAACAGGCTTTCCGTGGGCCGGCCCGCCACCTTTTGAACAAGTCAAACGGGCCGGCCTTTTCATAGGAATGGGCCTCTGTTCGGCCGTGCCACGTGTCGACGTATCATAGGCGCCTTCGGTCCAATGAGTGGATGACATCTATCCCAACGGTGAGCCGACGCGTGTTTCATCCAGCCAATGATGATTTTACACGTGGAAAATCCCCATTGGTCGGGGCTGTTAGCGGGTTATCGGATCCAAAACCGAACCCGATAGCTTAACGACGTTCCGTTACGGTGGATGCCACGTGTCGGTCACCCTTGACGAAAGCACTTCTGTGACGCGCGATTTATCGTCATGGAAGTGGACACTTCAGTGATGATAATTTTGGTAATGTCATGGAACACTTCTACGACAGCACAGGTATGACTATCTTGATTCTGTCATAAATTTGTCATGGATGTACATGCATGACAGAAAACGTGACCTACTGTGACAAACACGTATCATCACGGAAGTGTATTTTTTTGTAGTGCAAGTTGAAAGAGCCAATGGTCTCATTATGAGCGGCATCAAGCCTAGACTAGTGCGGTCTTTGAAGGAATCAGACAAGCACTGGGTTGAGGAGCTCGACTCCGTACTCTGGGGGCTGCGGACCACTCCCAATCGCACTACGGGATATACACCTTTTTTCATGGTGTACGGCGCAGAGGCAGTACTACCCTGCGACATTATTCATGACTCACCTCGAGTGCGCATGTACAAAGAGAGAGAGAGAGGCCGAGCTTGATCGGCAGGATAGCCTAGGCGCCCTGGAGGAGGAGCGCAATGTCGCAAAAGCCCGTTCCGCATTTTATCAATAGCAGGCTCACAGGTATCAAAGCAGAGAAGTGCGGGCCAAAACTTACAACGTCGGCGAACTCGTTCTACGCCTGCCGGAGAAGAAAAAGGACAAACTCAAGCCCAAGTGGGAGGGTCCCTTCATCATCAACGAAGTTCTCACCGGAGGGGTGTACCGCTTGCGTGATGCGTCAGACAATCGACTAGAGCCGAACCCCTGGAACGCGGCCAGACTCCGAAGATTCTATGCCTAGCGCCGAACTCTTTGTTCGTCTCCTTGCTCTTATTGTTTTCATCATTTTTTTCTCTCTTTTCATTTTTTTCTCTTTAGCCTTAAAGGCTTTCGTGCGGTTAGACCGTGCACCCCCGACGCATACATCTTCAAGTATGTACGTCTATTATACCTGGGGGCTTCTTGGACAGAAGCTTGCTATTTCTATTTTCCGAGCATCAAGCTCATCACATATGCGTTTTCTCCCATATGTACCTTTTCTTTGCCATTATATGCATCGATATGACTTAAGTTTTGGCCAAGCTGGGTTGCCTGGCTCCTGTGCTTATGCCCTACATTCCCGTTAGTTCGGCTAGGGCATAAAGGGAGCACCTCTGCGATTGTTACTGCCGGGTCATCCGGATGTGTACCTCAGACTGGGTGAAGCCGATAGCTAGCGTTCTTAAGGGCATATTCGGTCGGTGAACTAAAGATGTTTTTGCACTCGTTCCATTGTGAACCCCCAGAAGTTATACAATCTGTGATTTTTTCATCACAGCTCAGACATGCACATAGATGCATGCACACCCAGGGAAAGGAACCCTTAACGGAACTATTCTCTCTGGAAGATGTTTCTTACAATTTCAATGTAATATAACATAACTAGCCGGATACAACTTGTCTGTTCAAGCAACTATGCCCCTACGCCTGGTTTCCACGCATACCCCGGTTTATTTTGCCGCTCAGGTATTCGGAAACACTCCGCACCTTCGGGTCGAGAGGTCGAAGCGAAAAGGTCGGCCATGACAATCGTTTTACAATCCAGCTAGAAGGAAAGTACATAGTCACTTAGGACTTAAAAACTTCCTCCTCTATACCGTCCAACAGGCGGTCTAATTTACAATCCTGTTGGGAATATCTAGCAGCCACCTCTACTTGGTCATATACTAAACTAACGGGAATTTCTTGCCCATTTGACCCTAGCGGTCCGACCCGGGCCATGTGATTCGGATCCAGCTTGGTATACCTGGCCCAGGCCTCTCGCGCACCCTCTCGGCAGGCCGATATCTTCCTTAGTAGGATACGCCGTCGCGCTCCCTTGAACAGCTCTACAAGCTTCTCCATACTCCCTGGAGGGGAGGCGGATGGCCATAAGGCCTTCGCTGCACTCCGCATTGCCAGCCGAGCTTGCTCGTGCAAATGCGACAGCCCTTGCAGAAGATCACTTGATGATCCGGGCACCTCCTCTTCGGGACGGCCCGTCAACATACCTGCAATCACAGCTATATCAGCTACTTTTACTCCCAAGCTGTTATGAGGTAAATACGGCCACATACTGAATATGCCGCCTCGCAGCTTTTTGTTCTCCTTCATGGAGTCGGCTAGCTGGGCCCGCACATCCTTCAGCTCTTCGCCCAGCTGGGTGTTTGCATCTTGGAGTTTGTTTTTGTCCTGTCTGACATGGGTCAAAACCCGCTCGCCTGCGGCATGCAGTCTTTTCGACTCTTTTTCCTCCGGTTGATCCGATGATCCTGTTATGAGATAAAGTCGCGGTGTTAACACGGTCGCTATACAATAACTGTTTCTTGATGGAGGGAAATATTACCGAAAGACGCCGCCTTGGATTTTTCCAGTTCGGCGGTCACTGCGTTTAACTGTGTCCGGCACTTTTCTAGCTCTTGGGCTAGCACGTCGTTCTTCTTCGACAGAACCTGATTATGCAGCGATCCTCAAATCAGTTGTTCCAACTACTTTAAGTCTCGGGGGCTACTGGCATACGGTTATCATACTGAGACACAGTAAACTTACCTGCACATATTTTAAATGCTGCTTTGTGGCTCTCCCAAGCCCATCTTGAGCAGCTCGGATGTATGCATCGGCCGAGCTGAAGGCATCAAACGCCTCTTCCGAAAAGCAAGGGTCTCATAAAATGGCCCTCCGGCGCCGATGATTCATGGCGCTTTCCACTTCCGAGTTGGTGACGGACATATTTTTCAAGCCCTCGGCCGAAGGACAGTCCAGCGTCACTCCCACATCGGCCCCCGTCCCCTCGGTTGGGGCTGGATCCCGGCTGTTGGGAATATTGCTGACCGGACCCCCGGACACAGTCCGGCGGACTCTTTTCCTGATACGGGACGAACATGAAAGTCATAGTTGGACGCGGCTATTAGAAAAAACATATTTGCAAACCCATACCTCTTTGACGAGGGCCCGACCGTGTCTTCGTTTGCCTTCCTCTTCGAAGGCTTGCCCGGTGCGGGAGCCACTCTCTTCGGAGTCGCTCCTGGAGTAGCACGGTATGTCGAACGCCTCCCCTTCGAAGCACGAGACAGTGCAGTGGGTGAGGCGGGATGAGGGAACCCTTTCGGGGGAGATGTCTCCTGACTACTTACGTGCGAACCGGGGAGAAGACCAGGGTAATCGGCGATGATGGCCACTTCGGTGCCGTTGTAGCTCGCCTAGTAAAACACGTCATTCTCGAGCACCACGAATATATCCGGATCCTCTTCGAATCCGGGGTCAAGGTCCCGATCATGGCCCTCGGGCGGAAATCTTTCGCCAGTGTTGTTACAAATGGACGGGTTAATATTCATTGAGCGAAGCTCAGGGAGTGGGATGAGTAGAGCAGAAGAGTTGGGGGCTTACCCAGCTAGGAGGACTGTACATGGAATATCCTTCTCTGTGCGTGATGCGCAGGAACTCCTCTTCCTCACCCTTGAACAGTTCGGCCAATATTTTGGCTAGGGCGGCAGGGGTGTCCGGACCTTTCCTGCCGCAGCGGGAGGCATCATTTTCCCCATTGTAGTTCCACATGGGAAGTCCTCTGTATTGAAGTGGGTGGACCCCCCGCACTATGGAGGTCGCCATCACTTCGACTATTGTGTATCTGGATTGGGCAAGCGTCCTGATCTTGCTCAGGAGTTGACGGACTTCCGCATTGTCTTCCTCCTCGAGGCTCCGAGGGTGCCAGCTGTGGCATTTCTTCAGAGGAACACTGGCAAACTCGGGGAGACCCCTCCGGACCGGATCTGGAAGTACGACGTCATCAATGTAAAACCATTCAGAGGTCCACTCTTCGGAAGCTTTCTTTGGTGTGCCAGATAGGTATCCGGTCTCAGCAATGCACCATATTTCGGCCCCGCCCACTTCAAATATCGATCCCTCGTGATTGCGCGGGACAAAACAAAACAACCTTCTCCACAGATCAAAATGGGCCTCACAACCTAGGAATAGTTCGCATAAAGCGACATAACCCGCAATGTGCAGGATGGAGGCTGGGGTAAAATTGTGCAACTGGAGGCCATAATACTCCAGAAGCCCTCGGAGGAATGGGTGAATTGGAAATCCCACGCCCCTCAGCAGATAGGGGACGAAGCACACTCGTTCCCCAGCGGATGGATTGGGGAAATCCTCCGCCTGGGTTTTGCCGTTGAAGGAAGCCAACCCTGCTCGAACAGGGACCATATCCGCAGGGGGGAGGAATTCCTGCGTTTGCAACTTCTCCAATTGACTGTGGGACACATGTTGGGGAACGTAGCAGAAATTCAAAATTTTCTACGCATCACCAAGATCAATCTATGGAGTAACTAGCAATGAGAGAGAGGGGAGTGCATCTTCATACCCTTGAAGACCGCGATGCGGAAGCGTTGCAAGAACGCGGTCGGTGGAGTCGTACACGAAGCGATTCAGATCGCGGCCGAATCCGATCTAAGCACCGAACAACGGTGCCTCCGCGTTCAACACACGTGCAGCCCGGTGACGTATCCCGCGCCTTGATCCAGCAAGGGAGAGGGAGAGGTTGGGGAAGACTCCGTCCAGCAGCAGCACGACGGTGTGGTGGTGGTGGAGGAGCGTGGCACTCCAGCAGGGCTTCGCCAAGCACTGCGAGAGACGAGGAGGGAGGGGGGTAGGGTTGCGCCAAGAGAGAGGGAGACTCGTGTCTCTGGCAGCCCCAAAACCCCACTATATATAGGGGAAGGGGAGGGGCTGCGCCCCCAACTAGGGTTCCCCCTTAGGGGTGGCGGCCAGCCCTAGATGCATCTGAGGGGGCGGCCAGAGGGGGAGAGAGGGGGGCGCACCCTAGCTGGGCCTTAGGCCCATCTGAGCCTAGGGTTTTCCCCCTTCCCCCCTTCCCTACGCCTTGGGCCTCTTGTGGGAGGCGCACCAGCCCACCTAGGGGCTGGTCCCTTCCCACACTTGGCCCACGCAGGCCTGCGGGGTTGGTGGCCCCTCCGGGTGGACCCCCGGAACCCTCCGGTGGTCCCGGTACATTACCGGTGACGCCCGAAACTCTTCCGGTGGCCAAAACCTCACTTCCTATATATTATTCTTTACCTCCTGACCATTCCGGAACTCCTCGTGACATCCGGAATCTCATCCGGGACTCCGAACAACCTTCGGTAACCACGTATATCTATTCCCTATAACCCTAGCGTCATCGAACATTAAGTGTGTAGACCCTACGGGTTCGGGAACCATGCAGACATGAACAAGACGTTATCCGGCCAATACCCAACAACAGGATCTGGATACCCATGTTGGCTCCCACATGTTCCACGATGATCTCATCGGATGAACCACGATGTCGGGGATTCAATCAATCCCGTATACAATTCCCTTTGTCAATCGGTATGTTACTTGCCCGAGATTCGATCGTCGGTATCCCAATACCTCGTTCAATCTCGTTACCGGCAAGTCACTTTACTCATTCCGTAATGCATGATCCCGTGACTAACTACTTAGTCACATTGAGCTCATTATGATGATGCATTACCGAGTGGGCCTAGAGATATCTCTCTTTCATACGGAGTGACAAATCCCAGTCTCGATTCGTGCCAACCCAACAGACACTTTCAGAGATACCTGTAGTGTACCTTTATAGCCACCCAGTTACGTTGTGACGTTTGGTACACCCAAAGCATTCCTACGGTATCCGGGAGTTGCACAATCTCATGGTCTAAGTAAATGATACTTGACATTAGAAAAGCTCTTAGCAAACGAACTACACGATCTTGTGCTATGCTTAGGATTGGGTCTTGTCCATCACATCATTCTCCTAATGATGTGATCCCGTTATCAATGACATCCAATGTCCATGGTCAGGAAACCATAACCATCTATTGATCAACGAGCTAGTCAACTAGAGGCTCACGAGGGACATGTTGTGGTCTATGTATTCACACATG
The DNA here is from genome assembly GCF_018294505.1 of Triticum aestivum. Classification (NCBI taxonomy): domain Eukaryota; kingdom Viridiplantae; phylum Streptophyta; class Magnoliopsida; order Poales; family Poaceae; genus Triticum; species Triticum aestivum. The sequence goes on from NC_057799.1 coordinate 568,282,029, forward strand.
TATTACGGTTTCCAGTTAATACAATTACAGCATGAACAATAGACAATTATCATGAACAAGGAAATATAATAATAACCATTTTATTATTGCCTCTAGGGCATATTTCCAACAGTCTCCCACTTGCACTAGAGTCAATAATCTAGTTCACATCACTACGTGATTGCAATGAATCCAACACCCATGGTGTTTTATCATATCACGCTTGTGAGAGAGGTTATTAGTCAACGGGTCTGAACCTTTCAGATCCGTGTGTGCTTTACAAATCTCTATGTCATCTCCTAGATGCAGCTACCACGCGCTATTTGGAACTATTCCAAATAACTGCTCTACTATATGAATCCGGTCTACTACTCAGAGTCATCCAGATTAGTGTCAAAGTTTGCATCGGCGTAACCCTTTACGACGAACTCTTTTATCACCTCCATAATCGAGAAAATTTCCTTAGTCCACTAGTTACTAAGGATAACCTTGACCGTTGTCCTATGATCCATTCCTGGATCACTCTTGTACCCCTTGACTGACTCATGGCAAGGCACACTTCAGGTGTGGTACACATCATAGCATACTGTAGAGCCTACGTCTAAAGCATAGGGACGACCTTCGTCCTTTCTCTCTCTTCTGCCATGGTCATGTATTGAGTCTTACTCAATACTCACACCTTATAACACAGCCAAGAACTCCTTTGCCGATCTATTTTGAACTCCTTCAAAATCTTGTCACAGTATGTATTCATTTGAAAGTACTATTAAGCGCTTTGATCTATCCTTATAGATCTTGATGCTCAATGTTCAAGTAGCTTAATACAGGTTTTCCATTGAAAAAAACTTTTCAAACAACCCTATATGCTTTCCAGAAATTCTACATCATTTCCGATCAACAATATGTCAACAACATATACTCATCAGAAATTCTATATTGCTCCCACTCACTTCTTTGGAAATACAAGTTTCTCATAAACTTTGTATAAACCCAAAATCTTTGATCATCTCATCAAAGCGCATATTCCAACTCCGAGATGCTTACTCCAGTCCTTAGAAGGATCGCTGGAGCTTTGCATACTTGTTAGCATCTTTCAGGATTGACAAAAACTTCTGGTTGTATCACATACAACCTTTCCTCATGAAAATTGTCGAGGAAACAATGTTTTGACATCCTATCTGCAAGATTTCATAAATAGTGCAGTAACTGCTAATATAATTCCAACAGACTCTTAGCATCGCTACGAGTGATAAAGTCTCATCGTAGTCAACTCCTTGAGCTTGTCGGAAAACATCTTAACGACAAGTCGAGCTTTCTTAATGGTGACACTTACCATCATTGTCCGTCTTCCTTTTAAAATCCATCTGTACCCAACAACCTTACGACCATCAAGTAGTTCTTCCAAAGTCTATACTTTGTTTTCATACATGGATCCTCTCGGATTTTATGGCCTTGAGCCATTCGTCGGAATCCGGGCCCACCATCGCTTCTCCATAGTTCATAGGTTCATTGTTGTCTAGCAACATGACTTCCAAGACATGATTGCCGTACCATTATGACGTAGTACGCATCCTTGTCAACCTACGAGGTTTGGTAGTGACTTGATCCGAAGTTTCATGATCACTATCGTCAACTTCCACTTCAATTGGTGTAGGCTCCACAGGAACAACTTCCCGTGCCCTGCTGCACACTAGTTGAAGTGATGGTTCAATAACCTCATCAAGTCTCCACCATCCTCCCACTCAATTCTTTCGAGAGAAACTTTTCCTCGAGAAAGGACCCGATTCTAGGAACAATCCCTTTTGCTTCTGGATCTGAGATAGGAGGTATACCCAACTGTTTTGGGTGTCCTATGAAGATGCATTTATCCGCTTTGGGTTCGAGCTTATTAGCCTCAAACTTTTCACATAAGCATCGCAGCCCCAAACTCTTAAGAAACGACAGCTTAGGTTTCTCTAAACCATAGTTCATACGGTGTCGTCTCAACGGAATTGCATGGTGCCCTATTTAAAGTGAATGCGGTTGTCTCTAATGCCTAACCCATAGACGATAGTGGTAATTCGATAAGAGACACCATGGTATGCACTATATCCAATAGGGTGCAGTTATGATGTTCGGACACGCCATCACACTATGGTGTTCCAGGTGGTATTAGTCATGAAACAATTTCCACAATGTCTTAATTGTGTGCCAAACTCGTAACTCTGATATTCATCTCTATGATCATATCATAGACATTTTATCCTCTTGTCACGACGTTCTTCAACTTCACTCTGAAATTACTTGAACCTTTTAATAATTCAGACTTGTGTTTCATCAAGCAAATCTACTCAAATCATCTGTGAAGTAAGAACATAACGATATCCACTGCGTGCCTCAGCACTCATTGGACTTCACACATCAAAATGTATTACTTCCAACAAGTTGCTCTCTTGTTCCATCTCACTGAAAACTAGGCCTTTCAATCATCTTGCCCATGTGATATGATTTGCATGTCTCAAGTGATTCAAAATCAAGTGAGTCCAAAGGATCCATCTGTATGGAGTTTCTTCATGCATGTATACCAATAGACATGGTTCGCATGTCTCAATCTTTTCAAAAACGAGCGAGTCCAAAGATCCATCAACATGGAGCTTCTTCATGCGTTTTATCCCAATATGACTCAAATAGCAGTGCCACAAGTATGTGGTACTATCATTACTATCTTATATCTTTTGGCATGAACATGTGTATCACTACGATCGAGATTCAGTAAACCATTCATTTTAGGTGCAAGACTATTGAAGGTATTATTCAAATAAAAAGAGTAACCATTATTCTCCTTAAATGAATAATCGTATTGCGATAAACACAATCCAATCATGTCTATGCTCAACGCAAACACCAAATAACAATTATTTGGGTTTAACACCAATCTCGATGGTAGAGGGAGCATGCGATGCTTGATCACATCAACCTTGGAAACACTTCCAACACATATCGTCATCTCATCTTTAGCTAGTCTCCGTTTATTCGGCAGCTTTTATTTCGAGTTACTAACACTTAGCAACCGAACCAACATCTAATACCCTGGTGCTACTAGGAGTACTAGTAAAGTACACATTAATATAATGTATATCCAATATACTTCTGTCGACCTTGCCAGCCTTCTCATCTACGAAGTATCTAGGGCAGTTCTACTTCAGTGACCGTTCCCCTCATTTCAGAAGCACTTAGTCTCGGGTTTGGGTTCAACCCTGGGTTTCTTCACTAGAGCTGCAACTGATTTGCCGTTTCATGAAGTATCCCTTCTTGCCCTTGCCCTTCCTGAAACTAGTGGTTTTACTAACCATCAACAATTGATGCTCCTACTTGATTTCTACTTTCGCGGTGTCAAACATCGCGAATAGCTCAAGGATCATCATATCTATCCCTGATATGTTATAGTTCATCACGAAGCTCCAGTAGCTTGGTGGCAGTGACTTTGGAGAACCATCACTATCTCATCTAGAGGACAACTCCCACTCGATTCAAGCGATTGTAGTACTCAGACAATCCGAGCACATGCTCAACGATTGAGCTTTTCTCCCTTAGTTTACAGGCTTAAGAAACTTGTCGGAGGTCTCACACCTCTTAACGTGGGCACGAGCCTAAAATCCCAATTTCAGCTCTTGGAACATCTCATATGTTCCGCGACGTTTCAAAATGTCTTCGGTGCCTCAATTCTGAACCGTTTAACATTACGCACTGAACTATCACGTAGTCATCAAAACGTGTATGTCAGATGTTCGCAACATCCACAAACGACGCTCGAGGTTCAGCACACCGAGCGGTGCATTAAGGACATAAGCCTTCTGTGCAGCAATGAGGACAATCCTCAGTTTACGGACCCAGACCGCATAATTGCTACTATCAACTTTCAACTAAATTTTCTCTAGGAACATATCTTAGTAGAACTAAAGCGTAAGCTGCGACATAATTTGCAAAGACCTTTTGACTATGTTCATGATAATTAAGTTCATCTAATCAATTTATTTAATGAACTCCCACTCAGATAGACATCTCTCTAGTCATCTAAGTGATACATGATCCGAGTCAACTAGGCCGTGTCTGATCATCACGTGAGACGGACTAGTCATCATCGGTGAACATCTCCATGTTGATCGTATCTACTATACGACTCATGTTCGACCTTTCGGTCTCTTGTGTTCCGAGGCCATGTCTGTATGTGCTAGGCTCGTCAAGTCAACCTAAGTGTTTCGCATGTGTAAATCTGGCTTACACCTGTTGTATGCGAACGTTAGAATCTATCACACCCGATCATCACGTGGTGCTTCGAAACAACGAACCTTCCCAACGGTGCACAGTTAGGGGGAACACTTTCTTGAAATTTTAGCGAGGGTTCATCTTATTTATGCTACCGTCGTTCTAAGCAAATAAGATGTAAACATGACAAACATCACATGCAAATCATAAAGTGACATGATATGGCCAATATCATCTTGCGCCTTTTGATCTCCATCTTCGAGGCACGGCATGATCACCTTCATCACCGGCATGACACCATGATCTCCATCATCGTGTCTTCATGAAGTTGTCTCGCCAACTATTACTTCTACTACTATGGCTAACGGTTAGCAATAAAGTAAAGTAATTACATGGCGTTTTTCATTGACACGCAGGTCATACAATAAATTAAGACAACTCCTATGGCTCCTGCCGGTTGTCATACTCATCGACATGCAAGTCGTGATTCCTATTACAAGAACATGATCAATCTCATACATCACATATATATAATTCGTCACATCCTTTTGGCCATATCACATCACATAGCATACCCTGCAAAAACAAGTTAGACGTCCTCTAATTGTTGTTGCATGTTTTACGTGGCTGCTATGGGTTTCTAGCAAGAACGTTTCTTACCTACGCAAAAGCCACAACGGTGATATGCCAATTGCTATTTACCCTTCATAAGGACCCTCTTCATCGAATCCGATCCGACTAAAGTGGGAGAGACAGACACCCGCTAGCCACCTTATGCATCAAGTGCATGTCAGTCGGTGGAACCTGTCTCACGTAAGAGTACGTGTAAGGTCGGTCCGGGCCGCTTCATCCCACAATGTCGCCGAATCAAGATAACACTAGTAACGGTAAGCAAATTGAACAAATCATCACCCACAACTACTTTGTGTTCTGCTCGTGCATAGAATCTACGCATAGAACTGGCTCTGATACCACTATTGGGGAACGTAGCAGAAATTCAAAATTTTCTACGCATCACCAAGATCAATCTATGGAGTAACTAGCAACGAGAGAGAGGGGAGTGCATCTTCATACCCTTGAAGACCGCGATGTGGAAGCGTTGCAAGAACGCGGTCGGTGGAGTCGTACACGAAGCGATTCAGATCGCGACCGAATCCGATCTAAGCACCGAACAACGGTGCCTCCGCGTTCAACACACATGCAGCCCGGTGACGTCTTCCGCGCCTTGATCCAACAAGGGAGAGGGAGAGGTTGGGGAAGACTCCGTCCAGCAGCAGCACGATGGCGTGGTGGTGGTGGAGGAGCGTGGCACTTTAGCAGGGCTTCGCCAAGCACTGCGAGAGACGAGGAGGGAGAGGGGTAGGGCTGCGCCAAGAGAGAGGGAGACTCGTGTCTCTGGCAGCCCCAAAACCCCCACTATATATAGGGGAAGAGGAGGGGCTGCGCCCCCATCTAGGGTTCCCTCCTTAGGGGTGGTGGCCAGCCCTAGATGCATCTGAGGGGGCGGCCAAAGGGGGAGAGAGGGGGGCGCACCCTAGGTGGGCCTTAGGCCCATCTGAGCCTAGGGTTTTCCCCCTTCCCCCTTCCCTACGCCTTGGGCCTCTTGTGGGAGGCGCACCAGCCCACCTAGGGGCTGGTCCCTTCCCACACTTGGCCCACGCAGGCCTCCGGGGTTGGTGGCCCCTCCCGGTGGACCCCCGGAACCCTCCGGTGGTCCCGGTACATTACCGGTGACGCCCAAAACTCTTCCGGTGGCCAAAACCTCACTTCCTATATATTATTCTTTACCTCCGGACCATTCCGGAACTCCTCATGACGTCCGGGATCTCATCCGGGACTCCGAACAACATTCGGTAACCACGTATATCTATTCCCTATAACCCTAGCGTCATCGAACCTTAAGTGTGTAGACCCTATGGGTTCGGGAACCATGCAGACATGACCGAGACGTTCTTCGGCCAATAACCAACAGCGGGATCTGGATACCCATGTTGGCTCCCACATGTTCCACGATGATCTCATCGGATGAACCCCGATGTCGGGGATTCAATCAATCCCGTATACAATTCCCTTTGTCAATCGGTATGTTACTTGCCCGAGATTCGATCGTCGGTATCCCAATACCTCGTTCAATCTCGTTACCGGCAAGTCACTTTACTCGTTCCGTAATGCATGATCCCGTGACTAACTACTTAGTCACATTGAGCTCATTATGATGATGCATTACCGAGTGGGCCTAGAGATACCTCTCCATCATACGGAGTGACTAATCCCAGTCTCAATTTGCGCCAACCCAACAGACACTTTCGGAGATACCTGTAGTGTACCTTTATAGCCACCCAGTTACGTTGTGACGTTTGGTACACCCAAAGCATTCCTACGGTATCCGGGAGTTGCACAATCTCATGGTCTAAGGAAATGATACTTGACATTAGAAAAGCTCTTAGCAAACGAACTACACGATCTTGTGCTATGCTTAGGATTGGGTCTTGTCCATCACATCATTCTCCTAATGATGTGATCCCGTTATCAATGACATCCAATGTCCATGGTTAGGAAACCATAACCATCTATTGATCAACGAGCTAGTCAACTAGAGGCTCACTAGGGACATGTTGTGGTCTATGTATTCACACATGTATTACGGTTTCCAGTTAATACAATTACAGCATGAACAATAGACAATTATCATGAACAAGGAAATATAATAATAACCATTTTATTATTGCCTCTAGGGCATATTTCGAACAACACAGAGCACCTCTCCCACTCGCCTTTCTCTGGGTCAGAACGGGAGGAGGAGTTGGGAATGCTAGCCATGTTGGAGTGGTCTTTCCTGGCAATCTCTGAGGATTTTCTCCGCGTGGTGCCGAATGGATCTGAGACCCAATCTCTTTAAATAGACACTCTTTCTTGCATGGCCGGGGTGTTATTTGCAAAAAAGACCCTGACCGTCCGCATTCGCCCGACACGTGGAAGCTGAAGTCGTAGATGCACAGAAGCTGAGGGGTGTGGCATTGAATTAAAAGTCGAATACATTACTTGGAAGTCGTCGGAGGAGGAACCCGCCTTCCAATGCCGAAGACAATCTGCGCGCCGAACACCTCGTCATTGAAGCCTGGTTTGGGGGCTATTGAGGGAGTCCTGGACTAAGGGGTCCTCGGGCGTCCGGCCTGTTAGCCATGGGCCGGCCGGACTGATGGGCTGTGAAGATACGAAGACCGAAGACTGCACCCGTATCCGGATGGGACTCTCTTTGGCATGGAAGGCAAGCTTGGCGACCGAATATGTAGATTCCTTTCTTTGTAATCGACCTTGTGTAACCCTAGATCCTCCCGGTGTCTATATAAACCAGAGGACTTAGTCCGGAGAGGATATACTCATTACCATAGTCATACAGGCTAGACTTCTAGGGTTTAGCCATCTCGATCTCGTGATAGATCAACTCTTGTAATTCTCATATTCATCAAGATCAATCAAGAAGGAAGTAGGGTATTACCTCCATAGAGAGGGCCCGAACCTGGGTAAACATCGTGTCCCCTGTCTCCTGTTACCATCGACCTTAGACGCATAGTTCGGGACCCCCTACCCGAGATCCGCCGGTTTTGACACCGACACACCCCTCATTATTATAGTACAAATTGTCCTATAAATCTTGGCTTGACCAAAAGACTATAAAGTATATGCTAAGATCTTGAGGTGGGCAACCACTTGAAGGAACAAAAAGTAGGTGATGTTGCCACTCAAATATGAGAACTAATTTTCTAAAATAAATTTGAAAAAATTATTAGTCCACTCAATTGGTTTGTCAAATTAGTTAATCACCAAAACCGAATAGAGGTTTATAAGATGCACTCTTGGTTTTCAATAGTGGGTAACATATAAAAGTCAAGAAGGTAACAGTTAGAACTAACATCTGCAACAACGCATCATCAAAAGTTGGTCACTATATCGAGGATGAATATAATCAAATATTTAAAAACTAAAAGAGAAAAGTAACGGTGATCTGCAACAAGTAGCAACGCCAACCATCCCTTGACGCACATGGATGCAAGAATGATTCTCCAAAAGCAGCACCTTCATGAAAGAAACAACACACGAGTGCTGCCTGTTGCCGAATCCAACCACTTAATAAAGGTTGGATCATGAATTAAAGATCACGTGCGAGCAACATCCAGCCAATGCCTTGAACAAGGGAATAATGTGACACCGTCGTTGCTAATAAACCAATTAAGGCCAAACATAGGTGTTTCATCACAAAGCTCGAGACTAGACACTCAAGAAAGCACCACCAAACACAAAGTCACATGTGTTGTCGCTTTCACTTTCTAATCCAAAAATGATGATGCCGGCGTGCACGACTTTGACGTGGACATTACCAACAAGAGTGGCTTGTGGAGCAAGGGCACCCAAGTAGCAAATGGGACACTGATCACATATCGTTTAACAAGAGAGGAAGGTCAATAGCACAGCCAACATCCCACATTGGGGATGCTTTGATAGCCTCGCACCCCTATCACAAGTGATAGCAATATAGATCTAGGAATGACCATTGGCCTAAGGCGGATCAACCACATGGGCCACTTCGCCACAACAACGCCTCACACTACCACGATCTGCCACCGGCAGCTCCGCTAGCACCGCAAAAACAACTCGCATGGACACAAGATAGTCGGATTGAGCCACGAGAAGTCGCGGGACTCCACACACGAGGCCAAATGAGACCCGCCATGCCATGCCGCTAATTTCTACTAACATCCATTGTTTCCACTTGGGCACCTCCACTGAGAGGATCCCACCGTCCTCTTCACCGGCAGCCAACCTCCGGAAGGCAGCATATGAGAGGGCAGAGATGATGTGTGTGTGTGTGTGTGGGGGGGGGGGGCTTGCCCTGGAGGCAACTGGGACGGGCGGATGACACTAGTGTTTGATCCGGCTTCCTGGTTGCCCCACCTCAAGATCACCCATATTACTTGTTATATATGTCGGTCTAGGGCTCTTGTCACCTGGAGGAGGCTGGAACACCAAGGGATGCCGGTATCAACTAGCGTTATATCCAGTGTAATCTATACATAACTATACACAAAAAAAGGCACGCTAGTGTTCCCTATTTGACTATGTTCAACGCCAAAAGTAGCTGGTTGTTTACTCTGACTCTAACACAAAGCACAAACAGATATAAAGACCCAACGAAAACCAAACACGTAACACTTTCTTGATTTTCTTGCTCTTCAAACCTGGACGTTAGTGACATCTCAAGTAGACCAACTGGACTAGAAGACATTCGCGCTCCGCTATGGGACTCCGGAAGCAGCACCATCTCGTGGAGCCGCACTTGGGGGAGGAGGCAGAACAACATACAAGGATAATCAGGTCACGGTACACAAAGAGGCGGTACAAACTCGAAAGCGCTAATAACATACCATAGAACCTGTCAGAGGCAGTCCATGAACACACACGTACGTGATCCCTAAGCATGCCTAAACAAGTTCATATACACAACTACATCAACTGTGGCCTACGGTATAAGTATGTCCAGGCTGAAACACTCCCAAGGCACCTTTCCTCAGCTGGCATTTTGCGCCTGGTCCTGCTCAATGAAGTCCAGCGCTTGCTCCTTTGACACCACGTCGATGTAGCTCACTCTACTCTTGTGCGCCACGCCGTAGATCTTATCCGCGACTTTCAGAATCTCTGGCCTGAATGTGGTTGCGATGAACTGGGTGTCCGCCATGTCAGCCAGACGTCGCACCACGTCTACAACAACACTTAAGGAAAACAGCAATAAGCTTCCTCGGAACGACTGCTTTAATGAACATTAGAACAAATATTACAGAGACTTGGTTAGAAAAACAAGCACATAGAGATCCTTCCATGGCGAGGAGAAACAGTCAAGCGAAAGAAAAGGAGTTAAAGGATACTGCCGACGGCTGTTCTGTACTGAGAATCCAGAGCGGCGTCGATCTCGTCGAAGAGGTAGAACGGAGCCGGATCACATTGTTGGATGGCAAAGATCAGTGTCAATGCCACCACTGTCTTCTGTCCCCCGGACAACTGTTTCATGGACTGAGTGTCTCCCTTGCCAGTGAAGGAAACCTGAAACGTGATTGAGCACGATCATCCAAACAGGGCGCGATCACCATAATAATTCAGGAATAGTATCACAACATCATCTGGATTTTTATGATGGGGTTAGAATATATTTCATGAATGCATAGAAGACCTCTGCAAAGAACACATGCCTTGACTTTCACGCCAACGTATTTGTCGATTCTCCCTTTAGGATCTGCTTCACGAGGCCCGTCCTCATCATTGTCATCGTCCTCGGCATCACCATCCTACAAAAATCGAGGGGAGTTAGGAAGTCTGAGAATACAATTTATCTTTCAAACACACATGTGAAAGAACAAAAATCAGAAGATTGAGAGAAACCCCAAAAGATTAAGAAGATTCTACTTATAAAGAAGTATACATAATGGGTAAGAAGCCAAAAGTGCAAGAAATAGAACAAGGTTGGTGGGCAAACAAAGGAACAGAAACCTTTTTCTTCATCATAACCAAGGCTCCATGGCCACCTTGCACTAATTCAGAGAACACTTCGCGGAAGTGCCTTGCAACTCCTTTAAATGTTCGTTCGATCGATTCATCCTTTTTTTGGTCTAAAAGCGATATCAAGTCTCGAATTTTCTGCCATTCCAAGCAGCAGATTTTATGAGATTCCAGGCTTGGGATGATCATAATAGAAACAGGTTTCACTGATCAAAAAGCTTACCTTGTCACCAAGGGCAAGTTCATCCCGTCTTCTCTGCAGTTGATCGTGTTGTTCATTGAAGTTCACATACTGGTCAAGAGCCTTTTGGTTGACATGACTAAATTGCTTCAACTGCTCATTGCGGTCATGAAGCAGTTTCTGCAGCAGCAGCTTATCTTTTCCCTTGTACCTATATTTTTTGCCAGCAAAAAAGATGAGCTAACACGGTATCATCGCACCACCTTATTTATGTGCTGAATCACTACATGATAATGAACCATACGAAAAAAAGGGCTCTACATTGTGCAACTGACTCAGCAAGTTTAGCAGCTTAAGAAAAATGGTAACATACTTTTCAAAAGCATCAGCAGGCAACGAGCCCAAATCTCGCATCTTTTTCATACACTCAGCTTGCTTGGCCAGATGCATTCTCCTTCTGTTCATCAACTGTTCCAAGTCGTTCGCTGCATCTTGCACAGTCTGCTCCAAATTAGCTTGAACAGCCTGTGTTTCATATGTACACGTTATATAGTCAACAGTAGCTATACAAATTAAAACCCCGGAAAACAATCTTGCTATACAAGTTACCTTCAGATCATCCCTTTGTTTTTTCAGTTGCTCCATCTTTCCCATAAAGTCATTAATTGCATGAACATTAGCTGCCCAAATTAAGGATCATTTAAGGGTTAAGGCGCATCTCCATCTAGTAAAACACAAAAGTGAAACAAAAGTCAACTGATGCTGATATACCCTGCAGAAGTGTAGTCAACTCATCAAGATTGCTCTTCGACTGTTTCAGATGTTGCTCTTTTGATTTGACTTGAAGAGGCAAGGCTTCAGAATCCGCAGATGAAATTATCGCTTCCAGCTCTTCCTGACGCCTCGTCAGATTAGTTGATAAATTGGTCTCCAGTTCTTCTTTTCTTGTTTCAATCTGTACTACATAATAATTTGCACTTTTGTTAGAGCTAATAGGGACTTCTGCTTCTGTACAAGCATGGTTACAAAGCTTCATTAGACAACCTCAATGCGGTTGTTTTTACACAAGAGAAACTTCTCCTTCAATGCAGCAATTTCAGGATTCAACCGCGAAAGGAGATCTCTTTCTTCTGATGTTAGCTGGTCAATCAGTTCTGTTCCCATCTCATTATTTTTCGTTGCAATGCCAGATTGGATTTGCTCAATTTGGTTGCGGATGTTGTCGAGTGATTTCTCCTGCAAGGTAGAAACTATAAGGCTAAGGCTACATTCCAGACACAATTACAGCAGGCGTAAATAAGGATTCACATATGTAAGGACATCTAGACCAATACTAATACTACTAATACTCCTTAACAATAAAAAGAAGGGGAGTCTACCATCAGCAATGAAGAAACAAAGTAGAACTGATTAAGTACCTTCTTTCCAAGGGCTTTCTCAAGTAATCCTTTTTGCTTCATTGCCCTTGTAATATCATCCATAAACTGTTCCAACTCCGACTTGGCATGATCACGTTCCGCATCCACTTGTTGATGTTTGGTAACTAAATCCATAATTTTTCTATTTATATGTATGGGAAGTTAAGAAAGAGGACTCGTGGATGTATAAGAGTTTTCTTGCAGATAAACAGTAAACATCTGGAGAACTTATCAAATTTTCTTCACACATTCAAATTATTTTGGACATGGAGCCAATAAAATAGAAGCATGCAACATGAAGTTTATTTTGGACATGGAGCAAACAAAATAGAAGCAAGCGACATGAAGTCATAAGTTTCTGTAAACTTTGGTGTACTGGTAACTGAGTACGCACACACCCATATGCTTTGATCAAGTGTAAGGCGGCACAAACACCAGATCATTCTGCAATAGTAGTTAAACCTATGTAGGTTGCATACTTATTTCTATGTAAATAGTAGTGACAATGAGCTCCAATGCAAGCAAGGAATCTCAAATTAAAATGTGGGATGAAAAACCTGAACTATTTTGCCCGCCAGGCCTGCGGTAAGAAGCACTAGTAGATGTATATTTAGCTGCAGTGGACATGTACTACAAGGAAAGAACATATAGTCTTTGCACTAGACTCTTGCAAGAGAAATAGGAATGTCATTTAACCAAAGCAGGATATCGTGTAGCTCTTTCCCCACATTCTTTAGATGTGCCGTCTTTTCCTCGATTGTTAATTTATTGTCCCTAATTATTTTTACATACTTCAATCTTGAGCGCCTATAGTCAAAGAAACCTCCTGTCATACCACCGTCACTTGAAACTTGATCACCTGAGAATAATCGGAGTGTCAATTTATGTGTTAAGAATAATATAATGACAAGGACAAGTCAAGAGCAAGAGTTTAGAGCTACCATCAAGTGTGATGCAATCTAGATCATTGCTGCGTGCAACCCTGGTCGCAGTTTCCAGGTCCTGGCATATAACTGTCCTACCAAAAATCTGACAGAAGTTTCAAAGTTAGCTAAAAATGAATTGTATGAAGGTGAAAAGAAGTGCAACTTTGAAATAATAAATACCAAAAAATCTAGCCTAGGTGATTGTAGGAGTGAAGCTACTTAATATGGATGAGGATGGGTCACTGACTCATTGATAAGCATGTAGAAATGCCATAACCACCCTAAAAAAGTGCTCTAAAAGGTAAACATGCACGAATGGAAACATGGGAATGAAGAGAACAATATTTCGAAGCAACACAAGACCTTATTATGTACTTAACGCTAGTTATCTGACAAGTTAATGCTATTTTAGTACTATGTGTTGAGATTATGATGATGTTTAGACCAAAGTATAGTATCTATAGTGTAAATTTTCAATATCTTTGAACTGTGGCACCCCCAGAACTGAGATCCTAGGCCCGCCACTGCTGACACCTGCAGATAAATTTGAATGATAATCTGGTACTGCTACGATCAAGGACATATGCAAGACATCACCGAACAAGGATATTCATATACAACTATTAAAATTTTTGACATGGCACCTGTAACTCGAGAGATTTTTTTGGATGCCAAGACACCAAGCAAACAAAGGCAAGAAGGAATAAAAAGGAGGCATTCAACGCAAACAAAGGGTAAAATTGACCAGAATAGAGCCTGAACTAAATTAACCATGATAGCCCAATACAAGATGTATTGGAAGGAGAAAATAAAATAAAAAACTTGAATCACCAGTTCAAAAGCAGGGCGATGATCGGCACGGTACTTTAACTTCTTCAACAGTGGAACAAAATCAGAACTTTGTGGAATATTGACGCTAGGAGCGTACACTCTGTTCAGTGGTATGAAAGTCACCCGTCCATCTTTTTCTTCATTTTCGCGTGAAGGTTCATCTTTACGTTTTGTCCATATCTTAATTATCTCCGTTGATATGTCGTCATTTTCAACCACCACATGGAACAAGCTAATTCACATCGGTAAAGAGCAGGTTATTCAACAGTAAATGGTGAAATGAAAGGAAAGGGATTCAAGACAAGAGGGCAGTTCTGGACCTATTTCCAGCAGCGACCTCAACAGCTGTAAAAAACTTCTCCTCGCAGTCAATTAGTTCTAATACTGGACCAAAAACTCCGCGCTTTTTATGTTCCCTGACTATTTTGTCAACATAATTCAGGCCTCTCCTGGTATCCTGTGGAAGAAAACAAAATTAGCACCATGCAAAGATGCTTTCAAGTGGTCCTTGTGGAGAAAGAATAATAATGCTACAGTATATGCCTAAAGAGGCGAGATCTGCAAAAAAACATTTGGAGGACGGGCTCCAGGCAGCCCTTTAGATTATTTTTCTTGAAAACTTATTTTCGCATTTTAAAAGAAATCGGATAAAATGTGTGCATATACATATACATTATACTCTGTTCGAATGAAGTTCCATCAAAATATAATTTCATATGTAGTGTACAAAAAAAGACGAATACATGTATAAAAATGGGCTTATTTTTTATTGTATTTTGGCCAAAATTTTATCTATTTTGTATAGCTTACAACTCACCGTATTATAATAAAAATGTACAGATCCTTAAAGAACATGTATATGTGTTCACATAATTATTTTTGTTTTTTTAGAAACTTTGAAATTGCATATTTTATTTTCCTAACAAAAATCATGGAAAATTTGTTATCAAAACAATGAAGCAATGTACAATCAAACTAATGAATTTCTTTTTTTGGTCATAATATGGCATTCTGCCCTGGAATCATTTACAGATGGATATATAATATGCAATGCAATGCGCAAGTACGTACATAGGAATAAGAATGGAAACCCTTTGAAGGTAATATAGCAGCACCACTAAGTAATATTAAGAAAAGATATGTCTGCTAAAAAAGATATGTACAAAATGATATATTTTGCATACCCTGGGTGTGGCATAGTCCAGACTCTTGCATGCCTTCACAAGATCTTCCTTTAGCCGATCGATTTCAGCTGTTACGCTATTTTCCTGCTTCCACAATGATCTGTGACATTTACTTTCTACTTAGTATATAAAATCTAAAGCAACACACCTTTAATCAAATCACAAAGTTGTAAATGTTAAGAAATGTGCGTACTTCCTTTCATCTTGAAGTGCATCTTTCTGCTGCACAAAGTCATTATAGTCCTTTTGTCTGTTTGCAAGAGCAGACTCTAACTTGCCGGATTCACTTCTCCGAGACTCGATGTAGTTCATCAAGTTATTAATTTCATCTTTGAGTTTCTGAATTTCTTCTTGGAGTAAGCTTTCCTGTCATAACAGAAAATCCAATTAATGAGTAGAGTAGCACATCAAAACAAAGGTCCAGGATGAAATTTGAAGCATCAAACAGGTCACTGTTTCAGTACCTGCTTTCTATTCGATGAAAGTACACGCTCAAGATCATGAATTTCTTTCCGAAGCCACTTATCTCTGGCAGCCTCATTCTTAAACTGAGTTGCCCTCCCCTGTTTTTGGTACAATACGCTCAGCTGCTTCTCGCGGTCCGTTATGCTATCCCCACAAAGTGCGACGTGTCAAAATGAATATCCATCAACAGGTAAAATTTATCTGTTATGTTTTACCTTTTTGACATCTCCTCCTCTTCCTGCAATTTGGCCTGGTGCGCATTACTAATTTCGGCCAATTCAGACTTTGACCTTTCACTCTCTTTCCTCATACTGTGTAAATCCTTCGCAGCTTCATCCTAACGATTGAATCCTTTTAGTGCGGCAACAAAACAAAATTACTCGAATCCATGAGAAATCCAAAAGCGCGGCATACCTTTGCTCGTTTTTCATTTGAAATTCTGTCTTCTATATCTCTCAGATCCAGTTCAATCTGAGTGACTAGCTTTAGTGCTTTAGTACGCTTCTTCTCGGCATCTTCCTTTTGAGACTTGATTTCATCTATCCCTTCTGTACAGACTTCTATTTCTTTATCAAAACTCTTGACCTTCTCACGTACATCTGCCACTTCATCATCCGCATTAGACAACATTTCAGAAAATTTTCTTCGATCATCATCCATCTAACAAGAGATAAATCAAATGAGGTGCGTAGAATAAGCATTACATTATACAACAGGATCGATGATTTAAGTAGGTTGGATCTAGGGTATCTCCTTTTGGAGACAATGCCTTGTGCAATGGCTACAATCCATGGAGTTAACATTCAAAGTGATATAGCATGTATAATGGCACATGAGAATGCTTACAAGACTGTGCGGAGAAGCATCTTACACATTTCCAGAAATGCTACGGAAGAAATACAGGTGTTGTTCAACAAAATGGAGAATATCATCCATTAACAATTGTTTGTCTCCAATATATTTTGTTGTTGTTGTGTCACTTAAATCATCAGTGCACAAAAGGGGCAGCTCATGTTATGTGTCACTATGCTTCATAAGGTATTTCTAGTTTTCTAGACTCGAGTTTTTTGAGCATTGATGAGGAGCTCCAAGAACTGTGGAAGACAGTCAAACAGCGATACTCGGGTGATCATTTGAGTGGGAATTGTTAATGATGTGTTCAGCCTTCAATCATTTTGTAATGAGACTATTCGAAGTTACCTGATAGAACATAATAATATCCAAGGTGAAACTATGTAATGTAACAAAAGGGAAAGACTAACTGAAACTAATTCATTTTTAGTATCATTCAGTTCATGGTCCAACAGATTATACTCAAGCGATCTTCTTTCTTTGTCCAGCTCCTGGTACTTCTCTAGCTCTTCTTTCTCTTCATCAAGTTCTCTCAATCTTTCCTCCAGGTAGTGGACAGTTTGACCAATCTGCTTCCTTTTATGGGCTGTTATTAATCAAATAATTAATGGACGTCTCAACAGATCATTAGAAAAAATATACAGGTATTTTTTGGTGATTTAAACTCGCCTGTTTCTTGCAATATTTTCAAGCTCTCCCGACGCCTATCTTCGTAAACACGCGTACCACCAATCTCTTTGAGAAGATCCAGTCGTTCAGAATCCTTCATTAGAGTAAGGGATGCAATCTACATGTGAAAACTTTGTTAATATCATATTTGGACACATCAGAGGAACAATCAGATGAAAACAATATTTACCTTTCCCTGCTGGACAATATAGTATGGATTAGAACGAGAGAAGCCAGCACTCTCCAGCAGGTTCATGACTTCAGTTTTACTGAATATGGTAGCAACAAGAAGTGGGTCTCAGCAAGCGACAAGATACAACACTACTAACCGGTGTATATCATAAGACATACCTAACATGTTTCCCATCAAGGTAGTATTCATCCTTCTTTGAAGAAACCGTCCTCCGGAGCCGTACCTCTTCTCTATCAACCTGCCGGAAAATTGAATAGTTTAATTACAGGACTTTCAGAGTCTCTGGACCAGCCATATCGGTGGAGAGCAAAGTAGTGTCCGTAATGATTTTCACACACTCATATGGATGAGTATTGATATTTATCTCGGTGAAGTACAACGCTGCTTAAGAGTCAAGTAGTTGATTTGAATCAAATAAACTAACGCTGAATAATTCAGAGGACTTACTGGAATACGGTTGTCTGAATTATCAAACAGTATCTCAACAAAGGCAGATATAACCGAGTGTCCAGCACCTTCCTGGAAATGGACACTAGTATCAAACACCAGCCACTTGTTTCAACTATTCAGGTTTGATCGAAGAAAAGACGAGGCATACATGGAGAAGAGCTCCCCGCCTATCCTCACAGCGCAGGTTCTGAAACATGTCGCTTAGGACAAAGCGTATAGCTAGAGCATTTATCATGGCCAAATTAGGAAGAAAGCAGCGTGTAAGTGTCAACAAGCATAAGAAAGGATAGTAATTCAGCATAACCGTGCGTTTGAAAATATTACCGTGGAAAAAGTTCGATTTGCCAGATCCATTTGCGCCAACTGGGACGAACAGTTAAATCAATGTTAGTTCATTAAGAGTGCAAAATTATAAGTGTATTTCCATCATACTTGGAATGAATTTGATACTTAACCGATATGCCAATCGGTAAAGATTGATAAAACTCATAGTAGCAATTAAACAGTGAATGGATTCCTGGATTAACACTAGAGTCTGCAAATTGCCAATTTTATCGACGGGCTGATATTGGCAAAACACAAGTACTCTACAGCCAAGTTGGTTACTGGGAGGAATATAGATTACCAACTACGTTAACTTCGGGGCTGAAAGGGTCTGCCGAGGTCTCCTCCCTGTAGCTCTTAAACCCTTGGATCACGACCTGCGTAGACAGCCATTAATTACGTCAACAGGAAGCAGTGATGTGACAAGAGTTAAATCACCCCAGTGCTAGCTAGCAGAGTTACCTTCTTGATATACATGGTTCAGATGTGAGAGAGAGATCACGCCACAATATAATTCTGCCAAAGATAGGACGGTCAATCGTGAGCACAGCATCCAGGAGAAGTATACTAAAATTGTAGCAAATGAGTGGAACTGCCGCGCGCACTAAGGTGGTGCTGTTTGGTTCAAAACCGTAAGGTGGCGACGTCGGCGGGAACGCGATGTCCCTCCGGAGAGGAAGAGCACGTACGGGAACTGCGCGTGATCGTGGTGACGCGTGCGCGTGAGAGGCGGCCGGCGGTGTTGGTCGACGGGGTGGGAGGAGCACGGGGTAGGATCGAGGCGTCGGCGGTGACGCTTACAAGGTACGGCAGGCACGGTTGCGGCAGAGCTCTAGGGCATCCGGCCGGTGGTGGACTACGGGAGGGGTTGAGAGCCACGATGGTGGTAGACTCGCGAGGAAAGAGGAAGGAAAGGTACGGGAAATCAGGACGGAGGAGAAAGGAAGTTACGGCAAAAGAGGAAGAGTTAATTTGGCTCCGGAGAGCAGATAATTTCCTTTTTGCATATATTTTCTACAAAGATATAGTACCTTTATGAAATGCGTATACCGTCTATTGAATTCATGCTCCGGCTAACTCATCCAAAAATCCGAACTGATGGAAAGAGGCGAGCAATATATTTCGACACCATCGTCGTGAGAAAACGTTCATCTGGCACACACTAGTCTACCACTCCGCCACATTTTTCATATCCCTTGCCTCGGCGAACTAACACGTGGTTCGATGGTTAGGAGGTTGGTTGTATGGTGCGGAACAATTCATCGATATCACCATGAACCCATCATCAACCCAAAAGTTTGTAACTGGAATAATGAGGCAAATTTGACAATTTTGACCTCGGGACGAAATCAATTCACAGAATGAACCACCCGTGAAACTATTTCACGCCCCTGGCCTTTTTGTGTAGCGCCCGCCACGCCGGCGCCACACTCTACGGTGCAGCACCTAGCTCGGGGGCGTTGTACATCTATCCACCGTGGCAGGCCTGGGCCCCGCACCCAGCAGTGCAGCGCCTCCGAGCTAGGCGCCACACATGTAATGTGCATCGCCTAGCCCTCGGGCACTGCACTGTGAGTTACATCCAGCCGCGGCGACCCTCTCCTCCCCCACCCACCCCATTGCCACCAGTTACAGAACCAGAAGAAGCCGCAGCGGCGGCCCTCTCCTCTCCCCCTCTCAATCCCCTCTCCCAAATCCATCAGATCTGGCGATTTTGTCCGTGGATTCCTTCACCAATCCATCCTAGAAGGTACCCTCCTCTGATCCCCTTCTTTCTATCCATATAATATATGCTATTTTGAAGATTTTGAGGAACCCTTGTTTGATTTGATTAGATTTGAATGTTGCATGTATTATAATCTTGCATGTACCTAATTTTGCAACCCTGGTTTAGTATATTTTATTGAAAAGATATGGTTTGGATACATAGGTTGACATGTTATTTTATATGGAAAAGAGATTTGTATTTAATCTTGCATGAAGTAGGCCTAGTTTAGTTTATTTGTGTTGAAATTATATTTGTATTGACAAGAATGCTTTCGATACATATGCTTTGAATTTTGCATCTATTAGGCGTACTTTAGTTTATTTGTATTGAAAAGATAATTGTGTTGACAAGAAAGCTTTTTTTTCAAATTGTTAGGATGGTTTGGCTTCTCGATGATCACTGGGACAAACAACACCGGTCGTATGCTATGTCGGTGGAGCAGCGGGTAATAATGAAAGTTGCCGGTGTTATGAATTTCGTGTTTATTTCAAACACAAATGCCCCATATGTAATTTTATGATTTGTTTGTTTGTGGAGCTTGCACATCTGAAGCTTCGGTCTCACGGGGTCACCCTTGGGTGGATGCGCTATGATGAGCGGTACACACCGTATGTAAGGGAGACAGGACTTCTCCCTTTCATTCAGTTGGTCAGCCGGTCGACACCACCCAACAATGTTGCAGCACTCACCGCGCTTATTGATCATTGGAGGCCGGAGACACACAGTTTCCATCTTCGGACCGGGGAGATGACCGTGACGCTCCAGGATATTGCTATGATCACCGGTCTTCCTATCGATGGGAATCCTCTATGTATGAACACTGATTCTGATGGGTGGCGCGCGCAGATGCATGCCCTTATCGGTATGGTTCCTCCGGAGCCTCGGGAACCAGAAACAGAAGACAAGAAGAAGGAAAGAGTCGCAGCCGGTGCTCCTTTCACGTGGATTACATTGCACTTTGGTACTTGCCCTGAGGAAGCTAACGAGGACACGGTCAAGACATATGCTCGTGTCTACATGTGGTACGTGATATCCAGGACTATGTTTGCTGATGGCACAGGCAAGAATGCTCCATGGATGTGGCTAAAGGCGTTGACCGTCTTCGATAGCAAATGGAGTTAGGGTTCGGCGACACTGGATTACTTGTATCGACAGGTATGAAGTTGTTTCCTTTTCACTTCATTGATACATTATCAATGCGATCTTGCTGTTAATTCAACCATGTTCTCTTTTATGTGCAGTTGGACGAAGCCTGTTGTTAGGAATTGGAGGTATTGGTGGTGTCTGGCTCGCACTTTCCATATGGAGCTGGAGCGTTTGCCGGTTGGACGATCTAAAGACCCGTGAAGTACGAGGAATTGGGACGACAAAGACGACCCACTACGGGCTCCCCACTTGGGGCTCCCACAAGTGGGATGTGTTAAATGAGACGACGGATTGATGCCCTCCGGTCATGTACAATTTGGTACATGTTGGGAAACGTAGTAATTTCAAAAAATTCCTACGCACACGCAAGATCATGGTGATGCATAGCAACGAGAGGGGAGAGTGTTGTCCACGTACCCTCGTAGACCGAAAGCGGAAGCGTTAACACAACGCGGTTGATGTAGTCGTACGTCTTTACGATCCGACCGATCAAGTATCGAACGCACGGCACCTCCGAGTTCAGCACACGTTCAGCTCGATGACGTCCCTCGAACTCCGATCCAGCCGAGTGTTGAGGGAGAGTTTCGTCAGCACGACGGCGTGGTGACGATGATGATGTTCTACCGACGCAGGGCTTCGCCTAAGCACCGCTACGATATTATCGAGGTGTAATATGGTGGAGGGGGGCACCGCACACGGCTAAGAGATCAATAGATCAATTGTTGTGTCTATGGGGTGCCCCCCTGCCCCCGTATATAAAGGAGCAAGGGGGGTTCGGCCGGCCTAGAGGAGAGGCGCGCCAGGAGGAGTCCTACTCCTACCGGGAGTAGGACTCCCCCCTTTCCATGTTGGACTAGGAGAGAAAGGGGGAAGAGGTGGAGGGGAGAAAGGAAGGGGGGGCGTCGCCCCCCTCTCCTTGTCCTATTCGGATTGGGGGGGAGGGGCACGCGGCCCTGCCCTGGCCTCCTCTCCTCTCTTCCACCTAGGCCCACTAAGGCCCATTAAGTTACCGGGGGGTTCCGGTAACCTCCCGGTACTCCGGAAAAATCCTGATTTCACCCGGAACACTTCCGATGTCCAAACATAGGCTTCCAATATATCAATCTTTATGTCTCGACCATTTCGAGACTCCTCGTCATGTCCGTGATCACATCCGGGACTCCGAACAACCTTCGGTACATCAAAACATATAAACTCATAATATAACTGTCATTGTAACGTTAAGCGTGCGGACCCTATGGGTTCGAGAACTATGTAGACATGACCGAGACACGTCTCCGGTCAATAACCAATAGCGGAACCTGGATGCTCATATTGGCTCCCACATATTCTACGAAGATCTTTATCGGTCAGACCGCATAACAACATACGTTGTTCCCTTTGTCATCGGTATGTTACTTGCCCGAGATTCGATCGTTGGTATCTCAATACCTAGTTCAATCTCGTTACCGGCAAGTCTCTTTACTCGTTCCGTAATACATCATCTCGCAACAAACTCATTAGTTGCAATGCTTGCAAGGCTTAAGTGATGTGCATTACCGAGAGGGCCCAGAGATACCTCTCCGACAATCGGAGTGACAAATCCTAATCTCGAAATACGCCAACCCAACAAGTACCTTCGGAGACACCTGTAGAGCACCTTTATAATCACCCAGTTACGTTGTGACGTTTGGTAGCACACAAAGTGTTCCTCCGGTAAACGGGAGTTGCATAATCTCATAGTCATAGGAACATGTATAAGTCATGAAGAAAGCAATAGCAACATACTAAACGATCAAGTGCTAAGCTAACGGAATGGGTCAAGTCAATCACATTATTCTCCTAATAATGTGATCCCGTTAATCAAATGACAACTCATGTCTATGGCTTGGAAACATAACCATCTTTGATCAACGAGCTAGTCAAGTAGAGGCATACTAGTGACACTCTGTTTGTCTATGTATTCACACAAGTATTATGTTTCCGGTTAATACAATTCTAGCATGAATAATAAACATTTATCATGAAGTAAGGTAATAAATAATAACTTTATTATTGCCTCTAGGGCATATTTCCTTCAGTCTCCCACTTGCACTAGAGTCAATAATCTAGATTACACAGTAATGATTCTTACACCCATGTGATTAACATCCATAGTTCACATCGTCATGTGACCAACACCCAAAGGGTTTACTAGAGTCAGTAATCTAGTTCACATCGCTATGTGATTAACACCCAAAGAGTACTAAGGTGTGATCATGTTTTGCTTGTGAGATAATTTTAGTACGGGTCTGTCACATTCAGATCCGTAAGTATTTTGCAAATTTCTATGTCTACAATGCTCTGCACGGAGCTACTCTAGCTAATTGCTCCCACTTTCAATATGTATCTAGACCGAGACTTAGAGTCATCTAGATTAGTGTCAAAACTTGCATCGACGTAACCCTTTACGACGAATCTTTTGTCACTTCCATAATCGAGAAACATATCCTTATTCCACTAAGGATAATTTTGACCGCTGTCCAGTGATCTACTCCTAGATCACTATTGTACTCCCTTGCCAAAATCAGTGTAGGGTATACAATAGATCTGGTACACAGCATGGCATACTTTATAGAACCTATGGCTGAGGCATAGGGAATGACTTTCATCCTCTCTCTATCTTCTACCGTGGTCGGCTTTTGAGTCTTACTCAATTTCACACCTTGTAACACAGGCAAGAAACTCTTTCTTTGACGGTTCCATTTTGAACCACTTCAAAATCTTGTTAAGGTATGTACTCATTGAAAAAACTTATCAAGCGTCTTGATCTATCTCTATAGATCTTGATGCTTAATATGTAAGCAGCTTCACCGAGGTCTTTCTTTGAAAAACTCCTTTCAAACACTCCTTTATGATTTGCAGAATAATTCTACATTATTTCCGATCAACAATATGTCATTCACATATACTTATCAGAAATGTTGTAGTGCTCCCACTCACTTTCTTGTAAATACAGGCTTCACCGCAAGTCTGTATAAAACTATATCCTTTGATCAACTTATCAAAGCGTATATTCCAACTCCGAGATGCTTGCACCAGTCCACAGATGGATCGCTGGAGCTTGCATATTTTGTTAGCACCTTTAGGATTGACAAAACCTTCTGGTTGCATCATATACAACTCTTCTTTAATAAATCCATTAAGGAATGCAGTTTTGTTTATCCATTTGCCAGATTTCATAAAATGCGGCAATTGCTAACATGATTCGGACAGATTTAAGCATCGCTGCGAGTGAGAAAATCTCATCGTAGTCAACACCTTGAACTTTGTCAAAAACCTTTTTCGACAAGTCTAGCTTTGTAGATAGTAACACTACTATTAGCGGCCGTCTTCCTCTTGAAGATCCATTTAATCTCAATGGCTCGCCGATGATTGGGCAAGTCAATCAAAGTCCATACTTTGTTCTCATACATGGATCTCATCTTAGATTTCATGGCCTCAAGCCAATTTGCGGAATCTCGGCTCACCATCGCTTCTTCATAGTTCGTAGGTTCGTCATGGTCTAGTAACATAACCTCCAGAACAGGATTACCGTACCACTCTGGTGCGGATCTTACTCTGGTTGACCTACGAGGTTTAGTAATAACTTGATCTGAAGTTCCATGATCATCATCATTAACTTCCTCACTAATTGGTATAGGCGTCACAGAAACTGGTTTCTGCGATGAACTACTTTCCAATAAGGGAGCAGGTACAATTACCTCATCAAGTTCTACATTCCTCCCACTCACTTCTTTCGAGAAAAATTCCTTCTCTAGAAAGGATCCATTCTTAGTAACGAATGTCTTGCCTTCGGATCTGTGATAGAAGGTGTACCCAACTGTCTCCTTTGGGTATCCTATGAAGACACATTTCTCTGATTTGGGTTTGAGCTTATCAAGATGAAACTTTTTCACATAAGCATCGCAACCCCAAACTTTAAGAAACGACAACTTTGGTTTCTTGCCAAACCACAGTTCATACGGTGTCGTCTCAAACGGATTTAGATGGTGCCCTTTTTTACGTGAATGCAGCTGTCTCTAACGCATAACCCCAAAACTATAGTGGTAAATCAGTAAGAAACATCATAGATCGCACCATATCTAATAAAGTACGGTTATGACGTCCGGACACACCATTACGCTGTGGTGTTCCAGGTGGCGTGAGTAGTGAAACTAATCCGTATTGTTTCAAATGAAGACCAAACTCGTAACTCAAATATTCTCCTCCACGATCAGATCGTAGAAACTTTATTTTCTTGTTACGATGATTTTCTACTTCACTCTGAAATTATACGAACTTTTCAAATGTTTCAGACTTTATGTTTCATCAAGTAGATATACCCATATCTGCTCAAATCATCTGTGAAGGTCAGAAAATAATGATACCTGCTACGAGCCTCAATATTCATCGGACCACATACATCTGTATGTATGATTTCCAACAAATCTGTTGCTCTCTCCATAGTTCCGGAGAACGGCGTTTTAGTCATCTTGCCCATGAGGCACGGTTCGCAAGCATCAAGTGATTCCAAAATCCCATCAGTATGGAGTTTCTTCATGCGCTTTACACCAATATGACCTAAACGGCAGTGCCACAAATAAGTTGCACTATCATTATTAACTTTGCATCTTTTGGCTTCAATATTATGAATATGTGTATCACTACGATCGAGATCCAACAAACCATTTTCGTTGGGGTGTATGACCATAGAAGGTTTTTATTCATGTAAATAGAACAACAATTGTTCTCTAACTTAAATGAATAACCGTATTGCAATAAACATGATCAAATCATATTCATGCTCAACACAAACACCAAATAACACTTATTTAGTTTCAACACTAATCCCGAAAGTATAGGGAGTGTGCGATGATGATCATATCAATCTTGGAACTACTTCCAACACACATCGTCACCTCGCCTTTTACTAGTCTGTTTATTCTGCAACTCCCGTTTTGAGTTACTACTCTTAGCAACTGAACCAGTATCAAATACCGAGGGGTTTCTACGAACACTAGTATAATACACATCAATAATCTGTATATCAAATATACCTTTGTTCACTTTGCCATCCTTTCTTATCCACCAAATAGTTGGGGTAGTTCCGCTTCCATTGACCAGTCCCTTTGCAATAGAAGCACTTAGTCTCAGGCTTAGGACCAGACTTAGGCTTCTTCACTTGAGCAGCAACTTGCTTGCTGTTCTTCTTGAATTTCCCCTTCTTCCCTTTGCCCTTTTCTTGAAACTAGTGGTCTCGTCAACCATCAACACTTGATGTTTTTCTTGATTTCTACCTTCGTCGATTTCAGCATCACGAAGAGCTCGGAAATTACTTTCGTCATCCCTTGCATACTATAGTTCACCACGAAGTTCCACTAACTTGGTGATGGTGACTAGAGAATTCTGTCAATCACTATTTTATCTGGAAGATTAACTCCCACTTGATTCAAGCGATTGTAGTACCCAGACAATCTGAGCACATGCTCACTGCTTGAGGTATTCTCCTCCATCTTTTAGCTATAGAACTTGTTGGAGATTTCATATCTCTCAACTCGGGTATTTGCTTGAAATATTAACTTCAACTCCTGGAACATCTCATATGGTCCATGACGTTCAAAACGTCTTTAAAGTCCCGATTCTAAGCCGTTAAGCATGGTGCACTAAACTATCAAGTAGTCATCATATTGAGCTAGTCAAACGTTCATAACGTCTGCATCTGCTCCTGCAATAGGTCTATCACCTAGCGGTGCATCAAGGATATAATTCTTCTATGCAGCAATGAGGATAATCCTCAGATCACGGATCCAATCCGCATCTTTGCTACTAACATCTTTCAACATAATTTTTCTCTAGGAACAGATCAAAAATAAACACTGGGAAGCAACAACGCGAGCTATTGATCTACAACATAATTTGCAAAATACTATCAGGACTAAGTTCATGATAAATTTAAGTTCAATTAATCATATTACTTAAGAACTCCCACTTAGATAGACATCCCTCTAATCCTCTAAGTGATCACGTGATCCATATCAACTAAACCATGTCCGATCATCACGTGAGATGGAGTAGTTTCAACGGTGAACATCACTATGTTGATCATATCTACTATATGATTCACGCTCGACCTTTCGGTCTCCGTGTTCCGAGGCCATAACTGTTATATGCTAGGCTCGTCAAGCTTAACCTGAGTATTCCGCGTGTGCAACTGTTTTGCACCCGTTGTATTTGAACGTAGAGCCTATCACACCCGATCATCACGTGGTGTCTCAGCACGAAGAACTTTTGCAACGGTGCATACTCAGGGGGAACACTTATACTTTGATAATTTAGTGAAGGATCATCTTATAATGCTACCGTCAATCAAAGCAAGATAAGATGCATAAAAGATAAACATCACATGCAATCAATATAAGTGATATGATATGGCCATCATCGTCTTGTGCTTGTGATCTCCATCTCCGAAGCACCGTCATGATCACCGTCGTCATCGGCGTGACACCTTGATCTCCATCGAAGCATTGTTGTCGTCTCACCAACTATTGCTTCTACGACTATCGCTACCGCTTAGTGATAAAGTAAAACAATTACATGGCGATTGCATTGCATACAATAAAGCGACAACCATATGGCTCCTGCCAGTTGCCGATAACTCGGTTACAAGACATGATCATCTCATACAATAAAATTCAGTATCATGTCTTGACCATATCACATCACAACATGCCCTGCAAAAACAAGTTAGACGTCCTCTACTTTGTTGTTGCAAGTTTTACGTGGCTGCTACGGGCTTAGCAAGAACCGTTCTTACCTACGCATCAAAACCACAACGATAGTTTGTCAAGTTGGTGTTGTTTTAACCTTCGCAAGGACCGGGCGTAGCCACTCTCGGTTCAACTAAAGTGAGAGAGACAGACACCCGCCGGTCACCTTTAAGCAACGACTGCTCGCAACGGTGAAACCAGTCTCGCGTAAGCGTACGCGTAATGTCAGTCTGGGCCGCTTCATCTCACAATACCGCCGAACCAAAGTATGACATGCTGGTAAGAAGTATGACTTATATCGCCCACAACTCACTTGTGTTCTACTCGTGCATAACATCAACGCATAAAACCAGGCTCGGATGCCACTGTTGGGAAACGTAGTAATTTCAAAAATTTACTACGCACACGCAAGATCATGGTGATGCATAGCAACGAAGGGGAGAGTGTTGTCCACGTACCCTCGTAGACCGAAAGCGGAAGCGTTAACACAACGCGGTTGATGTAGTCGTACGTCTTCACGATCCGACCGATCAAGTACCGAACGCACGGCACCTCCGAGTTCAGCACACGTTCAGCTCGATGACGTCCCTCGAACTCCGATCCAGCCGAGTGTTGAGGGAGAGTTTTGTCAGCACGACGGCGTGGTGACGATGATGATGTTCTACCGACGCAGGGCTTCGCCTAAGCACCGCTACGATATTATCGAGGTGTAATATGGTGGAGGGGGGCACCGCACACGGCTAAGAGATCAATAGATCAATTGTTGTGTCTATGGGGTGCCCCCCTGCCCCCGTATATAAAGGAGCAAGGGGGGTTCGGCCGGCCTAGAGGAGAGGCGCGCCAGGAGGAGTCCTACTCCTACCGGGAGTAGGACTCCCCCTTTCCATGTTGGACTAGGAGAGAAAGGGGGAAGAGGTGGAGGGGAGAAAGGAAGGAGGGGCGTCGCCCCCCTCTCCTTGTCCTATTCGAATTGGGGGGGGGGAGGGGCGCGCGGCCCTGCCCTGGCCTCCTCTCCTCTCTTCCACCTAGGCCCACTAAGGCCCATTAAGTTACCGGGGGGGTTCCGGTAACCTCCCGGTACTCCGGAAAAATCCCGATTTCACCCGGAACACTTCCGATGTCCAAACATAGGCTTCCAATATATCAATCTTTATGTCTCGACCATTTCGAGACTCCTCGTCATGTCCGTGATCACATCCGGGACTCCGAACAACCTTCGGTACATCAAAACATATAAACTCATAATATAACTGTCATTGTAACGTTAAGCGTGCGGACCCTACGGGTTCGAGAACTATGTAGACATGACCGAGACACGTCTCCGGTCAATAACCAATAGCGGAACCTAGATGCTCATATTGGCTCCCACATATTCTACGAAGATCTTTATCGGTCAGACCGCATAACAACATACGTTGTTCCCTTTGTCATCGGTATGTTACTTGCCCGAGATTCGATCGTCGGTATCTCAATACCTAGTTCAATCTCGTTACCGGCAAGTCTCTTTACTCGTTCCGTAATACATCATCTCGCAACAAACTCATTAGTTGCAATGCTTGCAAGGCTTAAGTGATGTGCATTACCGAGAGGGCCCAGAGATACCTCTCCGACAATCGGAGTGACAAATCCTAATCTCGAAATACGCCAACCCAACAAGTACCTTCGGAGACACCTGTAGAGCACCTTTATAATCACCCAGTTACGTTGTGACGTTTGGTAGCACACAAAGTGTTCCTCCGGTAAACGGGAGTTGCATAATCTCATAGTCATAGGAACATGTATAAGTCATGAAGAAAGCAATAGCAACATACTAAATGATCAAGTGCTAAGCTAACGGAATGGGTCAAGTCAATCACATTATTCTCCTAATAATGTGATCCCATTAATCAAATGACAACTCATGTCTATGGCTAGGAAACATAACCATCTTTGATCAACGAGCTAGTCAAGTAGAGGCATACTAGTGACACTCTGTTTGTCTATGTATTCACACAAGTATTATGTTTCCGGTTAATACAATTCTAGCATGAATAATAAACATTTATCATGAAATAAGGAAATAAATAATAACTTTATTATTGCCTCTAGGGCATATTTCCTTCAGTACAAGAGCGAGCTGGACGCGATCACGCCTGAGCAGGTGAATCGACATTGCATAAGTGATTATCATGCTTCTATCGTAACTCGATATCAATTTTGCATTCTATCCCATTTTGCAGGTGGAATGGGAGCCATATGAAAAAAGGAGAGAGTTTTGGTAACTGTCGGGGATATACCCCATGCTATGACCCGGCCGGAAGTATGACCCGGCCGGACTTGGCATTTCGCTGATGACCCGGCGGAGGACTAGCGACTCATGGGTCTGGCGGCTCATTGGTCAGACAGCTCATGAACCAGACGACTCATGGATGGCCCCGACGGCGGGTCAGATAGAAGACAAGGCCCAAGGCCCAGAAGGCCGGCTCACATTTATGATGGGCCGGCTTAAGAAGAAAGGGATGACGAATATTTCCTTTACGAGGAAGCAAGACCCGGACTTGTAATTAACTTGTAAGAGAAGATAGACTAGTCCTAGTCCTACTAGGACTCCATATGTAACCCGCCCCTCTAACTTATATAAGGAGGGGCAGGGCACCCCAAGAGGGACAGGGCAACAAGAAATAATCTCTAGGGCTAAACCCCGAGAGCCGGAGCCGGCGACTCTCCCGTGAACATAATGAGACCTAGCCTCAAACAGCACGTAGGGTTGTTACCGGATGATGTTTCCCGGGGCCCGAAGCTGTCTAAACCCTTGTCTTGTGCGTTGATCCACCCTGCGTCTCTCATCCCAATCAACCCCTCTCAAGCTACTACAGAGATGCGCTGGCCTTACGACTAAGTCCTCACGCTAAGGACATCTGCCGTGACAATTCCACGACAGTTGGCGCCCACCGTGGGGCACGCGCACGGTGGTGATGAGTTCTTGGAGGGACCTTTTTTCAGTCCAGAGTTCAAGATCTGTAAGACTTAAAGTTAAAAGGAATTAGGGGGGCGGTGGTGCGCTACCTTAAACCGTCGAGATTAACAGGAAAGAAGGGACAAGTCGCCAATACCATCTTCTTCTATGACCTATTTTGCCCTTGGCGTGTCAAGTTTGCATCAATAACTCGCCAAAGCTGGCCGCCGTTTTGTTTTGGTCCGTGCACCGCGGCCGTACATATCTTTTTCAATCGAAGATCGATTTCAACTACAAGCTATTTACATCGGTTCAACTACTAGTAATTCAACTAGTACTCGTCACGTCAAGCTACAGTACTTGTTACCCACTGCTATGTGTACGGGTAAGGCAACAAACAGCGGCCAAATCCTGCAAAAGGGAGATCCACGTGTGTGCTACGCGTCGATCAAGGCAAACCAGACTACCAGAGAATATCAACCATGGACTAGTGGTGCTAAAAAAGGGGGTTTGTGCGACCCGGAACCGGATTAGAATACGCGCTCGGTTCCTGCTATCGAGTCGCCCAGACCTTGATCCGCCTTATTCCCGAGCCACATGTTGCCGTAACCCAGAGTATAGAAGTAATCCGGAAACTGATATGATCAATGACTCGGATTAGTCAAAACGCGCTGTCGCGGTGAGTCGCCGACGCCACCTCGTCTTGCCCTGCATCTGAAGTCGCTGTCTCCACGGACGTACAATGGCGATCTGGATTTTCTCAACCGTTACGACCCGGATTCGCGTCGCCTGCCGTCATCTCGGCCCCGTGCCGCTGCTCCGCCTTAAGTCGCCATCTCGAGGCCACCGTTACCATGAGCCGCCGCTGCTGAGATGTCCGGCCTGAGCCGGCCATCTTCAAAACGCCGGATACTGCTGCTCCCCGCGTGCCGGTTCACCACTGCTATCAATTGCTGCTGTCCACACGCGCCGGTTTACCACCGGCACCAACGCCCTTGCTCCTTTCCTGCCGTGCGTCGCAGCCGGCGCAAGTCGCCGCCGCTGCCTCCGTCGTGGTTCGCCATGGCCGCAGCAGCCCTGGCTCGGAGTCCCTCTGTCTCCGCCTTGAACCGGGTCCGCCTTAAAGCTGGCCGGCCTCTGCCGTCGCGGCCTCGGCCGTCCTCTGCCTCCTATGAGCCGCCCTCACCTCGCCACGGACTCGCCTCCGCTGAGTCGCCGGCCTTTGACCCGCCGTGGCTGGGGCCTCATATTGACACGGTGAGCCGCCCCGGCCGTGCGCTGCCTGAGAGCCGCCCCTCTGCTTGGTTTCCTCCAAGCCGTTATGAGATGGACCCCATCGAGCCGCCGCAGCCGCCTGCAAGCCGCCGTCGGGCCCTGAGCTGTTGTGGCCCTTGTCGCTGAAACCGCCATGCTATCTCATGCTGTCCACGAGCTGCTGCGTTCACACCTCTTATGTTGCGCCCTTGTGTTGCCTCTGCCTTGCTGCCTTGGCCCGTCGCTCCTCCGCGCTCTACCTGGTCTTCGCCTCCAGCAGGGGCGTGAGTCGCCAAGTGAGCCGCCTGCTTTGCTCCGCGCACGCGCTATCATGACTCGCTCATCCCTACTGAGTTGTCTTCATACTACTTTTAATATTGGTGCACCCGTGAGAAGAATCAAGCGAAGGAGAGTTGCCGGTTCCCTTATTCTTTTCACTGGCTTTGTTGTGGCCATTGTTGCTTCCATATTGATCAAGACAAGTCATGTCAACTACTGGGAGTACTATTCAATCCACGTGAATTCAAGGATGTTGTACCCCTTGGTTACTAGAGCTACTACTGTTGCTACAGAGAGATCAATCTGCATAAAATGCATGAGGGTAACCATTTACTATAAAAGTGGCCTTATACCGCGGATACGGACTACACCGGCTTAAAACATCGTGGCCGTTTCTTGCGACCGTGCCGGTTTACAACGAGGAGGATAATTTGCCCGTTTGCACCGGCTTACAACGCCACGGACGACTCGCTCGTCCGCCCTCGCGGCTGGTTCACGTGTCTGCGCCAGCTTACAACGCCGTCGCCGACTCGCTGTCCATGTCGGCTTACAATACCACGGTCGACTCACCCGTCTGCACCGGTTTACCACGCCGCGGCCGGTTCACCCGTGAGCGATTTCAACTTCACCTAGCAATTATTAATTTCATGGCGGATTATTTCCGGACTGGCACATCAGGTGATATCCATCTAAAATATATTTTATTGGTACATATTATTTTTTATCAAAGAGCAGTTTATCTTTGTCTTGGTCTGCAATAGTGTTGATGCAGGACAATTGTTCACTACATCAAAACGATGTGGTTAACTCGCTCATCCGCACCGGCTTACAACGCCACGGCCGGTTCATCTGTCTATGCCGCCTCTGATGTTACGGTCGTCTTTACCATCCGTCTCTCGCGGCCTGGTCTACATCGACACACCAGGACTGCACCTGTCTGCATGAGCGGATTATTGAATATGAGCAAGTCGCTGCTTGGGAAGCCCGGTTTTTCTTCCAACAGCTTGGAGGAAAATTGTCATGTGTTATCAGCTGTCGTCGGCATTGGACGGCTCAATGGGCATGCGCACAAGTCACCGCCACTACAGTTTGCTTAACTTCAAAACATCCAGTTGGAAGGAACCATTGGCCGAGTTGCTGACACGGCTCATACGGGATCATTTATAGCCCGCCGCAGTCACCTCAACCTTCTGTGGATTCACATCGCGCTGTCAACACCAATGATATACCCCTTATGCTATGGTCAATATGGAGAATCTCAAAGCCAACTCCTCGAGTCGTCTTGAGACTCGGGGGCTACAATGATATGACTCGACATCATTGGTCGGTTTCAATGCATTCAAGAACTCCGGGTTGTTGGAGGGAATGATAACCCAGTTCCAGAGGCTACTACCATATTGATGAAAATTTAAAGGCCATCAGAAAATTGCCGGTTCAAAATAAAGATTCCGGGTTAAAATCCGGTTCAAGAGATATCTCTCTCCCGCAGAGTTTTGAAGCTCTCAAATCCGGGTCAAACATCCGGCTCAAGGTAAATTTATATCTTATAAAGCTTTGAAGCTCTCAATATCCGGCTTACAAATTTCCGGTTCAAAAAGAGGTTATCTCTCGCAAAGTTCGAGTTCTCAGGAAAAATTAAAGGGACCAAAGGGAGTCTGTTACAAAGCACAACTCAAATATAGGTACCCTGCTTTAATGACCATTGGGAGCTGATCGTATTCGAATTTAGCTTAACCCTTTGGGTGTGACCCTGATCGTATTCGAATCAGAGTCGTTAAATATTCTCATGGTCAGTAGGGGGCTTCCTGTTCAAACATAGGTCGTATTCGAACCAAAGAGAACATAGCTGTCGATACCCTTTTGATCGGCACACTGCCGAGCTCATTGGGGAGTTTCTTGGTCATATTTGAACCATAGCTCAACCCCCTTTGGCAACCGACGTGGATCGTATTCGAATCAGCGTCGTTAAACAACTCTCAAGGTCATTTGGGGGCTTCCTGTTCAAACATAGGTCGTATTCGAACCAAAGAGAACATAGCTGTCGGTACCCTCTTGATCGGCAACGCCAAAGCCACTGGGGGCTATATGATCGTATTCGAATCTTAGCTTAACCCCTTTGGGACGGTTTTCTGATCGTATTCGAATCAGAAGCTTCCAAATTTTTGAAGTCTCTTTTTGCAAATAATTTTTGGGATTTTATTTGAAAGCTCTTTTGAACACATCT
This sequence comes from Triticum aestivum, assembly GCF_018294505.1. Taxonomy (NCBI): domain Eukaryota; kingdom Viridiplantae; phylum Streptophyta; class Magnoliopsida; order Poales; family Poaceae; genus Triticum; species Triticum aestivum. Next base: position 568,316,668 of record NC_057799.1, read on the forward strand.
AAAGTGTATATGAGTGGTTTCTATTTAAACCCGGCTTATTTTAGATGATAAGTCGCCGGCTTATGACAACCATCATCTATGTGGAAGCATTGGCTTCTAAGGATTGGGTTATCACACTTACTGCACAGGTATCATAAGTCGGCAGTACAATTCAATATCATAGGTATGATATTGTTTATACATGATTATGTTTAAACTGGCCCTGGCTATGGACTTTAAGCCGCCGGTATGTTTTGAATTGCGCCATTGGAATCATGCGCGTATCAAAGATTGGGTTATCACCCTTACTGTGCAGGTCACATAAACTGACAATGCAAATTCAATATTACAAGTATGATATTATAGTTATGTTTCAAAGTTATGATTCATAACGGGCTTATCTGTGACTCCTTTTTTACACATCAGTGGTCATATGTAAGATATTATGACCCGCCCTGTGGTAAACCGCCAAGGGCTCTTGTGATCTAGTTGTGTGCAGGATAAGACTACATTTGGGTGGTTACCCGCCCTGGCTTTTGACATTAAGTCGCCAAGGCGTATATTGTTTAAACTCTGTGCAGGATTTGCAGAACTATGACTTATATAAATTTTTAAGTCCAAGCTCATCATTAAAATTGATGCTTCAAAATGATTATCCGTTCTGGATTTTCTCAAAGGCTATAAGCTGCCGGGTTATAAAAATTCCGGCTTACAATGGAGGCGTATTAAATCGCCATCGGCCAAGAGCCCCGGGTATTTAAAACTCCGGATTTACTTATCAACAGATAAGGTATTTGAATCTTTAAATAGCCAAACTTGGCTGGATTTTCACTATGATATTGAATGATTGAGGTTTTCAAACCGGGTTATTCAAATTTTTAATAGCCAACATGGCTGGATTTTTATTATGGTTATCAGTAACTAATATTATGATTGAGGTTTTCAAAGTCGCTTTGGCGCAATGGCTATTATTTTATCAATGGATATGATTTATTCTACAATGAAAGGAATAGTCCTGAGTCACTGCAGGCTTACAACCCGGCACTTGGGGGCTACATTATTCAGATTGATATTACATCGAATATGCAAGTCCCATGTTACTGCCAGCATGTACCATGGCACTTGGGGGCTAATGCAAAGTCATTTTTTGCTCAACTTATTGAAGACCCGACTCATCACATTCTAAATGAGCCGGCCCTTAGGGGCTACCAATTGCTCCTGTCGAAAATTCAAGGTACACAAGCTTTAATCCATTATATTGAAAGATCCACTATTCAGTTGGTAGAGTACAAAGCTCTTAACCTTGTGGACGTGGGTTCAAGCCCCATGGTGGAGATTACATCACATACTGTTATTATCAATGAATCATATACAAAGTCCCAGCTCAGTAATATCTTACTGACCCGGCACTTGGGGGCTACATAATATGGAGTATTCAGTTTTTACTAGTGACTGAGATGAACAATATGGATTTCTTCAAAGTGGCAGCATTTATATTGAAGCAAGACTTAAGCCATCACTTTGTTCTACTCAAGACTTGGGGGCTACAGGTATTATATTATTATTGAAGAAATATTTTCAAATTCTTTGTTTTGAGCAAACCAGATTGACCCGACGTCACCAATCATTATGACCATGTGTCTACAACCCGGCGTCGTCAATAATCATGAACCGGCATTGGCAACAATCATGACCCGGAATTATCAGCTTTTATAACCCAACAATGGTGGTAATCATAAACCGAGCATTGAAGGCCAATTCAAATGGATTCTTTATTTACAAGAGCCAATATTAGCAAATGGGTTATGAAGCTGGCCTATTGACCCGGATATTCCAGGAGAAAATGTCAAGGACTCAAGGATGATCAGGTGCCGGTTTACAAGAATATTTAACCCGGATCACAACCTGTCAAATTTGTTCTTGTGTTTATGTTGCAGGATCAGTTTAACATGGATAAATCCAAATTAAACTGGGGGCTAATGTCGGGGATATACCCCGTGCTATGACCCGGCCGGAAGTATGACCCGGCCGGACTTGGCATTTCGCTGATGACCCGGTGGAGGACTAGCGACTCATGGGTCTGGCGGCTCATTGGTTAGACAGCTCATGAACCAGACGACTCATGGATGGCCCCGACGGCGGGTCAGATAGAAGACAAGGCCCAAGGCCCAGAAGGCCGGCTCACGTTTATGATGGGCCGGCTTAAGAAGAAAGGGATGACGAATATTTCCTTTACGAGGAAGCAAGACCCGAACTCCATATGTAACCCGCCCCTCTAACTTATATAAGGAGGGGCAGGGCACCCCAAGAGGGACAGGGCAACAAGAAATAATCTCTAGGTCTAAACACCGAGAGCCGGAGCCGGCGACTCTCCCGTGATCATAATGAGACCTAGCCTCAAACAACACGTAGGGTTGTTACCGGATGATGTTTCCCGGGGGCCCGAAGCTGTCTAAACCCTTGTCTTGTGCATTGATCCGCCCTGCGTCTCTCATCCCAATCAACCCCTCTCAAGCTACTACAGAGATGCGCTGGCCTCACGACTAAGTCCTCACGCTAAGGACATCTGCCGTGACAATTCCACGACAGTAACCCTATAGAGTTTAGGCTGAATCCGATGTGCACTAGGGATAGGGATCTCTGGCATATGCGGTGCCCACTGATATGCAACTGGGCGGTTGAGCTTCACCTGCCACATCGGGTGTTCCGCCAGTTTGGTTTGTTCCAGCCACACCCACCGGAGTGGGAGGACACGGACAAGTTGCTACACGCGTAAGATATAATTAACCTTAAGCACTTAGCAGCTTCTCGGCGGTTTCCATAGTGTTAATATTCTGCTTCTAACTTGCAGGTTGGATAGGAAAAAGCAGCAGAAGATCAAGGATTGGGTCAAGCATCACAGGAAGTATGTCGTACAGTTCGCGCTTAGTGTGGAGCAAGCTAGGGCTGGAAAACGAGCCCAGCTTCGTGAGCACTGCCCGATCGCGTTCAACAACTATCTCACATGGTTTCTTGCAAGTACCCGCGTGGAGGTATGCAAGCCGGCGTATGCTGAGGAGATTTTGGAAGATTCCACCATTTTTGATGAGGTAGCCCAGCACCAGTACAACGCATTAGTCAGGAAAGGCAACTCAGTGATCCCTTCAGCTCCAATGATGAACTTTGTGGTATTTGCCCTTTTTGCTTTTCCATTCGCACTATTCACATCTTCGCTTGCCTAACACGTTAATACCATTTCTGTTCATAGCGTGCCTAGATCAAGAAAGCAGCTGATGAGACCGAGACTATTCTGGAAACAACCCCGGCTGGCAAAAGCGATGGGGAAGGTGCACTTCGAGCATTCATTAAGGTTCACATCTCCTTCAAACTAGCACTTAACATGTGTTGCTACGTTCGATGTCTCATTCACTTGTACATGTTGCAGTGCCAGGGCCAAAAGTTAAGCCGGCTATCAAACCTTTTCGGTTGTCATGACCCCAAGTATGTATCACCAGAATGGTCTAGGTGGCGACACCATCAGATATCACTTCGGGCCAGGGCCATGGTGATCCTTTGGAGGATGAGGATGTGGTTGTGGTCACCCAAGAGGTATGGCATGAGCATATATCCAATTGTTGATGCATTGCCAACTATATCCTCACACATGGTCTTTCCATATCTTTTGTTGATGCATAGGTTGCTGATGATATGACCTTGGGGACGTACCAGGTTCGGTCTGCATACGAGTTAAAGCCTAGGAAGGGAATCAACAAATACACACCTAAAGACTTCACCCAAAGAGGCAAAAGGACGGTCGGCACCTTGCGGATGGCGGCTTTGGATGACTATTTGGATGACGATGTGGATGACGTGGAGGAACCGAAGCTGGAGCCGGAGCGGGTTGCTCTTCCTAGGAAGGCGAAGAAGATAGCCAGCAAGAGGGGGGGAGCAGCCAAAAAGCACTCAAGGAACTAGTCATCGTCCTCTATTTGTAATGTTGAACTTGGAGTGGTGGTAGCTCTTAGTAAGGTGGAACTTATTATGTCGTTGAACTTGGAGTGGTGGTAGCTCTATGTTAAACTTGAAGTTGTGATAGCTCTTAGTAATGTGGAACTTGTTATGTCATTGAACTTGGAGTGGTGCTAGTAATGTTGAACTTGTTGTGATGCTCACTATAGGAAATGTTGTCTTTGTTAAACTTAAAGATCCTTACTGTTTATTGTACGAAATGTTGAACTGTGCCTGAAAATGACCTAGTCTAAATGACAAAAAAACACTAAGTGTTTGTGTGGCGCCTAGCTTGGAGGCGCCACACTGTACAGTGTAGCGCCTAGCTCGCGGGCGTTGCACTGTACAGTGTGGCGCCTCACAGCTTGGCGCCACACAAACACTTAGCGAATTTTGGTCTGGGAAGAGTTGTCCAGAGAGCAACAGAAGGTTTGCTAGTTACAGACCTGTGCAACGCCTAGCGTGGAGGCGCCACACTGAGTAGTGCAACGCCCACGAGCTAGGTGTTGCACTGTAGAGTGTGGCGCCTCCACGGTAGGCGTTGCACAGGTCTGTAACTAGCAAACATTCTGTTGCTCTCTGGACAACTCTTCCCAGGGGTGCAACGCCTCAGAGCTAGGCGTCACACGCAGCAGTGCAGCGCCTAGCTCTTGGGCGTTGCACGCCTGGGAAGAGCTGTCCAGAGAGCAACAGAAGGTTTGCTAGTTACAGACCTGTGCAACGCCTAGCTTGGAGGCGCCACACTGAGCAGTGCAACACCTAGCTCGTGGGCGTTGCACTGCTCAGTGTGGCGCCTCCAAGCTAGGCGTTGCACAGGTCTGTAACAAGCAAACCTTTTGTTGCTCTCTGGACAGCTCTTCCCAGGGGTGCAACGCCTTAGAGCTAGGCGTCACACGCAGCAGTGCAGTGCCTAACTCTTGGGCGTTGCACGCCTGGGAAGAGCTGTCCAGAGAGCAACAGAAGGTTTGCTAGTTACAGACCTGTGCAACGCCTAGCTTGGAGGCGCCACACTGAGCAGTGCAACGCCCAGTAGCTAGGCGTTGCACTGCTCTGTGCGGCGCCTCCAGGCTAGGCGTTGCACAGGTTTGTAACTAGCAAAGCTTTTGTGCTCTCTGGATAGGTCTTCCCAGGCGTGCAACGCCTAGCCTAGAGGCGCCACACTGTACAGTGCAACGCCTCTGTGCTAGGCGTTGCACTTGGACTTAGAGATTTTTTTGGCATATCCACACATAGTACGATGATGTGAAGTAGGATTGATACCTAGCAAGCAAACAACTGTGAAGACAACATATGCACAAAGTACTTCACGACACATACTAGTTCATAACACATAGTACTTCAACTTGAGGAGTAGTTCATACAACCAAATTTAGGAGGAAATACATAGTACTTCACGACACATAGTAGTTCACAACCAAATCGAGGAGGAGGCATAGAAGTTCATGACACATAGTAGTTCACAACCAAATCGAAGTTTAGAGGATAACACGATCATCGTCCACATAGTACTTCACGACACATAGTAGTTCACAACCAAATCGAGGAGGAGGCATAGAAGTTCATGACACATAGTAGTTCACAACCAAATCGAAGTTTAGAGGATAACACGATCATCGTCCACAAGCAAGTTAAAGATGACATAGCTCTATTGCGTAGAGCAAGGCCCCTTTCCCTTCTTCTTCTTCCTCTCTTCTTCCTCTTCCTCCTCCCTTTTCCTTATGAGGTGAGCCTCCTTAACCACCCTCTCCATGAATATCTGATTCTCCCTCTCTTTTTTTCAGTTGCAATTGCCCAAAGCTTCATGGTTCTTTCTTCAAAATCCTTTTGATGCTTCTTCTATGCCTCCTCACATTTCCTCACCAACGCTTGCTCCCTAGCGCACATCGCATTTGACGCTCTCTCTGTTTCCTTCCTCTTCTCCTCAAGCTCCTCTTCCTTCTTCTTCTTTAGTGCGGCTGCATCCTTCTCTCTGAGCTTCTTCGCAGCCTTCTCCCACCATCCCGCCATCTCATCTTCGCCATCCTCCTTCATTGTTGGTTTGTTGGGTTGGAAAGTCGCCATACCTACAATGAGTGAGACATAATGGTTAGTAAAGACAATAAAAACAAATGGAAGAACATGTACAGCAAGAACATATGAAAAAGAAGAACATATGAAAAACAAGAACATATGAAGCATTATAGTTAGTGAGCAACATACGGAAATGGTCCATCGAGGTATCCAAACATTCCTCTATAACGACCCTGCCCTTGTCCATCACCAAGGCCAAGACCATCAGCACGGCCAAGACCATCACCACGGCGAACACCACCACCACGAACTCTACCACCACCACGGCCTCTTGTAAGTCCTAGTTGCCGACCTCTTTGTTGCCTAGATCCTCTTTGGCTAACACTTGGTTGGCTTGGCACTTGTTGGCTACCACTTGGTTGCCTTGGCACTTGTTGGCTACCACTAGGTTGGCTACCACTTGGTTGGCTTGGCACTTGTTGGCTACCACTTGGTTGCCTTGGCACTTGTTGGCTACCACTAGGTTGGCTACCACGTGGTTGCCTTCGCACTTGTTGGCTACCTCTTGGTTGGCTTGGCACTTGTTGGCTACCACTTGGTTGGCTCCCTTGTGTAGCTCCTTGTTGTCTTGTGCTTGCATCTTTTTCTTGGACCTTTTCCTTGGTTTCGTACATTTTCTTTTGTTGTGGCCATGACCTTTGCACTCCCCACAACGGGAGCTCTCACAAGGCTCTTGGAATTGGTCGTTGCCCGCTTCGTGGCGGCCACCATGGCCCCATCCGTCCATGTCGCCTCTAAGACGCTTTGTCTTACGTCTACCCCATTTAACAACCTTCAACTCCGGATCCGACCATAGTTTAACTCCATGATACTCTGGCCATTGTGATTGGTCAAAGTGCGGGTGAAAGCGGGGAGCCCATGTTTTCTTGACCGTCATGATTGAGAACTCCGACTCCCTCACAGTGCGTGGGTGATTGATGCCCACATTCCTAACGCGACCGGCGGTATACAAGTGTGAGCATGGGAGATGAAGCAACAATGGCCTCCCGCAAGTGCAATCACATTGTGTTAACAACACCTTGAAAGCCCGACCTCCATGTTGCCGGCCATCGTTTGTGGCTCCTCCTGGCTCTTTCACTTCGTACTTCCACTCTTCGTTGTCATATAATATAGCTTCTTCTGAGTCCGCCTTCCGTGATTGAAATACCAACCATTCATCAACCTTGGGTGGGAACTTGTACTTGCGCGGGTTCTCACCCGCTATCTGTGCATCCGTTTCCATCGAGTACTTTACAAAGTACGCATTCATCTTGTCAAATGTGTATTGAACTATTGCCGTCACGGGTAATCCACGTGCACCTTTGAGCACCCTATTGAAGCATTTGGCCATATTGCTTGTCATTTGACCGTATCTCCGGCCATCTTTATCAAAAGCACGTGCCCACTTGTTCCAGTATTGAATGTGCCTATTGAGAAAGTCTTGACCCCCGGGATCAAGTTTTTTGTGTGCGAGCAATTTGTTGTACAAAGTGGCGAAGCGCTTGTCGGAGAAAGCGAGACAACAATTTGAAGATTATCGGCCAACTCCTTAAGGCCACATGCCCTATAGAAGTTCGAACAAAAGTGCCTCATGCACCATCGATGGTGCAATGGAGCATGCCCGGGAATGTCAATCTCCACCATGTTAAGAATTCCTGGATGCCGATCCGATATGACACAAATTTCCCTTTGAGCAGGTAACTGGTACGTCTCCGTCGTATCTATAATTTTTGATTGTTCCATGCCAATATTATTCAACTTTCATATACGTTTGGCAACTTTTTATATTATTTTTGGGACTAACATATTGATCCAGTGCCCAGTGCCAGTTCCTGTTTGTTGCATGTTTTACGTTTAGGAGAAACCCCATATCAAACGGAATCCAAACGGGATAAAAACGGACGGAGAATATTTTTGGAATATTTGGAGAATATGGGAAGAAGAATCAACGCGAGACGGTGCCCGAGGTGGCCACGAGGCAGGGGGCGCGCCTGCCCCCCTGGGCGCGTCCCTGACCCTCGTGGGCCACCCGTAAGGCAGTTGCTGCTCTTCTTCGGCCGCAAGAAAGCTAATTTTCAGAAGAAAAAAATCTGGGTGAAGGTTTCAATCCAATCGGAGTTACGGATCTCCATATATATATATACGAAACAGCGAAAGGGTAGAGGACGAGAACGCAGAAACGGAGAGAGACAGAGAGATAGATCCAATCTCGGAGGGGCTCTCGCCCCTCCCATGCCATGGAGACCAAGGACCAGAGGGGAAACCCTCCTCCCATCTAGGGAGAAGGTTAAGGAAGAAGAAGAAGAAGGGGGGCTCTCTCCCCATCGCTTCCGGTGGCGCCGGAACGCCGCCGGGGCCCATCATCATCACCGCGATCTTCACCAACACCTCCGCCATCTTCACCAACATCTCCATCACCTTCCCCCCTCTATCTACAGCGGTCCACTCTCCCGCAACCCGCTGTACCCTCTACTTGAACATGGTGCTTTATGCTTCATATTATTATCCAATGATGTGTTGCCATCCTATGATGTCTGAGTAGATTTTCGTTGTCCTATCGGTGGTTGATGAATTGCTATGATTGATTTAATTTGCTTGTGGTTATGTTGCTGTCCTTTGGTGCCCATCATATGAGCGCGCGCGTGGATCACACCATAGGGTTAGTTGTATGTTGATAGGACTATGTATTGGAGGGCAAGAGTGACAGAAGCTTCAACCTAGCATAGAAATTGATGCATACAGGATTGAAGGGGGACCAATATATCTTAATGCTATGGTTGGGTTTTACCTTAATGAACGTTAGTAGTTGCGGATGCTTGCTAATAGTTCCAATCATAAGTGCATAGAATTCCAAGTAAGGGATGACATGCTAGCAGTGGCCTCTCCCACATAAAACTTGCTATCGGTCTAGTAAAGTAGTCAATTGCTTAGGGACAATTTCACAACTCCTACCACCACTTTTCCACACTCGCTATATTTGCTTTATTGTGTCTTTATCTAAACAGCCCCAAGTTTTTATTTACGTTCTCTTTATTATCTTGCAAACCTATCCAAAAACACCTACAAAGTACTTCTAGTTTCATACTTGTTCTAGGTAAAGCGAACGTCAAGCGTGCGTAGAGTTGTATCGGTGGTCGATAGAACTTGAGGGAATATTTGTTCTACCTTTAGCTCCTCGTTGGGTTCGACACTCTTACTTATCGAAAGAGGCTACAATTGATCCCCTATACTTGTGGGTTATCAAGACCTTTTTCTGGCGCCGTTGCCGGGGAGCAATAGCGTGGGGTGAATATTCTCGTGTGTGCTTGTTTGCTTTATCACTAAGTAAATTTTATTTGCTGTTCTTAGTTGTTCTCTATCTTTAGTTATGGATACCAAAAAAATTAGGTGTACTTGCTACTCATGGAGATGAGGAACCTCCTAAAACCCTCGATGCTCGTTATGTGACAGATATTATGTACTACTTTGATAATCCAGAGAAAACCCCATTCAATTTGGTAATGGGAGTAACGTTGGATCAACGTGAATACTTTAGGGGTTATCGCTTGACACAAAAAGGGAAACTATTATGGGATCAAATTTATATATTGAAGTGGTATGCTCGGCAAGTATGCTTGAGTTATGATTATAATTGTTGCTCTAGGATGAAGGCTCCACACCTTCCCTTTTCATGCAAATTTAATGATAATGAAACCTTGGCTTCTTATGCTAGAGGTATATATGATTACTATGATGTGGAACAAATAGAAGAATTTGTTGCTTTTAAGGGTGCTTATGAAATTGAATCTTTGTTTGAAAAGTATGAAGCTTTTGATGATGATGTTTATAGGCCTGAAAATTTTGCTATATTGAAATATTGCTATGATAATTATGAATATAATTCCTATATTGATGCGCTTATTGAGAAAGTCTCCGCTGTCCAAGAAGAGACTAATATTTTACAGGAGTCTATGGAAGAAGTAATTGATGAAACTGTGAGCTCATTGGATGAAAAAGATGAGGATGAGAGCGAAGAACAAAAGGAGGAAGAGCGGATTAGCTACCCGTGCCCACCTTCTAATGAGAGTAACTCTTCAACTCATACATTGTTTAATTTCCCTTCGTGCTTACCGAAGGATGATTGCTATGATGATTGTTATGATCCCGTTGATTCTCTTGAAATATCCCTTTTTGATGATGCTTGCTATGCTTGTGGCCAAGATGCCAATATGAATTATCCTTATGGAGATGAACCTGCTATAGTTCCTTATGTTAAACATGAAATTGTTGCTATTGCACCCACACATGATAGTCCTATTATCTTTTTGAATTCTCCCAACTACACTATATCGGAGAAGTTTGCTTATTAAGGATTATATTGATGGGTTGCCTTTTACCTTGCACATGATGATTTTGATGAATATAATATGCATGTGCTTGCTGCTCCTACTTGCAATTATTATGAGAGAGGAACTATATCTCCACCTCTCTATGTTTCCAACACGATAAAATTGCAAGAAACTGTTTATACTATGCATTGGCCTTTACTATGTGTGCATGAATTGTTCTTTTATGACATGCCGATGCATAGGAAGAGAGTTAGACTTCGTCATTGCTTGATATATGTTGCTTTGTGCTCACTACTAAATGCAAATCATTGTTAATTAAAATTGGCTTTGATATACCTTGGGATCCGGGTGGATCCATACTTGAGCACTATATGCCTAGCTTAATGGCTTTAAAGAAAGCGCTGCCAGGGAGACAACCCGGAAGTTTTAGAGAGTCATTTATTTCTGTTGAGTGTTTTTATATAGTTTAAAAACAAAAAAATAAAGAGGGGAACCTAAAACTTTTTCAAAAAGAAAAGCGAAAGTGAGAAAGACGAGCATTGTTGAAGTGGGAGCTAGCCTTGAACTTTGTTCATGCTCACGGAAACTTTGTGAATCTTGATTACAGAAACTTTTCAACAAAAATAATTATCCCCTTGTACAATTCCATTTTATTATAAAAATAATGTGCCAAGGTTTGCCTTTAGGATGTTTACAATGCTTGTTGGTTTGTACGGTGCAGGACAGAAACTTTAGATGTAGTGCGCAATTTTTAATTTTTTACTGGAACGTCAAACGGTTCTGAATTTTTTTGTAATGTCTTTATATACAAATTTTTTATTTTTCCTAATTTTGGCAGAATTTTTCAAGTATCATAAGTATGGTGCAAGTTCAGATTATTACAGACTGTTCTGTTTTAGACAGATTCTGTTTTTGATGCATAGTTTGCTTGTTTTGATGAAACTATCGATTTATATCAGTGGATTAAGCCATGAAAAAGTTATATTACAGTAGACACAATGCAAAAACAAAATATGAATTGGTTTGCAACAGTACTTAGAGTAGTGATTTGCTTTATTATACTAACGGATCTTACCGAGTTTTCTGTTGAAGTTTTGTGTGGATGAAGTGTTCGATGATCGAGAAGGTCTCGATGTGAGAAGAAGGAAGAGAGGCAAGAGCTCAAGCTTGGGGATGCCCAAGGCACCCCAAGTAAATATTCAAGGAGACTCAAGCGTCTAAGCTTGGGGATGCCCCGGAAGGCATCCCCTCTTTCTTCAACAAGTATCGGTATGTTTTCGGATTCGTTTCGTTCATGCGATATGTGCAATCTTGGAGCGTCTTTTGCATTTAGTTTTCATTTTTCTTTTATGCACCATGCTGGTATGAGATAGTCCTTGGTTGATTTATAGAATGCTCTTTGCACTTCACTTATATCTTTTGAGTATGGCTTTATAGAATGCTTCATGTGCTTCACTTATATCATTTGAAGTTTGGATTGCCTGTTTCTCTTCACATAGAAAACCGCCATTTGTAGAATGCTCTTTTGCTTCACTTATATTTGTTAGAGCGTGGGCATATCTTTTGTAGAAAGAATTAAACTCTCTTGCTTCACTTATATCTATTTAGAGAGATGACAGGAATTGGTCATTCACATGGTTAGTCATAAAATCCTACATAAAACTTGTAGATCACTAAATATGATATGTTGGATTCCTTGCAATAGTTTTGCGATATAAAGGTGGTGATATTAGAGTCGTGCTAGTTGAGTAATTGTGAAATTGAGGAATACTTGTGTTGAGGTTTGCAAGTCCCGTAGCATGCACGTATGGTGAACCGTTATGTAACGAAGTCGGAGCATGAGGTGTTCTTTCATTGCTTTCCTTATGAGTGGCGGTCGGGGACGAGCGATGGTCTTTTCCTACCAATCTATCCCCTAGGGGCATGCGTAGTAGTACTTTGCTTCGAGGGCTAATAAACTTTTGCAATAAGTATATGAGTTCTTTATGACTAATGTGAGTCCATGGATTATACGCACTCTCACCCTTCCATCATTGCTAGCCTCTTCGGTACCGTGCATTGCCCTTTCTCACCTCGAGAGTTGGTGCAAACTTCGCCGGTGCATCCAAACCCCGTGATACGATACGCTCTATCACACATAAACCTCCTTATATCCTCCTCAAAACAGCCACCATACCTACCTATCATGGCATTTCCATAGCCATTCCGAGATATATTGTCATGCAACTTCCATCATCATCATATACATGACTTGAGCATTTATTGTCATATTGCTTTGCATGATCGTAAGATAGCTAGCATGATGTTTTCATGGCTTGTCCGTTTTTTTATGTCATTGCTACGCTAGATCATTGCACATCCCGGTACACCGCCGGAGGCATTCATATAGAGTCATATCTTTGTTCCAGTATCGAGTTGTAATATTGAGTTGTAAGTAAATAAAAGCGTGATGATCATCATTATTAGAACATTGTCCCATGTGAGGTTATCAAAATAAAAGAGGCCAAAGAAGCCCAAATAAAAAAAGAGGCCAAAGAAGCCCGCCAAAAAAGAAAAAAAAAATAAAAAACCAAAAAATGAGAGAAAAAGAGAGAAGGGACAATGTTACTATCCTTTTACCACACTTGTGCTTCAAAGTAGCACCATGTTCTTCATATAGAGAGTCTCATTGAGTTATCACTTTCATATACTAGTGGGAATTTTCACTATAGAACTTGGCTTGTATTTTCCGATGATGGGCTTCTTCAAATGCCCGAGGTCTTCATGAGCAAGCAAGTTGGATGCACACCCACTTAGTTTCCAGTTTGAGCTTTCATACACTTATAGCTCTAGTGCATCCGTTGCATGGCAATCCCTACTCCTCACATTGACATCAATTGATGGGCATCTCCATAGCCCGTTGATTAGCCGCGTCGATGTGATACTTTCTCCTTTTTTTCTTCTCCACACAATCTCCATCATCATATGCTATTCCACCTATAGTGCTATGTCCATGGCTTGCGCTCATGTATTGCGTAAGGGTTGAAAAGGCTGAAGCGCGTTAAAAAGTATGAACCAATTGCTCGGCTTGTCATCGGGGTTGTGCATGATTTGAATGCTTTGTGTGGTGAAGATGGAGCATAGCCAGACTATATGATTTTGTAGGGATGAGCTTTCTTTGGCTATGTTATTTCGATAAGACATAATTGCTTGGTTGGTATGCTTGAAGTATTATTGTTTTTATGTCAAATGATAGACTATTGCTTTGAATCACTCGTGTCTTAATATTCATGCCATGATTAGAACATGTGATCAAGATTATGCTAGGTAGCATTCCACATCAAAAATTATCTTTTTATCATTTGCCTACTCGAGGACGAGCAGGAATTAAGCTTGGGGATGCTGATACGTCTCCGTCGTATCTATAATTTTTGATTGTTCCATGCCAATATTATTCAACTTTCATATACTTTTGGCAACTTTTTATATTATTTTTGGGACTAACATATTGATCCAGTGCCCAGTGCCAGATCCTGTTTGTTGCATGTTTTATGTTTCGCAGAAACCCCATATCAAACGGATCCAAACGGGATAAAAACGGACGGAGAATATTTTTGGAATATTTGGAGAATATGGGAAGAAGAATCAACGAGAGATGGTGCCCGAGGTGGCCACGAGGCAGGGGGCGCGCCCCTGACCCTCATGGGCCACCCGTAAGGCGGTTGCTGCTCTTCTTTGGCCGCAAGAAAGCTAATTTTCAGAAGAAAAAAATCTGGGCGAAGGTTTCAATCCAATCGGAGTTACGGATCTCCATGTATATACGAAACGGCGAAAGGGTAGAGGACGAGAACGCAGAAACGGAGAGAGACAGAGAGATAGATCCAATCTCGGAGGGCCTCTCGCCCCTCCCACGCCATGGAGACCAAGGACCAGAGGGGAAACCCTCCTCCCATCTAGGGAGAAGGTCAAGGAAGAAGAAGAAGAAGGGGGGCTCTCTCCCCCTCGCTTCCGGTGGCGCCAGAACACCGCCGGGGGCCATCATCATCACCGCGATCTTCACCAACACCTCCGCCATATTCACCAACATCTCCATCACCTTCCCCCCTCTATCTACAGCGGTCCACTCTCCCGCAACCTGTTGTACCCTCTACTTGAACATGGTGCTTTATGCTTCATATTATTATCCAATGATGTGTTGCCATCCTATGATGTCTGAGTAGATTTTCGTTGTCCTATCGGTGGTTGATGAATTGCTATGATTGATTTAATTTGCTTGTGGTTATGTTGCTGTCCTTTGGTGCCCATCATATGAGCGCGCGCGTGGATCACACCATAGGGTTAGTTGTATGTTGATAGGACTATGTATTGGAGGGCAAGAGTGACAGAAGCTTCAACCTAGCATAGAAATTGATGCATACGGGATTGAAGGGGGACCAATATATCTTAATGCTATGGTTGGGTTTTACCTTAATGAACGTTAGTAGTTGCGGATGCTTGCTAATAGTTCCAATCATAAGTGCATAGAATTCCAAGTAAGGGATGACATGCTAGCAGTGGCCTCTCCCACATAAAACTTGCTATCGGTCTAGTAAAGTAGTCAATTGCTTAGGGACAATTTCGCAACTCCTACCACCATTTTTCCACACTCGCTATATTTACTTTATTGTGTCTTTATCTAAACAGCCCCTAGTTTTTATTTACGTGCTCTTTATTATCTTGCAAACCTATCCAACAACACCTACAAAGTACTTCTAGTTTTATACTTGTTTTAGGTAAAGCGAACGTCAAGCGTGCATAGAGTTATATCGGTGGTCGATAGAACTTGAGGGAATATTTGTTCTACCTTTAGCTCCTCGTTGGGTTTGACACTCTTACTTATCGAAAGAGGCTACAATTGATCCTCTATACTTGTGGGTTATCAGTAACACCTTCGTCCTCAAATATGCAGAAACCACTCCCAGTTGTCATTGTTCTCCACCTCAACCAAAGCAAATGCCAATGGCAACACCCGGTTATTGGCATCACTTGCTATCGCAACCAACAAGGTGCCCTTGTATTGTCCGGTCAAGAACGTGCCATCAATGGCGATGACCGGCCTACAGTGTTCGAAAGCCCTCACGCATTGCTCGAACGCCCAAAATGCATGGCCAAATACTCGGACTTTCCTTCCTTCATGAACCGTTGTTTGGTGCCCATGAGGCTCGACCACATGAACCATGCCCGGGTTTGTCGCGGCCATGGCTAACAACAACCTAGGGATTCGGTTGTATGCTTCCTCCCAAGTACCATAAAACATCTTAAATGCGGCTTGCTTCGCCTTCCATGACTTGTCGTGCTTCACCTTGTAATGAAAGATGGCTTTCACAAGGTCAATGACATGTTGGACGCTCATTGTTGGAAGTGTGGATATTGAGTTGGAGAGCCTGTAAGCGATGAACTCGGACGTGAGTTGTCTGTGGTCTTGGGACACAATCTTGCCATCCACCCTTTTGCCTCGGCACATGTGAGTTGGCACACAACTCACTACGTGCCAAGTGGGACCTCCTTTCCATGGTCTTGCACGCACAATCCACGGATATATTTCATCTTCACATGCACATGCAACCGTGTAGCGCACATTGACGTCCGAGTTCACCACCTTGTGTGGACGATAGTGCGTAACCGAGTAGTTGTCGAGCCACATCTTCAATTCCAACAAGGTTTCGGACTTAGACCCTTTAGCAATCCGGTTCTTGTCGTCTCCCAAATCACGGTGAGAGCTTGGCCTAACCCCAAGAGATACACATTGGCAACCATCTACCACGGCTTCATCCGCGAGACTAACATCCTTGAACAATGTAGTCCGATGATCCCAACCGAATACCTTCTCGAAAGCTTCGGCCTCCTTCACCGTGAACCCCTCCGCATCAACTTGTTCATCGGGACCATCGTCATCCGAGTCCGATGCATATGCACGGGAAAAAGGGATGGAATGGTCCATTGTCTCTTGCAAATGATATTTGTTGATATCACCCACATTGTTGTCATGGAGATCAACTTCATTGTCATCGTCCGCATACTCATCATTGTCCTCTTGCAAAGCTTCATCTTGGTTGTTTGTAAACGGGCTCAATGTTGGCCTCACTTCTTGGGTCAAAAGAGGTTCAACAATTTCATTTCGCTTCAAGGGTGGGGGGCTACTAGCAACCAAAGGGGAGGGGTTTCGGTTCAAGTCCAAATGGAAACTTGAATCAACCTTCTTCGTTGCAAATAACTCAAGAGCCTTGTCTAGTGATTCGGCCACCGTCTCCTTGTATGCAACCCAACGTTGCTCCGAGTTGACACGCATTGTCTTCCAACAGATGTGCATTCCAAAACCAACATTATGCCTTCCCTCCAACTCAACGATATCACTAGGGTCCATCCAATTCAAATCTTTCCTCACTTGTTGCAAGAGCTCCGCATAGCTAGGACTACTATCAAACACCACGTCAAGCTCATCTGGGTCCGGTTCAATATTGCCTTTCAAGAAGGCGTCTTTGTCCCCATGATGAACAAACACACATGTTCTTCCCATCCCTATAAGCATTCAAACAACACAACGTAACATTGCTTCCATGAGTACTAATCCAAGGATTAAGACGGAATACAAACCCTAATATATATATCAAACAACAACCCTAACCATAACCCTAACCATAACCATAACCCTAGCCCTAAACCTAACCCTATCACCAACATAAGAACACCCATAAGAATAACCCTAACATACTAACAAAGCCTAATCATAGGAAATTGGCAAACAAACATCTCACATCTCCATGCAAATCTCTAGATCCAAACAAAACTAGGGTTTCCCCAAACTAGCAACAAATGAGCAATTTGATAACATTACTTGGATCAAAACAAGGGGATCGGAGAAGATTACCTTGAGGGAGGGTTTGACTTCGAAATCCACGGACAAATTCTTCAAATTTGCAAGATTTGGGAGAGGATTTGAGAGGGGGAGAGAGTGGGAGAGGGGGCAAAGCTCGGGTTGGGGTGTGTGGGGTGGGGGAGGGGGGAGGGGGGCCAGCCAAGTGGCTGGATAAGTCACAGTGCAGCGCCCGAGCGCTAGGCGCTGCACTTTAAATGTGTGGCGCCTAGCACGGAGGCGCTGCACTGCTGGGTGCGGGCCCAGGGTCTACCACGGTGGGCTGGCGTGCAACGCCCCAGGGGTAGGCGCTGCACCGTAGGGTGTGGCGCCTGCGTGGCGGGCGCTACACAAAAAGGTCATCGGCGTGAAATAGTTTCACGGGCAGTTCATTCTGTGAATTGATTTCGTCCACAGGTCAAAATTGTCAAATTTGCCGAATAATGGTAAAAGCTCGCTCACGTCCATAGTAACTGAGGTAAACTCTCCCCTATTTGAACTCCCTATGCATTTTCAAACAATCAAGTCGATCTTATTCTTTTTATTATTTTGTCCCTCACCCTATTTTTCTCTAGTGATTAGGCATGTTAAAACAATGGGTTTTTATTATTTATGCCATTAGTTGTGGCCCACTACTCAGTTTTACGATTAGGAATTTCAACGGCTCAAAAATGCCATTGCCTCGTTAGGCGCATGCTCAAAAAATGCCACTGAACACCATTACTGTCTAGCTCAAATCTCGTTTGCCATGTTATAGTGATATAAATACCAATGGGCCAACATGTCAGCTCCCCCTTTATCTCACTACAATAAAATATGGGTCCCAATTCATCCCAACAGCTTTGTTATTTTCCTGTAAAATTATCCGCTTGCTTACTCCTGACAAGTGGGACCCACACTTATTGAGATACGGAGAGCTGACATGTGTATGTGTGTTTTAGGGGTATTCTTGTCATATAAAATGGTCAACGGATTTGACCTGACAATAACAATCTCTAGAGGCATTTTTTAGCAAACATCTAATGAAACGATGGCATTTTTTAGATATCTAATCGTATTTTTGAGCAAGCATCTCACAGAGCGATGTCATTTAAGCATCTCACGGAGCGATGTCATTTAAGCAGTTGTAACTTCAAATGGCAAAACTGAGTAGTAGGACACAACTAGTAGTATAAATGATAAAAAAAAACTAAAACAATATATAATTGTATTTGTGTTACAATTTTTTATGTCTTTACATCATACTAATTTTGTGACAATCCAAATAAAAATTCTAGTGAGGTTTTTAATAATAAGCTAGAATAACGTGACTGGGACTATCATGGAATGGGAAAACGTAAAATAGTGTAGTTTTGTAATTTCATCTTTGAACTTTTGCATTGTAGTTCACATAGATCCTGACTGCATTTATTGAACTTATGATGCCGTCACACTTTATTAACCTATGCACAACCTACTTCTCAAAATTCGGTTACACACAGTACTTTTCAGAGTTTTACATCCCTGCTCGGTAAAACTAGAAAACATGACAAATTCTTAACTGGGAGGCGCATCCAACACGAGGTCAAATGCAGTGAAATTGTGCAAGGAGAAACCATCGAGTCATTCACGGAAGGAGCTTGGGATGCTTTGGCAACAATTTATTATTTCCAACTCAACTCGAAACAAAAAAGTTGAGGGCTGTACACTCAGGCAATAGTTGATTAGTTGGGAGGTGAAAAGAACACTTTTTCTAGTAAAGTGTCTTAGCAAACATCATCTAGAAGGTCCTTCGATCTTCTGCCTCAGCTGTTCATAGTTTTGCAACTCCTCCATTGACAACGACGGCGAGATATCACCCAACACCTGTGTAATAAGAGAACCAGTTAAACTCCCAAGATATGACCGAAGAGATTTTTATTGTACTTTCTGAAAAATGGTTTCAATATTACCGTCATAAAATCTTCAGTCTCGACAATGACCTCTTCTGCACCGGCGTCGTTATTTCTCGAAGGATCGGCTTCAAGCGTTTTGACCTTCAAATAAAGCATGCAAGTCCGACAGAGCACAACTATGAAAAACATAATGTGGCAGCAGCAGGGATGTACAGCTACTCACGGAACGCTTAGCGGCATGAAACCATGCATCCGCACATAATGCATAAATATCAGCACCAGTGAAGTTTGGAGGACAGTGCTGAGCAATCGACAAGAGAGATACATTCTCGTTGAGTTTGTACTTGCGAGTCTGTGCTTTCAGTATCCTGCATAACAATTATAGGGAGATCATAGTTTAGTCGAAACGAACCTGAAATTTGGCGAAAGAAAGAACTACCGATGACTACCTTTCCCTGTATGATGCTTCAGTATTTACACCAATGTACAACAGCTTATCAAATCGGCCAGGGCGGAGAAGTGCAGAATCAAGAAGGTCGGGCCTATTGGTAGCCCCAATTATGAAGAGGTCCTAAAGAATAATTTGGAAAATGGTTTCCTTTAATGTTACTGCATCTAGAGAATATAGGTAAAAAAAAGGCATATCGTAGATGAGGAAATTACCTGGCTGTTATCACTTAACCCATCAATCTCCACCAGCAACTAGTAAAGAGATAAAAGGGGAAAGTGAATTAGATGACCCTAACATTTTAACATTGAAAATAAAGGGGGGGGGGGGGGGGGGGTGGGATTGAGACACCCAGTCACCACCTCATTGATGAAGTTAATTATACCTGAGAAACCACTCTATCCATCACACCTCCAGAATCTGCAGAGGATCCTCGTGCAGGAGCAAGGGAATCAAGCTCATCGAAGAAAATCACACATGGGCGTGCTGATCTAGCC
Source organism: Triticum aestivum (assembly GCF_018294505.1). Classification (NCBI taxonomy): domain Eukaryota; kingdom Viridiplantae; phylum Streptophyta; class Magnoliopsida; order Poales; family Poaceae; genus Triticum; species Triticum aestivum. The sequence continues at coordinate 568,336,701 of NC_057799.1, forward strand.
TGAAATTGACAGTGAAAAGCTGAAAACCTAAGTATATGTGCATATTTCATGGCAATTACGTGGCTTGTGCAGATGAAATTGACAGTGAAATACTGAAAACCTAAGTATATGTGCATATTTCATGGCAATTACATGGCTTGTGCAGATGGATATACCTTCTCAAAGATGTCCCTGACATTCTTCTCTGATTCTCCAACATACATGTTTATCAGTTCTGGACCTTTTACGCTAAGAAAGTTTAATGAGCACTCAGTTGCTACTGCTTTCGCCAGTAATGTCTAAGAATACAAAAGAAAACATCCTAGTGAGCATGCATCATGTTGCTGTTGGATACAGCCATCACTTGACAAATGGGAATGAAAACTCAATTCAAGAAAAGCATAAAACTACTACACCTACCTTCCCAGTGCCTGGAGGTCCATATAACAGGACACCTGATCGCTTTGGCAATTTAGAAGAAAAAAGGTGCTTGTACAACAGAGGTAACTGAATACCAACAATAGAGAACACAAGTTAGCAGTTTCAAACCAAATGAACCAGCTTCTAGTATAACCAAATCTTATTTGGATCGATAGAATGCAATATCTTAGCTCAGAGATGAATCAAGTAAAATTTACCTGAATTGTATCTAGAATAACCTTCTTCACTTCCTCAAGCCCACCAACATCCTCCCATTTGACATCAGGAACCTATAGCACAAAAGAGAAAACCAAATCAAGGACTTGCAGAAAGCAAGCTAAAGCTGACATGTATGGTTTCATGGGTTGTACAGAGATGGGCCTGAAATCTAGAAGATATTAGATATTGGAAGGCAGGGATTAGTGTTTTACTTTTGGTGTACCCAATGCAGCACGATTCCTTTTCTTAGCCCGTTCTAAGGAAGACAAAATATCTTCTTTACAGAAATGATTTTCTTCTTTCTGAGTGGTAGAAGAGCTTGCGGTAGGGGCATCCTCAAGCTCATCATTGCTGCTTTTCTCCACTGCAACTTTATGCGCAAATGACACACCAGCATCTGCGACCAATGCAAGTATATCCCTAGGCATGAACCCAGACGTTTGCACTGATATATCTTTTACAAACTTGTCATCGATACTCTGAAAATGAAACCATATAAGCACGAAACTTTAATAAAAGCATAAAACTTCATTTATGGTTCATAACAACAAAAAAACACCTCATCAGCAACTGCTGAGACACCATGGAGTGTTTCAGATATCAAATTCTTCCTCTGGTCTTCATTTATAGTCTTCATGTTGACCTCATGGCGGAAACATCGCCTAATTGATTGCTGCATTCCTTCAGCACTGTCTGCAGTTGCCACTAGTATAACTTGAACGGAGCTTACACATTCAGGCTCCACAAGGTACTGAAAACAAAGAGGTTCAATAATAAAGTACTTGATAGTTGATACAAAGATGATTTTATATCCTAAGGGCTTGTTAAAACCTAAAAGCTTGGGGAACAAAGACCTACTGAATTTCCAATCACATCCCTTGCTGGCAGCGAGTCTTTCACAACCCAACGCTGTCCAGTGTACTGCTTAATGACAGACTCAACATTTGCTGCAATGCCAGATTGCTCAGATTGTGGGCCTTCATTGGAGGATGTATTCCCAATTGCGTCAAAGTGGCGAAGAAGTATTATAGAAGGAGAATACCTTCAAAAAATAATATTCAACAAGAAAGGAAACAAAGTAAATACCATCGCCTGGAAAAAGTAAAACGAACTAAATAAAACAGTTTACGAACTAAGACAGGAATTAATTTCTGTAGAGATAACAAAGGACAAAAAGATGAGTACTTCTGAGCTTCTTTGAAGGCAGCCACAAGTGCAGCAGATGCCCCGCTTTCTGATGATGTCATCAGATCATGACAGCAACACTCAACCACATGCATACCAAGATGGTTCGCAACATGCCTGACTACCGTTCTTTTTCCACATCCTGCAACCCCCGCATTTGATTTGAACAAAAGTTCAGTTCAAAGTCAAGTAATAAAATGTGAAAAGGAATGAGACTACAATTAAAGTGCAGTAACCTGATGGGCCGTACAAGAAAGTGGAAAACTTGATCCTTGGTAAAATGTTTGAAGGACATAATGCTGGTGCGATGATGGATGCTAATTGCTCCACCACTTCGCCATGCAAAGGGACTGAATCATCATTGGCAGAAAAGAAGCTGCAGGGAGGGATTGGAGCAGAAGCACTTCCCCCAAGGACAAGGGCTGTTTGATCACGGTTAACACGAAGAATCGGCTCATTTGATGGTTCCATGCCGGTTACCTGGTGAGTAATTACAATATTAACACCCAATACTTATGGATAAAAAATGAGGGCAAAACTAAGCTAAGAGGATAGATAACATTTATTATGTATCTTTGTTTCTTCATTCAAACATGTCTGAATGAAGAAAAGTGGATAATTTACCTTAAAGTATATCATGCTAGGAGGATGCAGTCTATCATTCTCCTTATTGCACGCTAGGCAAGAGATCATGCCACAATTCCAGTCATTATGTATGCAAAACACATCCCCGCTTGCTAGGAACCTATCAAACTTGAAGTGTTCATTTAAAGCTTGATCTATCATATCTTGGTAGTCACTTCCTCCAATGGCTGAATTTATCTTTAGGGAAGCAAGCACACCACAATCAGGAATCCTCACAACAGAAACCCGTAAGTGCAAAGCATGTTTAGGCACTTGTGGGCATGGGAGAAGTTCTAGGTGAAGAGAAATACCAGTCCCACTACCAGCAGAACCATCCTCGAAAACTTTAGAGCAAAACTTGAAAGGTTCCTCCCCTTTCTGAATAAGAAGCTTGAGACAGGAAACATGCACTCCCAGGTTGAACGCCAAAAGTGGGCTAACATAAGCAACATCTTCATCCAAGGGTGCAAAGCCGTTGGCTGGAAATGAGCGAGTAGGTAAGAATCCCATCACACGATCAGAAGAAGAGGTTGAGGCCACAGGGTCAGAATCAGGATGCTCTCTCTTGGACTCCTCGAGGGATGGCCGATCCAATACTACTGCCTTGACAATCCTCCCAACATTATTATCGGTATTCTTCACAAGCACCTGCAGATCAATAGCTGTTTATTACATCTAATTAATTTCATCTCATATACCAAATTGAGCTAAAAAAATTGCAACAGCAACAACAAGGAAATATATCAGTTAAAATAAATTGACTGAACAAAGTACAGGGAAATAACATATGTGTGCCCAAGCACCTGCAGATTAATAGCTGTTTAATATTTCCTCCATTCCTAAATATAAGTCTTTCTAGAGATTTCAATAAGTGACTACATACGGAGCAAAATGAGTGAATCTACACTCTAAAATATGTCTATATACATCCGTATGTAGTTTGTAGTGGAATCTCTGAAAAGACTTATATTTAGGAACCCAGGGAGTACATTTAGTCTCAACAGAAGATAGTCATGTCTACCAATTTGAATGCTGAAAATTGCAAAAACGAAAAGGATATATATCAGTTAACATATATGTGCCCACAGAGATCACTCCTGCAGCACCAAAGTTGTACACATCTTGAGTGAATACCTATGACTACAGCTCGGTCAGACTAAAAAAATCTGCAAGCGCCACCCAGTTCATCTACAGTTATTAACTAGAACAAAATGTATCCATAATTATTCAGACAGCCATGCAGCATGACCACCCCCAAAGTCTGACGAGACCAAATTCACTCATCCTCCAAGCACCAGACGTTTCACAATTCATCCCCTAAGTGATCGAACCCCCAACCCGGCCATCCAACCAACACCCCAGTACCGGAATTCGATCGGAGAGACGCCGACCGGGACCACATACCGTCGTGCCGGTGACGACGGCGAGCCGGCGGAGCGCGGAAGTGGGGAGGGCGACGAAGGACGCGAGGTCGCCGAACTCGCCGCCGCATCCGGGGCCGGAGGGGCGGGCGGGGAAGCGGAGGACGCCGGCCCTGAGGCGCACCGACTCCGGCGGCGGCGGGGCCGGCCCGCGGCGCTCCCCCGGGAGCGAGTCGAGGAGCGCCTGCGTGGACGCGAGCACCAGCGGCTTCCTCCGCGACCGCCTCTCCACCATGGCCGCGGCCCCCCGGGGAGAGGGAGGGAGGGAGCGGAGAGAGTCGAGAGCCCACGGGACGGGAGGAAGACGGGACGAGACCGTTTGACTTGGATCAGCACAACGAGATAACGGAGGAGAAATTCCAAGACGAAGACGTGGCGGCGGTGTGCTACCGTTAGATTAACCGGTGATTGCATCGGAGCTCCACTCCTTGGATCTCACTCAACCAAATCAAACGTCCGTACACTGCCAAAATGTCTTACATAGAGTGCCGACGGATATAATGAATGTATTATTTCAACAAAAAACAGTAGAAAAGGATTCTACCGTGTCATTTTATATTTTATGATGAACGGGGATAAGTACATGTGGAAAAGAAACAGAGTAAAACAAGAGTAAAAATTTACAAGCTATCAAGTCATGGTTGCTAGTTTTCGAAGATCTTCCCATTCCTTTGAATCCATATGCTCCGCCAGCCAATGATCATGACCTCCATAAGGTGGTCGTACGAGTACCCATGTTTGGCTGCATTAATCATCTCAAAGAAATTAATGTCAATTTTCCTCGTGTGTATCTAACTCTTAATAATTTATGAATGTGGAGATAGACGTAAGTTGAAATGTAGATCATGAACCATCTAATGTCTGACCTATGACAGGCGGGCTCCACCCGCCCGTGGATGCTTTCCAGCCACATATTTTGAATCATAAATGTGACACTTAATTCTAGTTAGGTGTAACAATTCCATGACATACTTGATGTAAATATTGCGATACTAATTCCAAAATATCATGTTTCTCTGGAAAAAAACTAAGATTTTCATGGTACTGGCTCCGTGAATGTTTTCAAGATGCACCTGGTAAATGGAATCTCATTTTTTAAGTGAGAAATATAATAATTTCATGATTGTAATTGTGGATAATATCATGATAGTAATTCTGGGAAATAATGTCTCTTTCAAGAAAAGGAAAGTGAGATTGCATGATACTAATTATTTTGATAGTTTTTGAACTAAATTAAAATTTTAAAACACTAATAATTACATGATACCTTCTACTCCCTCCGTTTGGGTTTATAAATCGGGCACGGGTTCTTAGGTATTCAATTTGACTAGTAAAACAAGTATATTGTTTTATAAAAATATATCTTTGGATTCTTCATCAAATGAAGTTTCTAACTATATAATATTGTGGCATATTATACATATTTTATTAGTCAAGTTAAGGACCCAAAAATTCGTGCCTGACTTATAAACACAAACGGAGGAAGTATCATTTATAATCTCCGGCTCCCATGATCTAGCCTATGTTTAAGTTAGTAACTATCTGGGACATCTATGTCATCATCAAAGTTTGTGATCAAGATTATATAATGCAATGTCAATTCTCAATGGACTGGTGTTAGACATCAAGCAATGCTAAATATCTTCATAAATGTTGTTCACATCGAATCTTCTTTTATCGAGTGTTATGTCCAATGCCACGTTACTCCGCGATTAGGCGGCTGAAAGTGCGTTAAGTCGACTAGAGGGGGGGTGAATAGGCGATTTTTATGAATTCTTCACTGAGGAATTTCAGGGTGAGGAAATTCCTAAGCGAAGAACTACTTGCAGCGGAATAAGTACTCAGATGCATACATGACATAAACATAAACATGAACATCATGATGAAATAAAAACAGATACAGAGTACTGGAAGCGTAAGCACAGGATAAAACAGGATGAAGACAAACAGACTGAAGAAATTGAACTGAGGAAATTGAGAAAATCTTCAGTCAAAGTCTTCAAACAGATATGAACAAGCACACAACACAGTAATGAGAAAATGAAAGAGTTGAGGAAATAGAACCAGTAGGCTTGGTGAAGACAAAGATTTGGTAGACCAGTTCCAACTGCTGTGATAGTTGTACGTCTGGTTGGAGCGGCTAGGTATTTAAACCTGAGGACACACAGTCCTCACCGTATTCTCCTTGAGCTAAGGTCACACAGACCTCGCCCAATCACTCGTGGTAAGTCTTCAGGTGACTTCCAAACCTTCACAAACTCGGTCACTCGGCGATCCACAATTTCCTCTTGGATGCTCAGACCATGACGCCTAACCGTCTGGAAGATGCACAGTCTTCAAAGGTAACAAGCGTCGGATCCACACAGGATCAATCTCTTCAGTGATGCTCAATCACTTTGGGTTTGTAGGTGTTTGGGTTTGGGTTTTCCTCACTTGATGATTTTTCGCTCAAAGTCCTCAGAGGATGGGATGCTCTCAATGACAAGTGTCGGTTTCTCTCGGAGCAACCAACCAGCTAGTGGTTGTAGGGGGGCGGCTATTTATAGCCTAGGGAGCAGCCCGACATGATAAGACATAAATGCCCTTCAATGATATGACCGTTAGGTGGATAGATATTTTGGGACAGCTGACGCATAGCACATCAACGGTCGGAAATTTGACTATAAAATTCCTTAGGGCTATCATGTTCCTCACTTGTAGGCAATCCGCACTGGCAAATTCCTAACTCCTCAGTCAGAACAAATTCCTTAGAGACCAGAATTACTCCATCACTGTCATTGAAGAAATTGACTGAACTGTATGAGATTTCCAAAGGCTTCACTCGAAGGGATTGGTAGGTGTAGGATTTTGAGTTGAGCATCACTTGGAAATTTTTCCTTAGTATTTCCTCGACCCCCTTTAACAGTACGGTGTTTCCTATGACTCAAGAAAGAGAAAATGAAACTACGAAAATAAAAGTCTTCACGCTTCATGTTCCTCGAATGAATACTAAGTCTTCAAGGTCACACTAATTTCTTCACTTTCAAAGTCTTCAGAAAGTCTTCAGAAATCCAAAGTCTTCAGTCGAAGATATTCATTTTTAGGGGCCGACTTTCTCTGTAAATATCAAACTCCTGATAGACTTATAGACCTATGTACACTCACAAACACATTAGTCCCTTAACCTATAAGTCTTCAATACACCAAAATCACTAAGGGGCCCTAAATGCACTTACAATCTCCCCCTTTTTGGTGATTGATGACAATATAGGTTAAGTTTTCAACGGGGATAAACATATGAAGTATAAATACTGATATTCAGGAATTTGATTGCAAGATATAGAAGAACTCCCCCTGAAGATGTGCATAGTGAGGAATTTGCTTTTGAAGCATTGCACACTTGAAGAGTAGAATCATGGAGATCTCCCCCTATATCTTGTAATTCATACATGCATTTAACATATAATATGAAGAATTTGAAATGCATGAAGAAATATGGTGACTGATGTAATTCAGCATGCATGCATTAACATTAATGAGGAATAAGCATGCAGAAAAACACAACAAAAGTATCAGACAACCATAGGGTTTAAGTTTACAACTCGATCCAGTAAAGTATTCAAAAAGAACGAGAGTTGTAACTTAGCAAAAAACGCCCATATATGTAGACCCGCTGAAGACTAACTCAAATTTCTCCCCCTTGTCATCGAATGACCAAAAGGATCGAAAAATGAGGACTAACACCCCTGAAGGATATCATGATGATGAAGGAGCGCCAGCGTTGTTGGGGTCGGTTGTTGTAGTAGGGACTGCCGCAGTGTCGTCCAAGTCTTCATGCTCATCCGTGTCGCGTGATGAAGAATATGAACTGGCCACCAAGGAGGAAACTTTGACCTTCTTGAATTTCTTCGCTGGTGGTTGAGACCAGTCAAAGTCCTGCTTGAGACCCATTTGCTTCAGATATTCTTCGCCATACAGATGTGACAGAACAGCCCAAGTGCGACTGAAAACTTCATGGAGGTAGTAGTGGTTTTTCTTCACTGCATTGTGTGTAGCAGTCATGTTGTGAAGAATTGAACCAAACTGACGCTTAACCCATTTGTGGTTGCGATCCACCTTTTGGTGAAGACTGAGGAGAAGCTCATGATCAGTCATCACCCTTGGAGCTATGGCTTGAGGATTTTGCTTTGAAGCATTAGCGGCAGAGTCATGAGTGGCAGAGTCATCATTGGTGGAGTAAGAAGCAGCTTTGCGGAACTGACCATCCAATGGACGAATGCCTTCATCAATAACTGCAGCGGCCTTGCCCTTTTCATCAGCTGAGGAAAATGTCCGTTTGAGGACTTCAATGGGGGGCAAGTAGCTGAGATGATTCTGAAAATCAGCCTTGTAGTTGAGTGAAGACCTTGTTCTGAGGAATCTCATAATCCAAGGAGCATAAGGCTTCAACTCAAACGGAGAGAGTGCAACATTTGCCAGAGTCCTCATGAAGAAATCATGGTAGTTGACAGGAATGCCATGCATGATATTAAAAAGCAGATTCATCATGATGCCAATGACTTCTTCATCATTCGAGTCGTGGCCTTTGATTGGACTCAATGTCTTCGTCAGAATGCGATACACAGTTCAAGGCACAAAAAGCAATTCCTTCACAAGGAATTTGGTCCTTGGGGATTGTCCGGGCTTCAGCGCCTTCATCAACACTTGCATGTAGTGAGCTGTAAGTTCAGGTTCATGGTATACGCAACGAGCACCTTCAAGGGGAGGACTGACAGGCAGGGCATGAAGCAATTCAGAGGCCGGTGCTTTGAAGTGAGTATTCTCTGTCATCCAGTCCAAAACCCAAGAGTTCACATCAGATGCATCTCCTGTGATGTGCAGTGTTGCATAGAACTGAAGAATTAGCTCTTCATTCCAATCAACTATATCAGTGCAAAAGTTGAGCAGTCCTGCTTCATGAAGAACACTGAGGACTGGCGCGAAGCAAGGCAGTGATTCCATGTCCACGTGAGGAATATGCTCATGGTCGAAGACTTTGTCTTTGTTGAAAAGCAGTGAAGAATAGAAGTTGGCTTGGCTGGCAGTCCAGAAACACTTCCTTCTAAGACGAGAGAGTCATATGGGTTATACTCGGTGAAGAACACAGGCTCGCTGAAGAAGTCATCATCCTTGAATTTTTGCTTCTTCGAGAAGGGATCCTTTGGCTTGGGCTGAGGAGTATCAGTCAATTGCATCACCACCTCAGGAAGCGCAATCTCAAGATCCACAGGCTGAGGAATTTCAGTTTCTTCTTCAATGGCAGCCTGGGTCTTCAATTCTTCATCAATATTAACATCAGCACTAGTGGTTGGAATCTCTTCATGGATAGATGGGGTGGAGCGAGGTTCTTCAGATCCCATTTGAACTTCAGCATTCACCGGGGACTGAGGAATTTGTTGCAGAGGTGTGAACAGAGGAGAATTGGGGTGTTGACTTTCCCAAAAGTCATCATTCATCACTGGAGTCATGCTTCCAATGTCCACATCCTCATCTTCTTCATTCATTTCTTCAACGCCGGCCTCTTCAGCAGTGAACTGAGGCATGGGCGATAAGACAACTGGTGTTGAAGGGATTGCATCCACTTCAATTTCTTCATCCAACTGCTCTGAAGAAGCAGCAGAAGGAATATCTTCATCAGATCCGCTTGGGATCACATATTCTTCATCAAAAGGAACGAGTTCCTTTGATGGCATGCTTGAGACTGGAACAACATCAATCAGATTCTCAAAAGAGCTGGTCAATTTCTTCATCTTCTTCGGAGCTGAAGTTTCTAATGAAGTTGATGCTTTCCTTTTCTTCACTGTTGCATGCTCCGCAGCCTTGGTCTTCTTCGCATCTGATGCAGAAGGAAGAACTGGACTTGGTGTAGGTGTAGGAGGAGCAGAGGAAATTGGCTCATTTACTTCAGGCACAACTGATGCAGTTGCCCTGGCATTTTCAGTTTCTTTAGGCACAACCGTTGAAGCTTTAGCTGCCCTGACAGATTCTTCAGGCGCAACACTAGTGGTTGCCCTGGCAGAGTCATCAGAGGCTGGAATGAAGTCATCAGCCCTGACACTAGTAGTTTCATCAGCAGCCTGATTTTCATCAGTGGTGCTGGCATGTTCTTCAGTGGGCTGAGCAGAAGCCTCAGCCTGAGGAATTTCTTGTTGCGTTGGGGCTGCAACATTGGTAGTGAATTTTTCAGATAACTTCACAAATCTGACTTTGGCTCCAAGCCAGTCAGCATAGTAGCAATCAAATTCCTCACTGAGACTCTTGATCTCTGATTGCAGAGCTACAAGTTCTTTAGGTGAAAGCTTCAAGACATTTTGCTTCAGAAAGCGCTCTTTCTTGTACTGTGCTTTCTTCACCTTCCTCCCCTGTTCATATTTCCATTTCTCTTCATCAATGAAGGCAGTCAAAACATGACTTTTACCAGGAGTGAGGTTCAACTCAGGCAGAGGTGTGTTGGGATCCTTGTGCCACAAGTCGATGAAGTTGAGGATTAACTTTGGATCCAGCATCAATGGCACATTACTGCCTTTGGCTCTAGCGGCCCTGTGTTGCCTGTCTCTGATGATTTCAGCAAGTTCTTCATCATCAGCTTCGTCGTCTTCGGATGGTACTTGAAAGGTGACCTGCTTCTTGTGAGGACTTGGCCGAGAACCTCGTCCCGCAGTGGCCTTTGTCTTCAGCAGAGTGGGGCCTGTTGAGGAATTTGGAGGAGCTGAAGAACTAGCAGAGGCTCCTGAGGCAATAGAGATGCTAGTTGTCCTTTGGCACGAGGCGATATGCGCAGGTGCTGAGGACTTTGACGGAGGAGCTGAGGACTTTGGAGGAGCTGGTGCATCTTGAGGAATTTGCCGTGAAGGCTTTGCAGAACTTGGCCGTGAGGGCATTGCTGAGGAGCTTGGTCGTGAGGGCATAGAAGTTGAAGCACTTGGCTTGTGAGCAGGCTTCTTGGGCATAGCCTTTTTAGGCTTGCTAGCAGAGGCCTCAGCAGTGGCAGTAGTAGAATCTTCGTTGAATTTCTTCACTGCTTCTTTTGCCATTTTGGCCATTTTAGCCTGACGATTGGCCCATTCCTTGGGAAATTCTTCACCTCTTCTGATGCTAGAGGGATCAGCAACTTGGCCAGGTGCCAATGGAGGTCTTGGGCATGGAGGGTGTACTACAAATTTCTTCATGTACTTTGGAGTCACATATCTGTACTCCCTCCATTCTCTGGCCCATCTCCTCTCAATCTTCTGAATGCGCACTTTGCGCTCATTCTTTGTTTCCTCAGGGGGTGTGCAGTACCCTGCATAGATGTTATCAGGGATTTCAAACGCAGTGTTGACCTCAGGTTTCTTCCCTCCCTTCTGAGGTTTCTTGCCATCGGCCATTTTCTTCAGCTGAGGAATCTGAACAATAGAATTCTCTGAAGAGGTGTGCAACTTTTCTTCGAGGAACGCTGCAAATGAGTTAAGTTGATGAGAACCTAGAGATTCAGCAGCGGACATGTGTACCTATGAACAAAATATAGTTGCGAAGAATTTGGAGAGGTCATATGCGTTCTCAGAAGTTTTTGCAAAAAGAACAAGTTTGAGGAATTTTACCAGATGAGTCTTGAGGAATTTCACTAAGTGTTCTTTGACTTAGGTTCTAGAGTTGTACAGATTGAAAATCCACACAATTGAGGAATCTTGAAGAAAAATGTTGCTTAGGGAAACAGATCAAGAACAGAAGTTATGTGAGGTGTTTAGTGTGTGAAGATTTGAAGAATAAACACCTTTTGAAGATTTTGTAGAAATCATCAGAATCAACAAGGGTAGTAAAAGCAACTTTTAATTACCCTTGACGAAGAACACGACGAACTGGGAAGTGTAGATTTGAAGCTCGTCGGTTCAGATCTTCCATGCCCTAACTTGGCAGAGGAAGACAGCTACGGCGGCGGCGGAGTGAAGAAATCCGCGGCCGGCGCGAGTACGACGGCGACGAGGTCGAGGCAGTGAAGCTCTTCCTCACCGGCGACGATGGAAGTAGCGGCGGCGCTAGGGTTTTGAGAGCTCGAGCGAGGGAGCTAGGTCGAGTGGAGTAAAAGCGAAGTGAGGAAGGGAGGGGGTATTTATAGCCGTGGTGAAAAACTGTTCGCTCGAGGAAATTGGACGAACGTGCCCCTGACCCTTCTCATTCGCGTGACATGTGTCACCCACATACTGAGAGGTGGCGATCGTGCGAGATCGTGGGTGAAAAAGATAATCATATCATGGAATGTGGAACGGTTTAGGCGGCAAACGCCGAAAATTCCGATAAGATATATAATTTTAAAGTTTCGTTCACAAATTCTTTAGTTGACAAGGACACAGTAAAGATTTTGAACGAGTCTCAAATAGAACGCACATGAAGAATTTGTGAATAGACTGGGTTGAGTTTAGCATAGAGGGGGAAGGGTCCGATCACATTCACTTAGCAGAAAAGGCAACTTGAAGAAATAGCAATAAGTGAATGATGTATGTATATATATATATATATATATATATATATATATATATATATATATATATATATATATATAGCCAATGAAGAAAAACGACGAAACTAGTGAAGATAATGCCAAGTTGAAGAAAACGAACAACCGAGGAAAATCAAAATGAAGAGAAACTCAAATTGAAGATTTTCAACTTTTGGTGGTGGCGAAACCCACCGTATAAGAATGATGATTTCAGACACCACGTACAATTGTCGTAGGGCTCTGAGAATCAAATTATTCGTTAATTTCTTCACACTTAGAGGGTTAGTCTTCATTGATTGAAGAAAAACGTTACTTCGTGTGTTGCACATCTAGGTCATCAATTTTGCATAAGTGTTAGGATGTGTGTCCTTTTCAAAGGACATTCGAAGATTCTAGGATATTAAGCTCACGCCGCAACTTGCTAAATCTCTTATCATCCAAGGGCTTTGTGAAGATATCGGCTAGTTGTTCTTCAGTCTTCACGTGCTCAATAGAAATGTCGCCCTTGAACACATGATCACGAAGAAAATGATGACGAATCTGAATGTGCTTTGTCTTCGAGAGCTGAACTGGGTTATGAGCAATCTTGATGGCACTCTCATTGTCACAGTAGAGAGGCACATTCTTCAGGTTGATGCTGTAGTCCTTGAGGGTTTGCTTCATCCATAGCAATTGTGCACAACACGAACCAGCAGCAATGTACTCAGCTTCAGCAGTAGACAGTGATACGCTGTTCTGTTTCTTCGAGGACCAACAGACCAAGGATCATCCGAGGAAATGGCATCTGCCAGATGTTGACTTGCGATCCACACGATCACCAGCATAGTCAGAGTCTGAATATCCAGTGAGATGAAAAGCCGAGCCCTTGGGGTACCATAATCCAAGTATTGGTGTGTGAGCTAGATATCGAAGAATATGCTTCACAGCCTTATGGTGTGATTCCTTCAGTGTAGCTTGAAATCGGGCACACATGCAAACACTAAGCATAATATCTGGCCTAGATGCACATAAGTACAATAAAGAACCAATCATGGAGCGGTATACCTTTTGATCGAAGTGAATACCATTTTCATCAGTGCATAGATGGCCATTTGTGGGCATAGGGATTTTGACGCCTTTGCAATCTTGCATCCCAAATTTCCTCAATACATCCTTGAGGTATTTCTCCTGAGATATGAATATGCCATTGCGGTGTTGTCGGTGTATAAAATTAGGGGCTCTCCTTTGTACCCCTTAATTGTGCACGGGCAGTCAGAGCCACGCCTACGACCACACCTAGCAGGGAAGGGGAAGGAAGCCGAAGCACAAGACCAACAGAGCAACGCCAAGGCCAGGGGCACAAAGAGCAAGAGGGCGAGGTGAAATCCCCCGGCAAAACCCTTGCCGGGGCGGCTTCAGCAGCCCCGACAAGAGCCTTGCCGGGGCAGCTCGCCCAACACCAGCAGAGCGCGCCACCCTCACGCCCACGGTTTCCCACATAATCAACTACACTGGGACCAAGGCTCGGGAGCGCCTCCGTGACGGCATGCAGATCTTTGCGAAGATCATAAGCACACAAGATCAGATGAGGACTAGAAGATGACGACCCTCGGCAGGATCCTTGTAGAGGAAATCCACAAGACCCCCGGCAAGATCCTTACCGGGGACGACCGCGATGCCACGGCAAGACCCTTGCCGGGGCCCCGGCAAGACCCTTGCCAAGGACGCCCGCGGATCCACAGCCAGGCCCACATCTGTCAAAACTACACCGCCGTTCCCATGCAGCTGCTGTTGGGGAACGTAGTAATTTCAAAAAAATTCCTGCGCACACGCAAGATCATGGTGATGCATAGCAACGAGAGGGGAGAGTGTTGTCCACGTACCCTCGTAGACCGAAAGCGGAAGCGTTAACACAACGCGGTTGATGTAGTCGTACGTCTTCACGATCCGATCGATCAAGTACCGAACGCACGGCACCTCCGAGTTCAGCACACGTTCAGCTCGATGACGTCCCTCGAACTCCGATCCAGCCGAGTGTTGAGGGAGAGTTTCGTCAGCACGACGGCGTGGTGACGATGATGATGTTCTACCGACGCAGGGCTTCGCCTAAGCACCGCTACGATATTATCAAGGTGTAATATGGTGGAGGGGGGCACCACACACGGCTAAGAGATCAATAGATCAATTGTTGTGTCTATGGGGTGCCCCCCTGTCCCCGTATATAAAGGAGCAAAGGGGGAGAGGTGCGGCCAGCCTTGGGGCGCGCCAGGAGGAGTCCTACTCCCACCGGGAGTAGGACTCCCCCCCCTTTTCCTAGTTGGATTAGGACTTGGGAGGGGGGAAAGGGGAGAGGGAGAAGAAGGAAGGGGGGCGCCTCCCCCTTCTCCTTGTCCTATTCGGACTAGGGGGGAGGAGCGCGCGGCCCAGCCCTAGCCGCCTCTCCTCTCTTCCACCTAGGCCCACTAAGGCCCATTATGTTGCCGGGGGGTTCCGGTAACCTCCCGATACTCCGGTAAAATCCCGATTTCACCCGGAACACTTCTGATATCCAAATATAGGCTTCCAATATATCAATCTTTATGTCTCGACTATTTCGAGACTCCTCGTCATGTCCGTGATCACATCCGGAACTCCGAACAACCTTCGGTACAACAAAACATATAAACTCATAATATAACTGTCATCGAAACGTTAAGCGTGCGGACCCTACGGGTTCGAGAACTATGTAGACATGACTGAGACACGTCTCCGGTCAATAACCAATAGCGGAACCTGGATGCTCATATTGGCTCCCACATATTCTACGAAGATCTTTATCGGTCAGACCGCATAACAACATACGTTGTTCCCTTTGTCATCGGTATGTTACTTGCCCGAGATTCGATCGTCGGTATCTTAATACCTAGTTCAATCTCGTTACCGGCAAGTCTCTTACTCGTTCCGTAATACATCATCTCGCAACAAACTCATTAGTTGCAATGCTTGCAAGGCTTAAGTGATGTGCATTACCGAGAGGGCCCAGAGATACCTCTCCGACAATCGGAGTGACAAATCCTAATCTCGAAATACGCCAACCCAACAAGTACCTTCGGAGACACCTGTAGAGCACCTTTATAATCACCCAGTTACGTTGTGACGTTTGGTAGCACACAAAGTGTTCCTCCGGTAAACGGGAGTTGCATAATCTCATAGTCATAGGAACATGTATAAGTCATGAAGAAAGCAATAGCAACATACTAAACGATCGAGTGCTAAGCTAACGGAATGGGTCAAGTCAATCACATCATTCTCCTAATGATGTGATCCCGTTAATCAAATGACAACTCATGTCAATGGCTAGGAAACATAACCATCTTTGATCAACGAGCTAGTCAAGTAGAGGCATACTAGTGACACTTTGTTTGTCTATGTATTCACACAAGTATTATGTTTCCGGTTAATACAATTCTAGCATGAATAATAAACATTTATCATGATATAAGGAAATAAATAATAACTTTATTATTGCCTCTAGGGCATATTTCCTTCAGTCTCCCACTTGCACTAGAGTCAATAATCTAGATTACACAGTAATGATTCTTACACCCATGGAGCCTTGGTGCTGATCATGTTTTGCTCGTGGAAGAGGCTTAGTCAACGGGTCTGCAACATTCAGATCCGTATGTATCTTGCAAATTTCTATGTCTCCCACCTGGACTAAATCCCGGATGGAATTGAAGCGTCTTTTGATGTGCTTGGTTCTCTTGTGAAATCTGGATTCCTTTGCTAAGGCAATTGCACCAGTATTGTCACAAAAGATTTTCATTGGACCCGATGCACTAGGTATGACACCTAGATCGGATATGAACTCCTTCATCCAGACTCCTTCATTTGCTGCTTCCGAAGCAGCTATGTACTCCGCTTCACATGTAGATCCCGCCACGACGCTTTGTTTAGAACTGCACCAACTGACAGCTCCACCGTTCAATGTAAACACGTATCCGGTTTGCGATTTAGAATCGTCCAGATCAGTGTCAAAGCTTGCATCGACGTAACCATTTACGATGAGCTCTTTGTCACCTCCATAAACGAGAAACATATCCTTAGTCCTTTTCAGGTATTTCAGGATGTTCTTGACCGCTGTCCAGTGATCCACTCCTGGATTACTTTGGTACCTTCCTGCTAGACTTATAGCAAGGCATACATCAGGTCTGGTACACAGCATTGCATACATGATAGAGCCTATGGCTGAAGCATAGGGAACATCTTTCATCTTCTCTCTATCTTCTGCAGTGGTCGGGCATTGAGTCTTACTCAACTTCACACCTTGTAACACAGGCAAGAACCCTTTCTTTGCTTGATCCATTTTGAACTTCTTCAAAACTTTGTCAAGGTATGTGCTTTGTGAAAGTCCAATTAAGCGTCTTGATCTATCTCTATAGATCTTGATGCCCAATATATACGCAGCTTCACCGAGGTCTTTCATTGAAAAACTCTTATTCAAGTATCCCTTTATGCTATCCAGAAATTCTATATCATTTCCAATCAGCAATATGTCATCCACATATAATATCAGAAATGCTACAGAGCTCCCACTCACTTTCTTGTAAATACAGGCTTCTCCAAAAGTCTGTATAAAACCAAATGCTTTGATCACACTATCAAAGCGTTTATTCCAACTCCGAGAGGCTTGCACCAGTCCATAAATGGATCGCTGGAGCTTGCACACTTTGTTAGCTCCCTTTGGATCGACAAAACCTTCCGGTTGCATCATATACAATTCTTCTTCCAGAAATCCATTCAGGAATGCAGTTTTGACATCCATTTGCCAAATTTCATAATCATAAAATGCGGCAATTGCTAACATGATTCGGACAGACTTAAGCATCGCTACGGGTGAGAAGGTCTCATCGTAGTCAATCCCTTGAACTTGTCGAAAACCTTTCGCAACAAGTCGAGCTTTATAGACAGTAACATTACCGTCAGCGTCAGTCTTCTTCTTGAAGATCCATTTATTTTCAATGGCTTGCCGATCATCGGGCAAGTCAACCAAAGTCCATACTTTGTTCTCATACATGGATCCCATCTCGGATTTCATGGCCTCAAGCCATTTTGCGGAATCTGGGCTCACCATCGCTTCTTCATAGTTCGTAGGTTCGTCATGGTCTAGTAACATAACCTCCAGAATAGGATTACCGTACCACTCTGGTGCGGATCTTACTCTAGTTGACCTACGAGGTTCAGTAATAACTTGATCTGAAGTTTCATGATCATCATCATTAACTTCCTCACTAATTGGTGTAGGTGTCATAGAAACCGGTTTCTGTGATGAACTACTTTCCAATAAGGGAGCAGGTACAGTTACCTCATCAAGTTCTACTTTCCTCCCACTCACTTGTTTCGAGAGAAACTCCTTCTCCGGAAAAATTCCGAATTTAGCAACAAAAGTTTTGCCTTCGGATCTGTGATAGAAGGTGTACCCAACAGTCTCCTTTGGGTATCCTATGAAGACACATTTCTCCGATTTGGGTTCGAGCTTATCAGGTTGAAGTTTTTTCACATAAGCATCGCAGCCCCAAACTTTAAGAAATGACAACTTTGGTTTCTTGCCAAACCACAGTTCATAAGGTGTCGTCTCAATGGATTTTGATGGTGCCCTATTTAACGTGAATGCAGCCGTCTCTAAAGCATAACCCCAAAACGATAGCGGTAAATCAGTAAGAGACATCATAGATCGCACCATATCTAGTAAAGTACGATTACGACGTTCAGACACACCATTACGCTGTGGTGTTCCGGGTGGCGTGAGTTGCGAAACTATTCCGCATTGTTGCAAATGAAGACCAAACTCATAACTCAAATATTCTCCTCCATGATCAGATCGTAGAAATTTTATTTTCTTGTTACGATGATTTCCAACTTCACTCTGAAATTCTTTGAACTTTTCAGATGTTTCAGACTTATGTTTCATTAAGTAGATATACCCATATCTGCTCAAATCATCTGTGAAGGTGAGAAAATAACGATATCCGCCACGAGCCTCAATATTCATCGGACCACATACATCTGTATGTATGATTTCCAACAAATCTGTTGCTCTCTCCATAGTTCCGGAGAACGGTGTTTTAGTCATCTTGCCCATGAGGCACGGTTCGCAAGTACCAAGTGATTCATAATCAAGTGGTTCCAAAAGTCCATCAGTATGGAGTTTCTTCATGCGCTTTACACCGATATGACCTAAACGACAGTGCCACAAATAAGTTGCACTATCATTATCAACTCTGCATCTTTTGGCTTCAATATTATGAATATGTGTATCACTACTATCGAGATTCAACAAAAATAGACCACTCTTCAAGGGTGCATGACCATAAAACATATTACTCATATAAATAGAACAACCATTATTCTCTGATTTAAATGAATAACCGTCTCGCATCAAACAAGATCCAGATATAATGTTCATGCTTAACGCTGGCACCAAATAACAATTATTTAGGTCTAAAACTAATCCCGAAGGTAGATCTAGAGGTAGCGTGCCGACCGCGATCACATCGACTTTGGAACCATTTCCCACGCGCATCGTCACCTCGTCCTTAGCCAATCTTCGCTTAATCCATAGCCCCTGTTTCGAGTTGCAAATATTAGCAACAGAATCAGTATCAAATACCCAGGTGCTACTGCGAGCATTAGTAAGGTACACATCAATAACATGTATATCACATATACCTTTTGTAGCGACCAGACCTCAAATGGTCTGGGCTGCTGTGCACCAGTGTCATCCCTAGATCAGTAATGCTGACACGCACAGTACAAATGGAGGATTTATAACAGAGTAGCAATCACACACTTATTACATCGAATAACTCCGAAGAGTTTAAGTATGATAAACATGGCTTAAGGCCATCTAATAACGATAACAGCGGAAGACTTGGAAGATAAGTGAGTCCATCAACTCCAGCGGCATCACTGAGTATAAGACCACGACCTAAGGCACCTTACTCGTCGTCTGAAAAGTCTGCAACATGAAACGTTGCAGCCCGAAAACGGGTCAGCACATAGAATATGCTGGCAATGTAACACATAGAGAATAATGAACAATAACAATGCTATATTACATGCATATATGGCTGGTGGAAAGCTCTATGATTACAGTTTTGCGAAAAGCCAATTTTATCCTACTTCAAAGGAATAAATTTTATTTAACTATCATGGTGGTTGTGAAACATTGAGATGGTTGACAGCATCTCAATCCCAATTAAAAAGTCATCAATAACCCAACAATATTAATTAGAAGTAACATAGTGATGAGATTCACATGATATCCAAGTACTAGATACTCAAGTTGTCCATAACCGGGGACACGGCTAACCATGATTAGTTTATACACTCTGCAGAGGTTTGTGCACTTTTCCCCACAAGACTTGATCTCCTCCGTTGGATTACTCACACTACATGGTGTTTGAGTAACGGATGACCAAGACACAGTCTTTCAGAAGTGTTTGCACCTTACGTATGGGTAGACAGTTACACCTACTTTCCCCTACATCTGCTAGTCTACCACTGTAAGAGTTCACACAACTTAGTCAACTATGCTAGAGCCCATAATAGCTTGCGGCTGTACACGGAAGTTTCTAGCATGAATAATCTCATGATCCCTTTGAACCTGGGTGGCGGTCCAAAAGAAAAACAGGCAATCCTGGAATACCCAGGTACCTCAATCCACCCAGATGTGAGTTTAAGTTGCCACCTTAAGTAAACCTTAATTAACAATCTCACATCTGTCATGAATTTCACTCAAACCCAATCCACATCTACGAGCATAGCATGGCAATAATAAAAGCAACGTAGAAGTAACTCCCAAGGGTTTGATAAGAGAACAGGTAATAGGTTCTACCTCAACTACTTCCCAATACCCACAATTTAATTAGATCCTAGTCATGCAAGTGTTTGAGGAAAACAGATCTAATGCAATAAAAACTGGGTATGAACGGAATATGATCAAAGTGTTACTTGCCTTGCTGATGATCCGCAAAACCTAGCGATTCGAAGTAACAAGCGGCACACTCCGGGTACTCTATCGCAAACAAACAAGCATACAATCAGTACTCATCTAATGCACAGGTAAAACTCGAATGAAAGATCCAACCAGAAAGTTCAACTTAAGAACTCCGGTTTGCAAAAAGAATCAACTCGAAAGAAGCAACGAAAGTCAAACGGCGAAAGAAAGAAACTTTGTTTGCTAATCTGGATCTAGGTCAAATTTTACTGTAGCAAAAACTTGTTTGAGTAGGTTAAACGGCAAGAGAATTTCGAGACAAAACTCTAGGCGCTTGAATCACCTGATTCCGATAAACGAGCGAGAAGTTAAACAGGATTGAAGATTCGATCAGAAATCGAATCTGAGAAAATAACGAGAAAATCCGACGAAAAAGAAAACGGACGAACGGTTAAATAACGGACGTTCGTTAAAAGAGAAAAACCGACGAACGCGTTCGTTAAAACGAACGGTTCGGTAAACGCTCGTAAAATAATAAAACCGAAAAAACCGATCTAGGGTTTTTTTTAAACAAAGGGTTTTTTTAAAACGAAAACCGGCAAAGGTCAACGGGCGGCAGGCATACCTCGTCGGGGCTACTCCGGCGAGGGCTCCGGCGGGGCTCCGGGCTCGGGCGCGAGGGGCGCAGGGTGCGGGCTCGGGGGGGCGAGGCGGGGCGGCGAGGGGCGGCGGCTCCGGCGGTGGCGGTGGCGCAAACGGCGGCGGCGCGGGATGAGTGCGGGCGGCGGCGGTGAGGGGCGGCGGCTCCGGCGGCGGCGGCGGCGCAAACAGCGGCGGCGCGGGATGAGTGCGGGCGGCGGCGGTGGTGAGAGAAAGAGAGGGGGGGAGGGGTATATAAAGAGGGGGGGGTCCGGCGGCTTGGGGGAGGGGGCAACCCGAGGCGGCGGCGGTCCCGTGTCCAAGGCGGACTCCGGCGGCGGCGATCCTGTGCGGGAAGAGGAGAGGCGCGAGGCGGGTCGTCGGCTGGGCCTTGGGCCCAGTCGGCGCGCGGGCGTTTTTTTTAATAAGTTTCACGGAAAATATTGCGTAGAAAAATAAATAAAAATCATAAAAATATAAAATAAATTTTCCCCGTCTAGTTAGAAAATCTAGAATAGGGTGAACATTTTTATAAATAAAAATAAATATTTTGAAAACATGCAATTTTTTTAATGCAATAAAAATTGCAAATAAAATCCAAATAAATTCCAAATAATGATTTTAACATTTTTCCTCGAGTATTTCAAATGTTTTGGAGGAGTCATATTTTCTCCTCTCGTTTATTTTAAAATGAAATATTTTTCTGGAGAGAAAAATAATTAAACCAAAATCCTCGTCTTATTATTTGGTGAAAATCAAATTTGAAAATTCGAGAAAATCCCCAACTCTCTCCGAGGGTCCTTGAGTTGCTTAGGATTTGTCGAGGATTTGTCAAAATGCAATAAAACATGATATGCAATGATGATCTATGTATAACATACCAAATTGAAAATTTGGGATGTTACAAACCTACCCCCCTTAAGATGAATCTCGCCCTCGAGATTCGGGTTGGCTAGAAAACAGGTGGGAGTGGTCTTTCCGTAGATCTTCCTCTCGCTCCCAGGTGGCTTCATCTTCAGTGTGCTGACTCCATTGAACTTTGCAAAACTTGATAACCTTGCTGCGGGTAACTCGGCTGGCATACTCGAGAATCTTAACTGGTTTCTCCTCATAAGTCAAATCACTTTCCAATTGTATCGCTTCCAGTGGCACAGTATCTCTCAGTGGTAATCTCAGCCATCTCTGCGTGGCACTTCTTCAACTGTGATACGTGAAATACATCATGTACTCCAGACAATCCTTGGGCAATTCCAGCTTGTAAGCAACTTCTCCCATACGTTCCAACA
This sequence comes from Triticum aestivum, assembly GCF_018294505.1. NCBI lineage: Eukaryota > Viridiplantae > Streptophyta > Magnoliopsida > Poales > Poaceae > Triticum > Triticum aestivum. The sequence goes on from NC_057799.1 coordinate 568,358,925, forward strand.
CTCTGTATGGTCCGTTAAAACGGGGCGCTAACTTTCCTTTAACTCCAAAGCGCTTCACTCCACGAAGTGGTGATACTCGAAGATACACTCTGTCTCCGACTTCGTGAACGGTCTCCTTTCGTTTAGAATCAGCATAACTCTTCTGTCTGGACTGGGCTACCTTGAGCCTATCGCGAATCATCCTCACTTTCTGTTCAGACTCCTTAATCAGATCTGGTCCAAACAACTGACGGTCTCCAACTTCGTCCCATAACAACGGTGTTCTACACCTCCTTTCGTACAAGGCTTCGAAAGGGGCCATCTTCAAACTGGTTTGATAACTGTTGTTATATGAAAACTCCGCATATAGCAAGTTGTCGTCCCAACTAGATCCATAATCTAGTGCACAAGCTCTCAACATGTCCTCCAAAATCTGGTTGACTCTTTCGGTCTGTCCATCTGTCTGCGGGTGAAATGCTGTACTAAATTCCAGCCTGGTTCCCAATGTTTCATGTAACTGCTTCCAAAACTTCGAGGTAAAATGGGTTCCTCTGTCTGATACAATGGTCCTCGGAACTCCATGCAAACATACGATCCTGGTCATGTATATCTTTGCCAACTTAGCACTGGTGTAAGTGGTCTTCACTGGTATAAAATGAGCCACTTTCGTCAATCGGTCGACTACAACCCATATTGAGTCATAGCCTGAACGAGTCCTGGGTAATCCTGTTATAAAATCCATGCCTATTTTATCCCACTTCCATTCGGGTATCGGCAATGGCTGTAGCAATCCTGCTGGCTTCTGATGCTCTGCCTTCACTCTCTGACACACATCACAAACTGCTACAAACTCCACAATATCCTTCTTCATTCCGGTCCGCCAGAAAGTATTCTTCAAATCCAAATACATCTTGGTATTCCCTGGGTGAATCGAATACGGTGAATCATGGGCTTCTTGCAAAATCAACTTCCTGATCTCCGGATCATTTGGCACATATATGCGGTCCTCGAACCATATGGTATCGTGCTCATCCTCACGAAATCCCTTGGCTTTTCCTTTGCTCATCTTCTCCTTATCTCTTCAATCTCCTTGTCTATCTTCTGAGCTTCTCTGATCCTTTCCATCAAGGTAGACTGAATCTCCAATGTCTCTAAATAGCCTCTTGGGACTATCTCCAAACATAGCTCGCGTAGATCCTCGGCTAACTCCTGAGGTAACTCTCCGGTCATGAGGGTGTTGACATGACTCTTGCGGCTCAACGCGTCTGCTACTACGTTAGCCTTTCCAGGGTGATAATGCAATCTCATATCATAATCCTTGATGAGCTCCAACCATCTCCTCTGTCTGAGATTTAACTCCTTCTGCGTAAAATATACTTCAAACTCTTGTGATCCGTGTACACCTCACAATGATTTCCGATGAGAAAATGTCTCCACGTTTTCAATGCATGCACCACAGCTGCTAATTCCAAATCATGCGTAGCATAATTCTTCTCATGGGGTTTAAGTTGTCGTGAAGCATATGACACAAATCTTCCTTCCTGCATAAGTACTGCTCTAAGTCCTCGACGAGAAGCGTCGCATTAAACTTCATAATCCTTGCGTTGATCGGGCAGAATCAACACTGGTGAGGTAACCAATCGTTTCTTCAACTCTTGGAAACTAGCTTCACATTCCTCAGTCCAATTGAATTTGGTGTCCTTCTTCAATAGCTCAGTCATGGGCTTAGCAATCTTTGAGAAATTCTCGATGAATCTCCGGTAGTATCCTGCAAGTCCAAGAAAACTCCGGATTTCTCCAACTGTCGTGGGTGACTCCCAACTTGTCACGGTGTCAACCTTGGCAGGGTCTACTGCTATTCCTTCTCCAGAAATAACATGTCCAAGGAATCCAACTTCCTTCAACCAAAACTCACATTTGCTGAACTTGGCATATAACTGATGTTCTCTGAGCTTCTCAAGTACCAATCGCAAATGCTCCTCATGCTCTTCTTCATCCTTGGAAAAGATTAAAATATCATCAATGAACACCACGCCGAACTTAACTAGAAACTCCATAAACACTTTGTTCATCAGGTTCATGAAATAGGCAGGTGCGTTAGTCAGTCCAAATGACATAACGGTATACTCATACAATCCATATCTGGTTGTAAATGCCGTCTTAGGTATATCCTGCTCTCGAATCTTTAACTGATGGTATCCTGATCGTAGATCGATCTTGGAAAATACCTTAGCTCCTTGTAGGCGGTCAAACAAATCATTGATCATCGGCAGTGGGTACTTGTTTTTGATGGTCACTTCATTCAATCCTCGGTAATCAACAACCATCCTTAGCGATCCATCTTTCTTCTCCACTAGAAGTACTGGTGATCCCTAAGGTGACGAACTTGGGCGAATATAGCCTTTATCCAGTAACTCCTTGATCTGCTTCTTAATTTCCTCCAAATCCTTTGCGGGCATCCTGTACGGTCTCTTAGATATTGGCCCTGTGCCTGGCAAAAGTTCAATCAAGAACTCAATGTCTCTATCCGGTGGCATGCCTGGCAACTCTTCTGGAAATACATCCGGATAGTCCTTCACCACTGGGACTTCCTCCTGTACAACTCCTGATAAGGAATTCACTTGAGTCCTTTTCGGCATATGTCGGGATACATACTTGATCCTTTTTCCTTCCGGGGTGGTATGCAAAATTGTCTTGCTGGCACAATCGATGTTTCCTCCATACAACGATAGCAATCCATTCCCAAAATCACATCCAAACCTTGCGATTCCAAAACAATGAGGTCTGAGGGGAAAACATGCCTACCAATGGCCAATGGTATCTGAAAACATCCTTTGGTGGCCATATACTCTGCTCCTGGCGAGGTTACTAACATAGGGTTTCTGAGAACTTTGGTGGACATCTTAAACTTATTCACGAATCCCCTTGATATGTATGAATGCGATGCACTAGTATCGAAAAGAACAGTTGCAGTAAATGACTTAACCAAAAACTTACCTATTACTGCATCAGGCTGAGCTTCAACCTCCTCCACGCTCACGTGGTTCACATGTCCTTTGTTGAACGGGTTCGGCTTCTTCCCAGAGCTTCCATTGCCATTTCCATTTTGGGCTTCAGGACATTCATTGGCATAATGTCCATTCTTCTGGCACTTAAAAAAAGTGACTTGGCTCAGGTCCCTTTTGGCTGGGGTAGATGGGTTGGTGCGGTTCTGTCCGTTGCTTCCTCCATTCCCATTACCATTCTTGGAGCCATTATGGTTGTGCGAACTACCTCCTCCATGGGTATGCTGAAACTGTCCTCCCGGCTTCGGGGTAAATCGAGGCTTCTGCTGAGCTCCTCAGTTATACTTCCCTTGTCCATACTTCCTCTTACGGTTTTCAATCTGCTGTTGCTTCCCTTCAATCATGAGAGCTCTATCTACCAGCTCCTGGTAGTTGTTGAAGGTTGCTACCATCAACTGCATACTCAGTTCATCATTCAGTCCTTCCAAAAACTTCTCCTGCTTGGCTGCATCTGTAGCAACGTCATCTGGTGCATAACGTGCTAACTTACTGAAATCCTCCACATATTGGCCTACGGTGCGTCCTCCTTGGCGTAGGTTATGAAACTCATGCTTCTTCATAGCCATAGCTCCTGCTGAAACATGAGCTATACGGAAAGCTTGCTGAAACTGGTCCCATGTGACAGTGTCAATAGGGTGCGTGGCCGTATAATTCTCCCACCATGATGTTGCGGGTCCATCAAGCTGATGTGCGGCAAAACGCACTCTTTCCGCATCTGTGCATCCTGCAGTGGTCAACTCCCTTCCAACTTTGCAGAGCCAATCATCTGCTACAATCGGGTCGGTGCTACTAGAAAACACCGGCGGGTTTAGCCTTAAGAAACGGGCTAAGTGATCGACAGGTGGTGGTGGCGGTGGGTTGTTGTTGTTGTTGTTGTTGTTGTTGTTGTTGTTGTTGTTGCCTTGGTTCTGAACTAACACTTGCATCAGGGCATTCTGTTGCTGAATCAACTGGGTGATCTCTGGCGGGAAAACAAATCCGGTGTCGCGTCTCGGAGGCATCTGATAGGTTTAGAAGAGATGAGAGTTAAGAATAGAATAAGGTCTAGAGAGAAAACACTACCCATATGCTCATGAGACAAATTCAATCAATATCACTCAATCAATTCAAACAAGGCAAAACAATCGATCTAACTAGCATTACAAAGTGCTTGAGCTATACTATTAAATGGGGGAAAACTACTACTGATATGGGGGTCTACTAAAAATTCTGATCCGTTGAAGACTCCATGATGTCTGCTCCAGCTTCATCAATCCATTCGTCTTCACTTGGTTCCGAGTCGGTGTCGTCGATGATGATGTAGTTATCCGGACAAGTGCATTCGTCGACTTCCGCTTTTGGCACTGGATTTCCCACGAATGCTCCAATCTTATTCTCCAGGTCGTCAATCTTCCCTACTGGTGCGTTGATTTCCTCCAAATAATCTTCGTGTGTAGTCTTGAGTTCTTCTTGGAGCTCCTTGATCTTCGTGAATGCCTTCTTCAGTTCTTCCTTGTCCGTGCACATCTGGTTCTCCTGGCGATAAATATGTTGGTTCTGCTCCTGGATGAAAGCTGCAATTGATCCATCCTTCTTGGTCTTGATCATCTCCCATTGCGCGTCTCGACGTCCACAAACGTCCCATGGCGATGTGTGCGGCCATGCTCTTCCCTAAACTCCAAGTTGGTGCTTCGAAAACCAATCTTATGGCACTAAACATCCTTCCTGGAATGATAACTTGAATCTTCCAGCTCTCCTCTTCAGGTAATGTGGCGTTGTAGGTTCCGGTGATGCTTGGTATTCCTATGTTCAAGTACTTGGTGACTTCCTTCAAGTGTCGACCAAACGGTGTGTCTTCATCTGGTTGCATGAACTTGCTCCTTGCATTCGCCATTCCTAAAAGAGTAGAAAGTGGAGAGGGGTCAGAAATGAGAAGAGAGAAGATTTCTAGGGCTTAAGCTTAGTGGTCGTGTCCTACAGTCAGCGTGTGCTCTGATACCAACTTTGTAGCGACCAGACCTCAAATGGTCTGTGCTGCTGTGCACCAGTGTCATCCCTGGATCAGTAATGCTGACACGCACAGTACAAATGGAGGATTTATAACAGAGTAGCAATCGCACACTTATTACATCGAATAAATCCGAAGAGTTTAAGTATGATAAACATGGCTTAAGGCCATCTAATAACGATAACAGCGGAAGACTTGGAAGATAAGTGAGTCCATCAACTCCAGCGGCATCACTGAGTATAAGACCACGACCTAAGGCACCTTACTCGTCGTCTGAAAAGTCTGCAACATGAAACGTTGCAGCCCGAAAACGGGTCAGCACATAGAATATGCTGGCAATGTAACACATAGAGAATAATGAACAATAACAATGCTATACTACATGCATATATGGCTGGTGGAAAGCTCTATGGTTACAGTTTTGCGAAAAGCCAATTTTATCCTACTTCAAAGGAATAAATTTTATTTAACTATCATGGTGGTTGTGAAACATTGAGATGGTTGACAGCATCTCAATCCCAATTAAAAAGTCATCAATAACCCAACAAAATTAATTAGAAGTAACATAGTGATGAGATTCACATGATAATCCAAGTACTAGATACTCAAGTTGTCCATAACCGGGGACACGGCTAACCATGATTAGTTTATACACTCTGCAGAGGTTTGTGCACTTTTCCCCACAAGACTTGATCTCCTCCGTTGGATTACTCGCACTACATGGTGTTTGAGTAACGGATGACCAAGACACAGTCTTTCAGAAGTGTTTGCACCTTACGTATGGGTAGACAGTTACACCTACTTTCCCCTACATCTGCTAGTCTACCACTGTAAGAGTTCACACAACTTAGTCAACTATGCTAGAGCCCATAATAGCTTGCGGCTGCACACGGAAGTTTCTAGCATGAATAATCTCATGATCCCTTTGAACCTGGGTGGCGGTCCAAAAGAAAAACAGGCAATCCTGGAATACCCAGGTACCTCAATCCACCCAGATGTGAGTTTAAGTTGCCACCTTAAGTAAACCTTAATTAACAATCTCACATCTGTCATGAATTTCACTCAAACCCAATCCACGTCTACGAGCATAGCATGGCAATAATAAAAGCAACGTAGAAGTAACTCCCAAGGGTTTGATAAGAAAACAGGTAATAGGTTCTACCTCAACTACTTCCCAATACCCACAATTTAATTAGATCCTAATCATGCAAGTGTTTGAGGAAAACAGATCTAATGCAATAAAAACTGGGTATGAACGGGATATGATCAAAGTGTTACTTGCCTTGCTGATGATCCGCAAAACCTAGCGATTCGAAGTAACAAGCAGCACACTCCGGGTACTCTATCGCAAACAAACAAGCATACAATCAGTACTCATCTAATGCACAGGTAAAACTCGAATGAAAGATCCAACTAGAAAGTTCAACTTACGAACTCCGGTTTGCAAAAAGAATCAACTCGAAAGAAGCAACGAAAGTCAAACGGCGAAAGAAAGAAACTTCGTTTGCTAATCTGGATCTAGGTCAAATTTTACTGTAGCAAAAACTTGTTTGAGTAGGTTAAACGGAAAGAGAATTTCGGGACGAAACTCTAGGCGCTTGAATCACCTGATTCCGATAAACGAGCGAGAAGTTAAACAGGATTGAAGATTCGATCAGAAATTGAATCTGAGAAAATAACGAGAAAATCCGACGAAAAAGAAAACGGACGAAGGGTTAAATAACGGACGTTCGTTAACAGAGAAAAACCGACGAACGCGTTCGTTAAAACGAACGGTTCGGTAAACGCTCGTAAAATAATAAAACCGAAAAAAACCGATCTAGGGTTTTTTTAAACAAAGGGTTTTTTTTAAAACGAAAACCGGCAAAGGTCAACGGGCGGCAGGCATACCTCGTCGGGGCTACTCCGGCGAGGGCTCCGGCGGGGCTCCGGGCTCGGGCGCGAGGGGCGCGGGGTGCGGGCTCGGGGCGGCGGCTCCGGCGGCGGCGGCGCAGGATGAGTGCGGGCGGCGGCGGCTCCGGCGGCGGCGGCAGCGCAAACGGCGGCGGCGCGGGATGAGTGCGGGCGGCGGCGGTGAGCGGCTCCGGCGGCAGCGGTGGTGAGAGAAAGAGAGGGGGGAGGGGTATATAAAGAGGGGGGGTCCGGCGGCTTGGGGGAGGGGGCAACCCGAGGCGGCGGCGGTCCCGTGTCCAAGGCGGACTCCGGCGGCGGCGATCCCGTGCGGGAAGAGGAGAGGCGCGAGGCGGGCCGTCGGCTGGTCCTTTGGCCAAGTCGGCGCGCGGGCGTTTTTTTAATAAGTTCCACGGAAAATATTGCGTAGAAAAATAAATAAAAATTCGAAAAATATAAAATAAATTTTCCCCGTCTAGTTAGAAAATCTAGAATAGGGTGAACATTTTTATAAATAAAAATAAATATTTTGAAAACATGCAATTTTTTTAATGCAATAAAAATTGCAAATAAATTCCAAATAATGATTTTAACATTTTTCCTCCAGTATTTCAAATTTTTTGGAGAAGTCATATTTTCTCCTCTCGTTTATTTTAAAATGAAATATTTTTCCGGAGAGAAAAATAATTAAACCAAAATCCTCGTCTTATTATTTGGTGAAAATCAAATTTGAAAATTCGAGAAAATCCCCAACTCTCTCCGAGGGTCCTTGAGTTGCTTAGGATTTATCGAGGATTTGTCAAAATGCAATAAAACATGATATGCAATGATGATCTATGTATAACATACCAAATTGAAATTTTGGGATGTTACACCTTTGTTCACCTTGCCATCCTTCTTATCCGCCAAATACTTAGGGCAGTTCCGCTTCCAGTGACCAGTCTGCTTGCAGTAGAAGCACTCAGTCTCAGGCTTAGGTCCAGACTTGGGTTTCTTCTCCTGAACAGCAACTTGCTTGCTGTTTTTCTTGAAGTTCCACTTCTTCTTCCCTTTGCCCTTTTTCTTGAAACTAGTGGTCTTATTGACCATCAACACTTGATGCTCCTTTTTGATTTCTACCTCCGCAGCCTTTAGCATTGCGAAGAGCTCGGGAATTGTCTTATCCATCCCTTGCATGTTATAGTTCATCACGAAGCTCTTGTAGCTTGGTGGCAGTGATTGAAGAATTCTGTCAATGATGCTATCATCCGGAAGATTAACTCCCAGTTGAATCAAGTGATTGTTATACCCAGACATTTTGAGTATATGCTCACTGACAGAACTATTCTCTTCCATCTTGCAGCTATAGAACTTATTGGAGACTTCATATCTCTCAATCCGGGCATTTGCTTGAAATATTAACTTCAACTCCTGGAACATCTCATATGCTCCATGATGTTCAAAACGTCATTGAAGACCCGGTTCTAAGCCGTAAAGCATGGCACACTGAACTATCGAGTAGTCATCAGCTTTGCTCTGCCAGATGTTCATAACATCTGGTGTTGCTCCTACAGCAGGCCTGGCACCCAGCGGTGTTTCCAGGACGTAATTCTTCTGTGCAGCAATGAGGATAATCCTCAAGTTACGGACCCAGTCCATGTAATTGCTACCATCATCTTTCAACTTTGCTTTCTCAAGGAACACATTAAAATTCAACGGAACAACAGCACGGGCCATCTATCTACAATTAACATAGACAAGCAAGATACTATCAGGTACGAAGTTCATGATAAATTCAAGTTCAATTAATCATATTACTTAAGAACTCCCACTTAGATAGACATCCCTCTAATCCTCTAAGTGATCACGTGATCCATATCAACTAAACCATGTCCGATTATCACGTGAGATGGAGTAGTTTCAACTGTGAACATCACTATGTTGATCATATCTACTATATGATTCACGCTCGACCATTCGGTCTCCGTGTTCCGAGGCCATATCTGTTATATGCTAGGCTCGTCAAGTTTAACCTGAGTATTCCGCGTGTGCAACTGTTTTGCACCCGTTGTATTTGAACGTAGAGCCTATCACACCCGATCATCACGTGGTGTCTCAGCACGAAGAACTTTCGCAACGGTGCATACTCAGGGAGAACACTAATACTTTGATAATTTAGTGAGGGATCATCTTATAATGCTACCGTCAATCAAAGCAAGATAAGATGCATAAAAACATAAACATCACATGCAATCAATATAAGTGATATGATATGGCCATCATCATCTTGTGCTTGTGATCTCCATCTCCGAAGCACCGTGATGATCCCCATTGTCACTGGCGCGACACCTTGATCTCCATCGTAGCATCGTTGTCGTCTCGCCAACTATTGCTTCTACGACTATCGCTACCGCTTAGTGATAAAGTAAAACAATTACATGGCGATTGCATTGCATACAATAAAACGACAACCATATGGCTCCTGCCAGTTGCCGGTAACTCGGTTACAAAACATGATCATCTCATACAATAAAATTTAGCATCATGTCTTGACCATATCACATCACAACATGCCCTGCAAAAACAAGTTAGACGTCCTCTACTTTGTTGTTGCAAGTTTTACGTGGCTGCTACGGGCTTAACAAGAACCGTTCTTACCTACGCATCAAAACCACAATGATAGTTTGTCAAGTTGGTGTTGTTTTAACCTTCGCAAGGACCGGGCGTAGCCACACTCGGTTCAACTAAAGTTGGAGAAACTGACACCCGCCAGCCACCTCTGTGCAAAGCACGTCGGAAGAACCAATCTCGCGTAAGCTTACGCATAATGTTGGTCCGGGCCGCTTCATCCAACAATACCGCCGAACCAAAGTATGACATGCTGGTAAGCAGTATGGCTTATATCGCCCACAACTCACTTGTGTTCTACTCGTGCATATGACATCTACGCATAAAACCAGGCTCGGATGCCACTGTTGGGGAACGTAGTAATTTCAAAAAAATTCCTACGCACACGCAAGATAATGGTGATGCATAGCAACGAGAGGGGAGAGTGTTGTCCACGTACCCTCGTAGACCAAAAGCGGAAGCGTTAACACAACGCGGTTGATGCAGTCGTACGTCTTCACGATCCGATCAATCAAGTACCGAACGCACGACACCTCCGAGTTCAGCACACGTTCAGCTCGATGACGTCCCTCGAACTCCGATCCAGCCGAGTGTTGAGGCAGAGTTTCATCAGCACGATGGCGTGGTGACGATGATGATGTTCTACCGACGCAGGGCTTCGCCTAAGCACCGCTACGATATTATCGAGGTGTAATATGGTGGAGGGGGGCACCGCACACGGCTAAGAGATCAATAGATCAATTGTTGTGTCTATGGGGTGCCCCCCTGTCCCCGTATATAAAGGAGCAAAGGGGGAGAGGTGCGGCCAGCCTTGGGGCGCGCCAGGAGGAGTCCTACTCCCACCGGGAGTAGGACTCCCCCCTTTTCCTAGTTGGATTAGGACTTGGAAGGGGGGAAAGAGGAGAGGGAGAAGAAGGAAGGGGGGCGCCGCCCCCTTCTCCTTGTCCTATTCGGACTAGGGGGAGGGGGGCGCGGCCCAGCCCTAGCCACCTCTCCTCTCTTCCACCTAGGCCCACTAAGGCCCATTATGTTGCCGGGGGGTTCCGGTAACCTCCCGGTACTCCGGTAAAATCCCGATTTCAATCTTTATGTCTCGACTATTTCGAGACTCCTCGTCATGTCCGTGATCACATCCGGGACTCGGAACAACCTTCGGTACATCAAAACATATAAACTCATAATATAACTGTCATCGAAACGTTAAGCGTGCAGACCCTACGAGTTCGAGAACTATGTAGACATGACTGAGACACATCTCTGGTCAATAACCAATAGCGGAACCTGGATGCTCATATTGGCTCCCACATATTCTACGAAGATCTTTATCGGTCAGACCGCATAACAACATACGTTGTTCCCTTTGTCATCGGTATGTTACTTGCCCGAGATTCGATCGTCGGTATCTTAATACCTAGTTCAATCTCGTTACCGGCAAGTCTCCTTACTCGTTCCGTAATACATCATCTCGCAACAAACTCATTAGTTGCAATGCTTGCAAGGCTTAAGTGATGTGCATTACCGAGAGGGCCCAGAGATACCTCTCCGACAATCGGATTGACAAATCCTAATCTCGAAATATGCCAACCCAACAAGTACCTTCGAAGACACCTGTAGAGCACCTTTATAATCACCCAGTTACGTTGTGACGTTTGGTAGCACACAAAGTGTTCCTCCGGTAAACGGGAGTTGCATAATCTCATAGTCATAGGAACATGTATAAGTCATGAAGAAAGCAATAGCAACATACTAAACGATCGAGTGCTAAGCTAACGGAATGGGTCAAGTCAATCACATCATTCTCCTAATGATGTGATCCCGTTAATCAAATGACAACTCATGTCAATGGCTAGGAAACATAACCATCTTTGATCAACGTGCTAGTCAAGTAGAGGCATACTAGTGACACTTTGTTTGTCTATGTATTCACACAAGTATTATGTTTCCGGTTAATACAATTCTAGCATGAATAATAAACATTTATCATGATATAAGGAAATAAATAATAACTTTATTATTGCCTCTAGGGCATATTTCCTTCGGCTGCCAGCCCAACCAGCTAGGCAGGCACCTGCGTGGCTACATGCGGCTTCCAGGCCAACTCAGCAAGCACCTGTGTGGTGGCATGTAGATCTTCGTGAAGACCCTACCACCACGCCATCTCAGCAGCCTGCCAGCCTACATGGCGCTGCACGCATCGCTGGCCTGGGCGCGTGTCGAAGCGAGGCGGAGCGGCGACGGATGGGACGGGCCCCGTTCCCGTCCCTGATAAAGCAAGGGGACACCTAAGTACCGCATTTAATGCGTCTTGTCCCATAATGCCAAGCGATAAGCTTGTGCACTGTACGCCTTTCCACCTCCTGTGTGCCACTGTGGCAACCCCTTTTCGACTATAAAAGGAGGCCCGAGGCATACATGAGAGGGATTCGGCTCTTTTGAACTACGCAACCACCATAGCTAGTTCGAGAGCTCAAGAACACTCTCAAATACACACCAAAGCAGGACTAGGGTATTACGCATCCTCGCGGCCCGAACCTGGGTAAACGATCTTTGTGCTGACTCCTAAATCTGCTCTCCTCACAACCCCGCGCCCACCAACCGTAGAAGGGATTCCAGTGATCCCATAGGTGTCCTTCCCCCGACATGTTTGCGCGCCAGGTAGGGGGCGCAGTTGTGAGAATCTGGTTTAGCAGTTACCTAGCAGTTCTTCATCGCCATGGCTCCCAAGAAGAAGACGATCACGGTGATCGATTCATCTGGAGCTGAACGGCCCGTGCCAGTGCGGGCAGGCGACGAGGTGGTCGCCGATGGAAGCCAAGGCGCAACCCGCGAACACCCACGTCGCTCTAGCAGCCGAAGCCAGGCGAGCGGTGCCGTTCGTGCACAAGACAACGAGCCGCGCGCCGCCAAGTCCAAAGACGGAGTCGGGCCCCCCGCAGGCGGCGTGGGGCCCTCCAAGGGCGGCGTCGTGCCACATACGGGCGGTGCGGCGACCTCTAAGACGCCCTCGCCGGCGCCTACAGCGCGCTCCTCCCAGGTTGTGCGTGACGAACGGCGTCACCATGTTGATGACCCCGGGCGCCGCCGCGGGAAGAGTCCTGTGCATCGTTCACGGGACGCAGAGGACCAGCACGCTCGTCGAGGCGCTGGTGAAGACGGCGTGCGACCGCAGGGCCATGGTATAGCTCCTTCTAACGTGGTTAGAAGTCGGAGCGCGTCACGGTCCACACAGGTTTCACCGCCGCCCACGCCGACAAAGGCCTTGGCGCGCGCACAGTTGCTCCTCGACTTCCCTCCTGCTACGGAGAAGCTCGGCGAGTGGAGAGCCACCATCCGGAGCCTCGTCGGCATCGCCAACAAGGATGAGCTGTGACTAGCGGGGCCCTCGGGCCGGCGCTCCGTCGAAGCGCCACACGCCAGTGGTGCGGGGACCGGAGGCGCTGCAGCCACAGTGCATTCTCCTCCTCCTCGCCAGTTATCGCGGGCGCCGGTCCGTCGTGATGACGCTTGTGATAACATTTCCATAGCATCGTCCGACCCACGGACCCACCGCGATCAACGCCAAGTTCTTCGAGAGCAAGCCCATGAAGACGCTCGAACCACCATCGAGCGCTGGCGCGAAGCACGCCACCAATCAGACAAGCAAGTAGGACCCACTACAGACCACCCAGCACTGGGGGGCCATGGGGGCTTACCTTACGAGGTAGGCTGTCCGGCCTTTACCCATGAGTTGCGGCAGTTCCAGTGGCCCACTCACCACACATTCAAGCCTGACGTTAGCGAAAAGTACAACGGCAAGACTCACCCGTCAGAGTTCCTCAGCATATACACCCTCGCGATGCAAGCTGCCGGAGCTCGCGACGACAAGGTGCTTGCCAATTACTTCCCATTGGCACTTAAACCCAACGTTATGTCATGGTTGATGCACTTGCCAGTAGATTCTATTTCTTCCTGGTCGGATTTGTGCCATGAGTTTGTTGGCGCCTTTACGGGAGGCCACCAAGCTCATGGCCAGGTAAGCGACTTATGTCATCCCCCAGAAAGAAGGCGAAAGCCTGCGCAAGTACATACAGAGGTTCAGCCGAGTGCAGTACAACATCCCAGACGTTCACCCCGCCACCATCATCAGTGCATTCCATCAGAATGTGCGAAACCGCAAGATGCACGAAGAGTTGGTGATGAATAAGGTGAAGGATGTGGAAGAGCTCTACGTTCTGGCCGATAGGTGTGCTCGGGCTGAGGAGGGAAGGAAGTACCCCGGCGAAGACGCCGGTGTGGAAACCGACTCCTCAGACGAAGACGCTACCGCCCCGGCAAAGAAGGGCCAGCGCCGCAACAGGAAGCGCAAGGGCAAGGCCTTGCTTGCTGTCGAGGGATCCGACGACACCGGCGCCACCAAGAAGGCTAAAGCAGACGACCCCGGCAAGGAGATTGCCGGGTGCGCCGCCTGCCGGGCCTTGGCGGCTGCCGACAAGCCAGGAGGCTCCGACAAGCAGTACTGCAAGATCCATCGCACCAAAGGCCACGACCTCTAGAACTGCCGACAGGTCGAGATGCTCGCTGAGAAGAGAAAGCTGAGTACGAGAGGCGGGACAAGGAGAAGGGTCAGGATGGTGCCGAGGGATCCGGCAAGAAGCGTGGCGGCCAAGGAGGCCGCGGCGGCAAGGATACCCAACAAGAGAGGCCCGCTCGAGGCCGCGACAAGAAGCATGAAGACGATGATCATGACGAAGACGACGAGTCCGGCGAGCAAGAGTTCTAGAAGGCAACGGAGGCCATGTGTGTCGACGGTGGTGCCTCTCTGCATACCTCTCATCGCCAGCTCAAGCAGTGGGCGCGTGACGTCACAGCAGCAGAACCATCGTTCGATGCCCATAAGCCGTTGAAGTGGTCCAGCACACCTATCATTTTTGACACCGAGGACCACCCTGATCGCACAACTGCGGTCGGGTGTTTGCCGTTGTTGGTCCCGCCAACGATACGCAATCTCAAGGTGACAAAAATGCTAGTTGATGGCGGGGCCGGCCTGAACTTGATCTTGCCTGCTGTGATCAAAAGGCTGCAGATTCCTGATGAGGACCTCGAAGAGACGGGCACGTTTCAAGGGGTCAATCCAGGAAGGAGTCAGCCGAAGGGAAAGGTTACACTACCCGTTACATTCGGAGGCAAACTGAACCACATGACAGAGAGGATTGTTTTTGATGTTGCTAAGATCCCCTTGCCTTACAACGGGATCCTTGGCCGCCCAGCGCTGGCCAAGTTCATGGCGGCGTCACACTACGCCTACAACATGCTAAAGATGCCAGGGCCGATGACCATCATCACCATCCCCTCCGACAAGAAGGATGCGCTGATCTGCGCTGACCAACTCTACCGGGAGGCAGTTGCAGCAACTGCCGCCAAGGCGCTTGCTCCTGCCGCTGAAGCCCCAGGAGGGAAGAAGACGGCAAGACCTCTCGCACAGACTCCGGCAAGCGCACCTCTTCGGAGTGTAGTGCTCCCGTCGAGGATGTGCCAGAGAGCTCCACCGGCAAGAGCAAGAAATCCAGAGCCAGGCCACCAGAGACCAAGAAGGTGTCTGTCAAGGAGGATGCACGGGAGGGGCTTTCACCATAAGCTCCACCCTCGACAGCAAATAGGAAGGCACGCTCGTCACCTTCCTGCGGACGAATGTCGATGTGTTTGCATGGCAAGCATCCGACATCCCCGGCGTTCCCAGGGAGGTGATTGAGCACGATCTTGCTGTTTGCCCTCATGCGTGACCCGTCAAGCAGAAGGTCAGGAAACAAGCTCTGGAGCAGCAAGAGTTCATCATAGAGGAGATCAGGAAATTGGAAGCGGCAGGCTTGGTGAGAGGAGTACTCCACCCAACGTGGTTGGCCAATCCGGTGGTAGTGCGCAAGGCAAATGGGAAGTGGAGACTGTGTATTGACTATACAGACATCAATAAGGCTTTCCCAACGGATCCTTTCCCGTTGTCGTGCATCGACCAGATTGTAGACACCACAACCGGGTGTGACCTGTTATCATTCCTTGATGCTTACACAGGATACCACCAGATCTTCATGATGAGAGAAGATGAAGAGAAGATGGCATTCATCACCCCATGTGGTACGTATTGTTTTATACGGATGCCTTTCGGGTTGAAGAGTGCTGGCTCAACGTTTGCGAGAGCAGCCCAGATTGGTTTTGAGCCCCAGCTACATAGAAATATGGAAGCCTATATGGATGACATAGTGGTCAAAACCAAGGACAGAGCAACACTCATACCAGATTTAGAAGAGACGTTTGCGAACCTGCGCAAGATCAACCTCAAGCTGAACCCTGAGAAGTGTGTCTTCGGCGTTCCGTCCGGCAAACTTCTCGGGTACTTTGTGTCACAACGTGGGATCGAGGCGAATCCGGACAAGATCAAGGCCATTGAGCAGATTGAGGCGCCCAGGCGGATTAAGGATGTGCGTCGGCTTGCTGGCTGCAATGCCGCCATGAGCAGATTCATCTCCAAGTCTGCAGAGTGCGCCCTTCCCTTTTTCAAGATTTTGAAAAAGGCGGGCCCAATGGAATGGACCCCAGAGGCCGAAGCAGCGCTGCAAGATTTGAATAAATACCTCTCCTCTACGCCAATACTAGTTGCACCTAAACCACAAGAGCCGTTGCTGCTGTACCTAGCGGCAACAAATCAAGTGGTCAGTGTTGCGCTAGTGGCGCAGAGAGAGGTCGACGTAGAAGTAATAGCAACAACAGAGCCTGACGCCACTGGGGCAGAAGCGATACAACCAAATGGAGTGGTCCCAAAGAAGAAGATGATGATGCACCCGGTCTACTTTGTTAGCTCCCTCTTGCAGGGGGCTAGATCAAGGTACTCCGGTGTGCAGAAATTGCTCTTCAGCCTCCTTATGGCCTCGAGGAAGCTGCGTTATTACTTCCAAGCACACGAAATCACCGTCGTCACTCGCCTCCCGTTGCAACAGATATTTCATAACCCAGACGCAACTGGGAGGATTGTGGAATGGGCCTTGGAACTGTCGAGCTTTGGTTTGAAGTTTGAAAGCACTTCAACGATCCAGAGTAGAGTCTTGGCGGAGTTCATTGCAGAATGGACCTCAATGCCCGACGAAGAGATCCAGGAGACCACTCTCCCCGGCAGGGACACAAGTTGCGAATGGATCATGTACTTTGACGGGGCTTTCTCGCTGCAAGGCGCCGGTGCTGGTGTACTGCTTGTTGCGCCCACCGGAGAGCACCTCAAGTATGTGGTCCAGGTGCACTTTCCCAGGGAGATGTCGACGAACAACACTGCCGAGTACGAGGGACTGCTTGCCGGTCTCAGGATCGCGACAGACCTCGGAATCAAGAAACTCATCGTCAGGGGTGATTCGCAGCTTGTCGTCAAGCAAGTTAACAAGGATTATCAAAGTCTGTTGATGGAGGCCTACGTAGATGAAGTGAGGAAGCTGGAGGAGCGTTTTGACGGTATACAAGCGGATCATGTTCCCTGAGTGGAGAACGGCATCGCTGACTACTTGTCAAAACGTGCTGCCCTCAAACTACCTGTAGAACCAGGTACTTTTGTGCTTCGATTAACTCAGCCATCTGTTGAACCATCAACAGAGCAGAACAAGTGGAGGAAATTAGGACCCGGCAAGTACTTTCCTGCCGAGCTCCCCGGAGCCGCCGGCAAAGATGTTGCCGGAGACACTGAGCCTGCCGTGGGGCAACAGACTCCGGCAGAGTGTCAAGCCCTGGCCGTAGAGGCGACCGCTCCCATGGAAGAAGAGATGCCTTTAGTCCTTGCTGTCGAGCCTCAGGCTCCGGCATGGGCGCAACATACCGTTCAATTTTTCCAAACGGGGGAGCTTCCTGAGGAGCAGGAAGAAGAAGAGAAAGTAGCCCGTCGGTCTGCCATGTATCAGTTCGTCGACGACGTTCTGTATAGAAAAAGGCCGAATGGTGTGAAATTGAAGTGCATTCCCTGGGAGGAAGGACTGGAGCTGTTGGCAGAGATACACGGAGGCATACGTGGCTCGCACATAGGGTTGAGAGCCCTTGCCGGCAAGGCATTCCGGCAAGGTTTCTTTTGGCCCACAGCCCTCCAGGATGCGACGGCGCTAGTAACCAAGTGTGAAGTGTGCCAGTTCCATTCAAAGAAGCTTCATCAACCAGCTCAAGCTCCCCAAACAATCCCTCTTTCCTAGCCATTCTCTGTCTGGGGGCTCGACATATTGGGCCCCTTTCCCCGTGTCGTCGGGGGCTTTGAGTACTTGTACGTCGCAATCGACAAGTTCACAAAGTGGCCGGAGGTGGAAGCAGTGAGAAAGGTGACATCACAATCAGCCGTCAAATTCTTCAAGGGGCTAGTCTGCCGTTTTGGCGTACCAAACAGAGTCATCACTGACAACGGCACGTAGTTCACTGATAATCCCCAAGTGCAGGGAATCATCGTAGCAATTTCCAAAGGTGGAAGTGATAAGTATGGAGTGTCGAACCCACAAGGAGCTAAAGGTAAGATCAATATTCTCTCAAGCCCTATCTGCCACTGATACGACTCTACGTACACCGAACGTTTGCTTCCAACTAGAAACGAGAAATAAAACTACGTTGTGGGTATGAAGAGGACAACTTTGTATGATATCGGAGAGCTAAAATATAAAAGTAGGTGCTGTTATCATAAAGTTAGAATATATTACAAAATATTATAAATAGTGAGTGTGGAATAATGGTGGATCGGTGTGCGGAATTGTCCTAGGCAATTGTTAACAAGACCGGTAATCACTATTGCAGTTTCATATGAGGGAGAGGCATAAGCTAACATACTTTCTCTACTTGGATCATATGCACTTATGATTGGAACTCTAGCAAGCATCCGCAACTACTAAAGATCATTAAGGTAAAACCCAACCATAGCATTAAAGCATCAAGTCCTCTTTATTCCCATACGCAACAATCCCTCTTACTCGGGTTTGTGTTTCAGTCACTCACCAACCCACTATAAGCGAATCATGAACGTATTGCAACACCCTACAGCGGGAATCCCTCATGCTTGCGCGACACGGAGGGCACCATAGGACAACACCAAAGTAAAACATACAACTCATACCAATCTATATCATCAATCAACCAAAGGACAAAAGATATCTACTCAAAACATCATAGGATGGCAACACATCATTGGATCATAATATGTGGCATAAAGCACCATGTTCAAGTAGGGATTACAGCGGGGTGCGGGAGAGTGGACCGCGTAAAAGAGATGAGGATGGTGATGTTGATGAAGACGATCACCGTGGCGATGATTCCCCTCCCGATGGCACTCCGGCGCCACCAGAAGAGAGGAGGAGAGGTTCTCCCCCTTGTGCTTCCTCCTCCATGGCCTCCACCCTCTGGTCCTTGGCCTTCATGGTGATGATGGGCCCTCCGTGATACTCCTCCATGGCCACCGGTGATGATGGCCCCCTCCGGTAGGGTGCCGGAGAGGGCCTAGATTGACTTCTCGTGGCTACAGAGGTTTGCGGCGGCGGAACTTCCGATCTAGGTTTCTTTCCGGAAGTTTGGGTATATATAGAAGAGTTTTGCGTTGATTTCACGTCAGGGGGTCTCCGGGCTATCCACGAGGCAGGGGCGCCCCCTAGGGGGGTGGGCAAGCCCCCCACCCTCGTGGGCAGCCCGGGACTCTTCTGGCCTGCTTCTGGTACTCCGTGGTCTTCTTCTGGTCCAAAAATGATCTCCGTCAAGTGGCACGTCAATTGGACTCCGTTTGGGTTTCCTTTTCTGTGATACTCTAAAACAAGGAGAAAACAGAAACTGGCACTGGGCTCTAGGTTAATAGGTTAGTCCCAAAAATCATATAAAAGTGTATAATAAAGCCCATTAAACATCCAAGATAGATAATATAACAGCATGAGCACTTCATAAATTATAGATACGTTGGAGACGTATCAGCATCCCCAAGCTTAATTCCTGCTCGTCCTCGAGTAGGTGAATAATAAAAGAAATAATTTATGAAGTGTGAATGCTAGCAAGTGCATAAGTTTGATCAATGGTAATTCCAATCACTTTTTCTAGCATCACTATTTGTCATAACAACAACTCATCTCATAAAACTTTTCATGATCAAGTAACAAGCAAATCACATGTTAAAGTATAGATCATAAACTTTCTTGAAAACTAACAAACAATATTCTCAGTCATCAAACAATTGCAATTCATCTTATTTTCAGGAAGAGTCTATGTCAGAGCTTTGATTTAGCAAACTCCACATACTCAACTATCATTTAGTCTTTTACAATTGCTAACACTCACGCAATACTTGTGGTTATGGAGTTTTAATCGGACACAGAGAAAGATAGGGGCTTATAGTTTCGCCCCCCAACCTTTTACCTCAAGGGTAATGTCAACAATAATAGCTCATGCTAACTTACATCCAATTATATATATATATATATATATATATGTATGTATGTATATATATCAGGATCCTTCCAACATCCTGTGCTTGCCAAAGGATAAAATGTAAAAAGGAAAGGTGAAGATCACCATGACTCTTGCATAAGGTAGAAGATAATAATAAAAGATAGGCCCTTCGCAGAGGGAAGCAGAGGTTGCCATGCGCTTTCAGGGTTGGATGCACAAAATCTTAATGCGAAAGAACGTCACTTTATATTGCCCCTTATGATATGAACCTTTATTATGCAGTCCGTCGCTTTTATTTCTTCCACATCACAAGATCGTATAAAGCTTATTTCCTCCACACCAATCAATCATACATATTTAGAGAGCAATTTTTATTGCTTGCACCGATGACAATTTACTTGAAGGATCTTACTCAATCCATAGGTAGATATGGTGGACTCTCATGGCAAAACTGGTTTAAGGGTTTTGGGAAGCACAAGTAGTATCTCTACTTGGTGCAAAGAATTTGGCTAGCATGAGGGGAAAAGGCAAGCTCAACATGTTGGATGATCCATGACAATATACTTTATTTCAGATATAAGAAAACATAACCCATTACGTTGTCTTCCTTGTAAAACATCAACTCTTTAGCATGTCATATTTTAATGAGTGCTCCCAATCATAAAAGATGTCCAAGATAGTATATTTATATGTGAAACCTCTCTTCCTTCAATATTCTTTCATGAATTGTTCAAGTGATCAATTCTACGTTTGCTAACTTTCAATAAGTTTACTACCTATACTTATTATGTGTGAAGTCATTACTCCCCATGTTATAAGCATATGAAACATATATAAATTCAGGTTTATGACATTAAATTTATTCAACCATTTACTCATAGGATATACGTGCAGCACATGAGTAAATGACAAACTACTCCAAAAGATATGAGTGAAGAACACTGAGTAGTCAAATAATTAACTAGCCATGGGAGATTCTTTTTTATTCAATATTTCAGATCCAATGATTTTATTCAAACAGCAAGTAAAATCGAAAACACGCTCCAAGCAAAACACATATCATGTGACGAATAAAAATATAGCTCCGAGTAAGGTATACCGATAGTTTTGAAGACGAAAGAGGGGATGCCTTCCGGGGCATCCCCAAGCTTAGGCGCTTGAGTCTTCCTTGACTATTACCTTGGGGTGCCTTAGGCATCCCCAAGCTTAGGGTCTTTCTACTCCTTATTCTCCTCATATCGATATCTCACCCAAAGCTTGAAAACTTCAATCACACAAAACTTAACGTAACTTCGTGAGATAGGTTAGTATGATAAAGAGCAAACCATTCACTTCGGTACTGTCAAAGACAAGGTTAATAATTGTTCTCACACAATGCTTACTGTACTATATCATTTCTACAATTTATATTGAGGAATATAAGCCATAGAAACTAGAAAACAAGCAAACTATGCAATGAAAACAGAATCTGTCAGAAACAGAATAGTCTGTAATGATCTGAACAATAACCATACTTCTTCTACTCCAAAAATTATGAAATAAATTGGTGGACGTGAGGAATTTGTCTATTAATCTTCTGCAAAAAGAATCAACTCAAAAGCACTCTTCTGTAAAAAATGACATCTATTCTCGTGAGCGCAAAGTTTCTGTTTTTTACAGCAAGATCACATTAACTTTCACCCAAGTCTTCCAAAGGTCTTACTTGGCACTTTATTGAAACAAAAGCTATAAAACATGATTACTACAGTAGATTAATCATGTAAACACACAAAAACAGTAAGGGTAAATATTGGGTTGTCTCCCAACAAGCACTTTTCTTTAATGCCTTTTAGCTAGGCATGATAATTTCAATGATGCTCACATAATAGACAAGAATTGAAACACAAAGAGAGCATCTTGAAGAATATGACTAGCACATTTAATTCTAACCCACTTCCTATGCCTTGGGATTTTGTGAGCACACAACTTATGGGAACAAGAATCAACTAGCATAGGAAGGCAAAACAAGCATAACTTCAAAACTTTAAGCACATAGAGAGGAAACTTGATATTATTGCAACTCCTACAAGCATGTATTCCTCCCTCATAATAATTTTCAGTAGTATCATGGATAGCAACTTGTTCTCATACTCAATTGGAACCTCTTCTGAAATAGTGGAGTCATCACTAGCTAAAGTTGACACTCTTCCAAATCCACTTTCATAAATATCACACTAAGATTCAACATCCTCCAAAATAGTGGGATCACTAATTCCTAAAGTTGACACTCTTCCAAACCCACTTTAAATGATAGTATTATTCATACTCCAAAATATATAAGTGAAGTTCATGGAGCATTCTACAACTAACCAATATCCAAGCTCAAAATGTATAAGTGAAGCACATTAAGCATTCTATAAAACCATACTCAAAAGATTTAAGTGAAGCACAAAGAGCAATTATATAAGATCATACTTAAAAGATTTAAGTGAAGCACATGAATTATTATATAAATTGATGAAGGGACATCTCATACTAGCATGGTTCTTAAAGAAAAAGAAAAAGACAAAGGACACAAATCATTTGAACAAAACAAAAACCGAGGTATACCGATAATTGTTGAAGAAGAAAGATGGGATGCCAACCGGGGCATCCCCAAGCTTAGATGCTTGAGTATCCTTTGGAATATTTACTTGGGGTGCCTTGGGCATCCCCAAGCTTTAACTCTTGCTTCTATTTATTCTTCCCACATCTGTAACTCCTCGTTCTTCGAACACTTCATCCACAAAAACTTAACAAAAACTTTGTGTGATACGTTAGTATAACAAAGCAAATCACTATTATAAGTACTGTTGCAAACCAATTCATATTTTGTTTTTTCATTATAGCTACTGTAATATAACTTTTCCATGGCTTAATCCACTGATAGAGACCGATAGTTTCGTCAAAACAAGCAAGCAATGCATCAAAAACAGAATCTGTCTTAAACAGGACAGTCTGTAGTAATCTGGAAGTTTAGCAAACTTATGTAACTCCTAAAATTATGAACTAAATTTGAAAATTTTAACAATTTGTAGAGAAGTAATGTGCAAAAATTTTCAGACCCATTTGACTTTCCAGTAAAAAAATTAAATTCACGCACTACAGCCAAAGTTTCTGTTTTTGTTCTGCACATAGTAAACAAGCAATCTAATCATCCTAAAACCAAAGCTTGGCACATTATTTTTATAATACAATGAATATATACAAGGGGATAATTATTTAAAGAGAAACTTCCATGAAAAATTCTACATTGTTTCCGTGAGCATGAACACAAGTGCTCAAGGTTGACCCTCACTTCTTCAATGCATAACTTTCCAATCACTTCCCTTTTTGAAAAACTTTTTAGGCATGAAAGGCAAGTATTTTTTATTGTATTTTCATTATTTTAAAAAAAATTGTATGTTTCACCCACAACTAAACAGAAACAAAAAGGAAAAACAAAATCTACTTAGTGAAGAAAGCAAACAAGCACACACGAGAATATCAACCCCACGCTATTGCTCCCCGGCAACGGCGCCAGAAAAGAGCTTGATAATCCCCAAGTGCAGGGAATCATCGTAGAAATTTCCAAAGGTGGAAGTGATAAGTATGGAGTGTCGAACCCACAAGGAGCTAAAGGTAAGATCAATATTCTCTCAAGCCCTATCTGCCACTGATACGACTCTACGTACACCGAACGTTTGCTTCCAACTAGAAACGAAAAATAAAATTACGTTGTGGGTATGAAGAGGATAACTTTGTATGATATCGGAGAGCTAAAATATAAAAGTAGGTGCTGTTATCATAAAGTTAGAATATATTACTAAATATTATAAATAGCGAGTGTGGAATAATGGTGGATCGGTGTGCGGAATTGTCCTAGGCAATTGTTAACAAGACCGGTAATCACTATTGCAGTTTCATATGAGGGAGAGGCATAAACTAACATACTTTCTCTACTTGGATCATATGCACTTATGATTGGAACTCTAGCAAGCATCCGCAACTACTAAAGATCATTAAGGTAAAACCCAACCATAGCATTAAATCATCAAGTCCTCTTTATTCCCATACGCAACAATCCCTCTTACTCGGGTTTGTGTTTCAGTCACTCACCAACCCACTATAAGCGAATCATGAACGTATTGCAACACCCTACATCGGGAATCCCTCACGCTTGCGCGACACGGAGGGCACCATAGGACAACACCAAAGTAAAACATACAACTCATACCAATCTATATCATCAATCAACCAAAGGACAAAAGATATCTACTCAAAACATCATAGGATGGCAACACATCATTGGATCATAATATGTGGCATAAAGCACCATGTTCAAGTAGGGATTACAGCGGGGTGCGGGAGAGTGGACCGCGTAAAAGAGATGAGGATGGTGATGTTGATGAAGACGATCACCGTGGCGATGATTCCCCTCCCGATGGCACTCCGGCGCCACCAGAAGAGAGGAGGAGAGGTTCTCCCCCTTGTGCTTCCTCCTCCATGGCCTCCACCCTCTGGTCCTTGGCCTTCATGGTGATGATGGCCCCTCCGTGATACTCCTCCATGGCCACCGGTGATGATGGCCCCCTCCGGTAGGGTGCCGGAGAGGGCCTAGATTGACTTCTCGTGGCTACAGAGGTTTGCGGCGGCGGAACTTCCGATCTAGGTTTCTTTCCGGAAGTTTGGGTATATATAGAAGAGTTTTGCGTTGATTTCACGTCAGGGGGTCTCCGGGCTGTCCACGAGGCAGGGGCGCCCCCTAGGGGGGTGGGCAAGCCCCCCACCCTCGTGGGCAGCCCGGGACTCTTCTGGCCTGCTTCTGGTACTCCGTGGTCTTCTTCTGGTCCAAAAATGATCTCCGTCAAGTGGCACGTCAATTGGACTCCGTTTGGTTTTCCTTTTCTGTGATACTCTAAAACAAGGAGAAAACAGAAATTGGCACTGGGCTCTAGGTTAGTAGGTTAGTCCCAAAAATCATATAAAAGTGTATAATAAAGCCCATTAAACATCCAAGATAGATAATATAACAGCATGAGCACTTCATAAATTATAGATACGTTGGAGACGTATCATTCACGAGCCGCACCTTCATGCAATACATCCAGGACCTCGGCAGCAAGGTCTGTTTTGCCTCTGTTGCACATCCACGGAGCAATGGCCAAGCTGAGAGGGCAAATGCTGAAGTGTTGCGAGGCCTCTGGACAAGGACTTTTGACAGGCTGCACAAGTGCGGAAGACGCTGGATCAATGAATTGTCGGCGATTCTTTGGTCAATCGGAACGACACCAAATCGAGCCACCGGCCAGACACCCTTCTCCCTCGTTTATGGGGCAGAAGCAGTTCTCCCCACGGAACTCACATACGGGTCACCCCGAGTGCTCGCTTATGATGAGCTTGAGCAAGAGCAAATGCGGCAAGATGACACAACGCTCCTCGAGGAAGATCATCTTCGGGCGGCTGTGCGAGCAGCGTGCTACCAGCAAGCCTTGCGCCGCTATCATAGCCGCAAGGTTCATGCCCGAAGCTTTGAAGAAGGCGACCTTGTTCTTCGGCGCGTTCAGTCAGCCAAGAATTCCAACAAGTTGACACCAAAGTGGGAAGGCCCTTATCGGGTAATACAGGTCACCAGGCCCGACGCAGTCCGCCTGGAGACCGAAGATGGTATTCCAGTAAGCAACTCCTGGAACATCGAACATCTTCGCAAGTTTTACCCATAAGGCGCGGTTGCCAGGCCTCCCGGCAATCCACCTTTTGTACAAGCCTTGGCGACAAGGCATGTAACCCTTTGTACAAAGCCAGGCGTAGACCCTCAGCATAAATAAATGAAGCGCTGGCGCCCTAAGTTTATATCATGCATGCTAGTTTGAGTCTCTCCCTCAGTTAGGGTTGATAGTGCTTAGCGGCGACTAACCCCTAGCATAGAGGTCGAGTATGCGTCTTTATGTTTCTTTCCCGTCCTTTTTAGGTTCATGATACGTCTCCAACGTATCTATAATTTATGAAGTATTCATGCTATTATATTATCCTTCTAGGATGTTTTATAAGCATTTATATGCTATTTTATATGATTTTTGGGACTAACCTATTAACCTAGAGCACAGTGCCAGTTTCTGTTTTTCCTTGTTTTTGAGTTTTACAGAAAAGGAATACCAAACGGAGTCCAATTGACATGCCAATTTTTGATGATTTTTTCTGGACCAAAAGAAGCCCCCGGAGTAAAAGAGTTGGGCCAGGAGAGTCCCGGGCTGCCCACGAGGGTGAGGGGCGCGCCTACCCCCCTGGGCGTGGGCCCCTGCCTCATGGACAACCCGGAGACCCCCCTGACATGAGACCTACGCCAAAAAATCCTATAAATACCGAAACCTCCAGAAAATAACCTAGATCGGGAGTTCCGCCGCCGCAAGCCTCTATAGCCACCAAAAAGCAATCGGGACCCTGTTCCGGCACCCTGTCGGAGGGGGGATCCCTCACCGGTGGCCATCTTCATCATCCCGGCGCTCTCCATGATGAGGAGGGAGTAGTTCACCCTCGGGGCCGAGGGTATGTACCAGTAGCTATGTGTTTGATCTCTCTCTCTCTCTCTCTCTCGTGTTCTTGAGGTGATACGATCTTGATGTATCGCGAGCTTTGCTATTATAGTTGGATCTTATGATGTTTCTCCCCCTCTACTCTCTTGTAATGGATTGAGTTTTCCCTTTGAAGTTATCTTATCGGATTGAGTCTTTAAGGATTTGAGAACACTTGATGTATGTCTTGCATGTGCGTATCTGTGGTGACAATGGGATATCACGTGATCCACTTGATGTATGTTTTGGTGATCAACTTGCGGGTTCCGCTCATGAACCTATGCATAGGGGTTGGCACATGTTTTCGTCTTGACTCTCCTGTAGAAACTTTGGGGCACTCTTGAAGTACTTTGTGTTGGTTGAATAGATGAATCTGAGATTGTGTGATGCATATCGTATAATCATACCCACGGATACTCGAGGTGATATTGGAGTATATAGGTGACATTAAGGTTTTTGTTGATTTGTTCCTTAAGGTGTTATTCTAGTACGAACTCTAGGATAGATTGAACGGAAATAATAGCTTCATGTTATTTTACTACGGACTCTTGAATAGATCGATCAGAAAGGATAACTTTGAGGTGGTTTCGTACCCTACCATAATCTCTTCGTTTGTTCTCCTCTATTAGTGACTTTGGAGTGACTCTTTGTTGCATGTTGAGGGATAGTTATATGATCCAATTATGTTATTATTGTTGAGAGAACTTGCACTAGTGAAAGTGTGAACCCTAGGCCTTGTTTCAACGCATTGCAATACCGTTTGTGCTCACTTTTATCATTAGTTACCTTGCTGTTTTTATATTTTCAGATTACAAAAACCTATATCTACCATCCATATTGCACTTGTATCACCATCTCTTCGCCGAACTAGTGCACCTATACAATTTACCATTGCATTGGGTGTGTTGGGGACACAAGAGACTCTTTGTTATTTGGTTGCAGGGTTGTTTGAGAGAGACCATCTTCATCCTACGCCTCCCACGGATTGATAAACCTTAGGTCATCCACTTGAGGGAAATTTGCTACTGTCCTACAAACTTCTGCACTTGGAGCCCAACAACGTCTACAAGAAGAAGGTTGAGTAGTAGGCATCAAGCTCTTTTGTGGCGCCGTTGCCGGGGAGTGAGTGCTTGAAGGTATATCTTTAGATCTTGCAATCAAATCTTTTTGTTTCTTGTTTTAGCACTAGTTTAGTTTATAAAAGAAAACTACACAAAAAATGGAATTGAGTTTGTCTCATCTGCTTCATCTTTTTAATATCTTTCGTGAGTATGATGGAAAGGAAAATTGTGCCAAAGTGTTAGAAGAAGAATGCATTAAAATGTTTGGCACTAAATCTTTGAATGATGAGCATGGTTGCAATGTTGTTAGTATGAACTCCTTGAATATCCATGGTACTAATGATGATTGCACTAGTCATGATGAAAATATTTCTTATAAGCATGTCGATTTTTGTGGAGTGCATAGAGTTTGCAAATACATACCAAAAAGGGAAGATAGATTTTGTAAGAGGCACAAGTACTTAGAAACTAAATGGTTGCAAGAGAGGCTAAATGTTAGTGCTGAAAATTTAAAATATCTTAGCCATACTTGTGAACTTTGCAATGAACATGGTCATTTAAATATCAAATGCAAATTGTTTCATGATCGAATCGTGTCCAAAAATTGTGATGACTTGATTTCCCTTGCACATCATAATGAACTTAGTCTCCTTTTGGGTTATGAAGAATTGAAACGTCAAACTAAGTTTATTCCAGAATATAACCTCGAGAAATTCTTCGATATTGATCTAGAAGAAATTTATATGTATTGTGCGGTGAATTGCATTGAAAATCCTTATATTGCCAATTACATAAATAAAAGAAAACAAATAGAAGATGAAGAGAATACTAACAAAAGGGAAGAGACTTCCCAATATTCTCCTATTATTTCTTATGATGAATCAGGTAACGAGGAGGAGCCTTCTATTCAACCAATCTCATCAATAAGGAGCTCCAAAAAGAGGATTGAACCTACACATGATGTGAAGAAGAAAAAGAAAAGACGGAGAAGCAAAGGTAGAAAGGTATCTCTCTCAAATGATGTTGCGCCTATTACTCATCGTGATGATGATAATTGCTATACTATTGGTGCTATCCATACTATTAATGATAAGAGTGATTATTCTTATGATATGAAAAGGCCCAAGCTTGGGGATGCTATGTTTGATGAAGATGATGTTTTTGAGAATATATTTGCTGCAATTAATGTTTGTCCCAAGCTTGGGGATGCTACGTTTAATGAATATGATATTTTTAGCCTCCCAAGTTTTGATGAGCAAATTTATTATGATGATAGCATGCCTCCTACTTATGATGATTATTGTGATGATACTTATGCTATAAAAAGTAGAGATGATTATATTTATAAAACTTGGCATGATTATGATTACCCTTTTTCTGAACATCACTCTTTTAATGTGGAAACAATGTATAGTATTCAAGTCTCTTATGATACTCCCACTATTCCGAATGAGAAGAATTTTGCTTATGTGGAGAGTAGTAAAATTTCTATGCAAGTAGATCATGAAAAGAATGCTTTAGGTGCTGGTTATATTGTGGAATTCATTCATGATGCTACTGAAAATTATTATGAGGGAGGAATGTATGCTTGTAGGAATTGCAATAATATCAAGTTTCCTCTCTATGTGCTTAAAGTTTTGAAGTTATGCTTGTTTTGCCTTCCTATGCTAGTTGATTATTGTTCCCATAAGTTGTTTGTCACAAAATCCCTATGCATAGGAAGTGGGTTAGACTTAAATGTGATAGTCATATTCTTCATGATGCTCTCTTT
The DNA here is from genome assembly GCF_018294505.1 of Triticum aestivum. Taxonomy (NCBI): domain Eukaryota; kingdom Viridiplantae; phylum Streptophyta; class Magnoliopsida; order Poales; family Poaceae; genus Triticum; species Triticum aestivum. The sequence continues at coordinate 568,388,261 of NC_057799.1, forward strand.
ATGTTTCAACTCTTATCTTTTATGCGAGCATCATTGAAATCATCATGCCTAGCTAGGGGCGTTAAACGTTAGCGCTTGTTGGGAGGCAACCCAATTTTTATTTTTGTTCTTTCTTTTTGGTTCTGTTTAGTAATAAATATTTGATCTAGCCTCTGGTTAGATGTGGTTTTATTTTTTAATTAGTGTTTGTGCCAAGTAAGACCTATAGGATCTTCTTGGATGATAGTTATTTGATCTTGCTGAAAATTCCAGAAACTCTCTGTTCACGAAAACAATTGTTTAAAATCACCAGAACGTGATAAAATACTGATTCCAATTGCAGCAGATCAATAATCAAATTATCTAGGTCTTCCTATTTTGGTAGAAGTTTTTTGAGTTCCAGAAGTTTGCGTTAGTTACAGATTACTACAGACTGTTCTGTTTTTGACAGATTCTGTTTTTCGTGTGTTGTTTGCTTATTTTGATGAATCTAAGGAGAGTACATAATTTATAAACCATAGAGAAGTTGGAATACAGTAGATTTAACACCAATAAAAATAAAGAATGAGTTCATTACAGTACCTTGAAGTGGTGTTTTGTTTTCTTTCGCTAACGGAGCTCATGAGATCTTCTGTTAAGTTTTGTGTTGTGAAGTTTTCAAGTTTTGGGTAAAGATTCGATGGACTATGGAATAAGGAGTGGCAAGAGCCTAAGCTTGGGGATGCCCAAGGCACCCCAAGGTAATATTCAAGGACAACCAAGAGCCTAAGCTTGGGTATGCCCCGGATGGCATCCCCTCTTTCGTCTTCGTTCATCGGTAACCTTACTTGGAGCTATATTTTTATTCACCACATGATATGTGTTTTGCTTGGAGCGTCATATCATTTTATTTTGTTTTGCTTGCTGTTTGAATAAAGTATCAAGATCTGAAATTCTTAAATGAGAGAGAGTCTTCACATAGCTACATAATTATTAAACTACTCATTGATCTTCACTTATATCTTTTTGGAGTAGTTTGTCATTTACTCGTGTGCTTCACTTATATCCTATGAGTAAATGGTTGAATGATTTGAATATCATAAATCTGAAATTATATATGTTTCATATGCTTATCCCATGGGGAGTAATGACTTCACATATAAGAAGTAGAGGTGGTAAATTTATTGAAGGTTAGCAAACATTGTATTGGTCACTTGAACAATTCATGAAAGAATATTGAAGGAAGAGAGATTTCACATATAAATATACTATCTTGGACATCTTCTATGATTGTGAGCCCCATTAATTATTTTCAAACCTGAGAAAATTAGTTGAATTTGGACAAGGAAGACAACATAATGAGTTATGCTTGGGTATATTTGTATAGAAGTTATATTGTTATGGATCCTCTAACATGTGGTGCTTGCTATTTAGAATCCTTTGCTAGCCAAAATAGCTGTACTAAGTGGGAATACTGCTTGTGCATCAAAATTCCTTGAACCAAGTTTCTTCCATGAGTGTCCACCATATCTACCTATATGCGGTATTTACCTGCCGTTCCAAGTAAATTTGCATGTGCCAAACTCTAAACCTTCAAATAATAATCTGTTTTGTATGCCCGAATCGCTCATGTAGTGAATAGGGGCTGTCAGTATCTTCCATGCTAGGTGGGTTATTCTCACGATGAGTGCACTCCACTCATCACTCACGAGAAAATGGCTGTTTACTGGGATGCCCAGTCCTATGATCAAAAGATAAAAAACAAATTCGCAAATAATTTAAACAAACTCCCCCAGGATTGTTGAAAGTTGTACGACACCCGTTGTTTCGGACAAGCCGTGGAGTGTGATTGTTGGTGGAGGGGGAGTAAAATCTTTACCTTTCTGTTTGGGAACTGCCTATAATGTATCTAGTATGGAAGATATTGGGAACTCTTGGTCGTTATGTTGACAATGAAAGCATACCTCTCAAAATTATTTTCATCTCTGTTTTAAAGCTTCGAGCTCTGGCACCTCTGCAAATCCCTACTTCCCTCTGCGAAGGGCCTATCTTTTACTTTTATGCAAGAGTCAGTAGTATTCCTTCTCATTCCAATCTACTTTTTAGTTCGCAAGCATCATGTGGTTGAGAACTAAGCATATATGGCCATTCAAATATATTTGATCATGAATTATTATTGCTGACAATTATCTATATGATAAATAAGTTGGGAGGCGAAACATTAAGCCCCAATCTTTCTCTGTGTTCGATGGATGCTATTTGTTCTAAAAATATACTTTGAGTGGTAGCAATCATGGAAGACTATATGATAGTTGAGTATGTAGCATTTGCTAAATCAAAGCTCTTACATAGACCCTTCCTGAAAATAAGATGAATTGCAATTGTTTGATGACTGAGAACATAGTTTGTTAGTTTTCAAGAAAGTTTATGGTCTATGCTTTAACATGTGAATAGCTTGTTACTTGATCATGAAAGGTTTTATGAGTTGAGCTACTGTTATGACATATAAAGATGCTAGAAAAGGTGATTGAAATTATCATTGATCAAACTTGTGCACCTGCTAGCATTCACACTTCATAAATTATTTCTTTTATCATTTACCTACTCGAGGACGAGCAGGAATTAAGCTTGGGGATGCTGATACGTCTCCAACGTATCTATAATTTATGAAGTATTCATGCTATTATATTATCCTTCTAGGATGTTTTATATGCATTTATGTGCTATTTTATATGATTTTTGGGACTAACCTATTAACCTAGAGCCCAGTGCCAGTTTCTGTTTTTTCCTTGTTTTTGAGTTTTACATAAAAGGAATACCAAACGGAGTCCAATTGACGTGCCAATTTTTGATGATTTTTTCTGGACCAAAAGAAGCCCCCGGAGTAAAAGAGTTGGGCCAGGAGAGTCTCGGGCTACCCACGAGGGTGGGGGCGCGCCCACCCCCCTGGGCGTGGGCCCCTGCCTCATGGACAACCCGGAGACCCCCCTGACGTGAGGCCTACGCCAAAAAATCCTATAAATACTGAAACCTCCAGAAAATAACCTAGATCGGGAGTTCCGCCGCCGCAAGCCTCTATAGCCACCAAAAACCAATCGGGACCCTGTTCCGGCACCCTGCCGGAGGGGGGATCCCTCATCGGTGGCCATCTTCATCATCCCGGCGCTCTCCATGACTAGGAGGGAGTAGTTCACCCTCGGGGCTGAGGGTATGTACCAGTAGCTATGTGTTTGATCTCTCTCTCTCTCTCTCTCTCTCTCTCTCTCTCTCTCGTGTTCTTGAGGTGATACGATCTTGATGTATCGCGAGCTTTGCTATTATAGTTGGATCTTATGATGTTTCTCCCCCTCTAATCTCTTGTAATGGATTGAGTTTTCCCTTTGAAGTTATCTTATCGGATTGAGTCTTTAAGGATTTGAGAACACTTGATCTATGTCTTGCATGTGCGTATCTGTGGTGACAATGGGATATCACGTGATCCACTTGATGTATGTTTTGGTGATCAACTTGCGGGTTCCGCCCATGAACCTATGCATAGGGGTTGGCACATGTTTTCGTCTTGACTCTCCGGTAGAAACTTTGGGGCACTCTTGAAGTACTTTGTGTTGGTTGAATAGATGAATCTGAGATTGTGTGATGCATATCGTATAATCATACCCATGGATACTCGAGGTGACACTGGAGTATCTAGGTTACATTAGGGTTTTGTTTGATTTGTGTCTTAAGGTGTTATTCTAGTACGAACTCTAGGATAGATTGAATGGAAAGAATAGCTTCGTGTTATTTTACTACGGACTCTCTATAGATCGATCAGAAAGGATAACTTTCAGTTGGTTTCGTACCCTACCATAATCTCTTCGTTTGTTCTCCTCTATTAGTGACTTTGGAGTGACTCTTTGTTGCATGTTGAGGGATAGTTATATGATCCAATTATGTTATTATTGTTGAGAGAACTTGCACTAGTGAAAGTATGAACCCTAGGCCTTGTTTCAACGCATTGCAATACCATTTGTGCTCACTTTTATCATTAGTTAACTTGCTGTTTTTATATTTTCAGATTACAAAAACCTATATCTACCATCCATATTGCACTTGTATCACCATCTCTTCGCCGAACTAGTGCACCTATACAATTTACCATTGTATTGGGTGTGTTGGGGACACAAGAGACTCTTTGTTATTTGGTTGCAGGGTTGTTTGAGAGAGACCATCTTCATCCTACGCCTCCCACGGATTGATAAACCTTAGGTCATCCACTTGAGGGAAATTTGCTATTGTCCTACAAACCTCTGCACTTGGAGGCCCAACAACGTCTACAAGAAGAAGGTTGAGTACTAGGCATCAGTTTGCAGGGTGCATGAACATCTCTGCTGGGCCGTTTGGAGGGGAGAGGGCAGGCCCACGTCCCGACCCCGGCAAGCCAAGGTTGCCAGGGGCTGCAGGCCCGGAGATCCGACCGCGATTAGCCAAGGTCGCCGGGGGCTGCTGATCCAGATAAGTCCTTTATCCCCTGATATGCATTCCCGTATAAAATTGGGACGTACGAAACCTCGTTTATTCCTAAACCATCGTGCTCCCCTCTTCCCGTGCCCTAGAACTATTCCCTGGGCCGGAACTTGGTCGTAGTTGCGGTGGCAAGGAAGCAAGCGAGGGGCCTAAACCTACTTTGCCCCTGTCTCTGCCAAGAGCGTGAGTATGGTCGTGAATGAAGTAAGGGACGGCAAGGCCTGTTGCCGGGCAATAATGTTTATCTTGAGAATAACAAGGATTCATTCCTTGGCATGGGCTTCGCTCACGCACAAAAAACCCGGCAAGCACCCTCTTTCATTAATACGTTCCAAACAGGTAGAGTTCATACGGAATGCAAACATGAGCAAGGGGATTACAAGATTTAATTCCTACAAAGGCCCGTAGGCTTAAAAACTGAAAAACGATAAGGTGCCCGTAATCCCTTTCTTGTCCCTCTCCTCAGGAAACGGAACAAGACAACAGGAGTGCAAAAAGAGCGCCTAGGCGAGGCACGATCAGCAGAAGACACCAAGAGAACATCTCGGTGGCCGCCCAGAAGAGGGCTGGTGATGATGGTGCCGGAAGAAGAGCTGGAAGATGAGGCAGCGGGTCGGCAATACGCGATGAAGGCGTCGGTGCCCGCATACTCCGACTTGACGGCCCGCCACCCGCCTTCTTCGTCTTCTCCGCCCCCTCCAAGCCAGCTGCCCAAGGAGGCGACCCTGAGAAGTTCAAGGAGCTGGCGACGCAGATGATGGTGCTGCCGGCGTCGCCTAGGGACGGTGTGTCCGACGCCTAGTCGGACCCGTCATCCTCCCGCCCGCTACCCTCGTCGTCGCTGTCGCTGTCCTCCTCGTCACTCTCGCTCGAGGAGGAATCTTCATCATCGGAGGAGCTCTCCACGCAACACTTCAGGCGAGTTCCCATGTCCCCAAAAACCTTGACGGAGAGCAGGCTGTTCTCCATTAATTTGAAGTAGAGAACGAGCCCCTCCGTCAGGCTGTGGACGCGAGCAAAGGTCTTCCATCCGCGACGAAGATACATGACATGAGGGGCGGGGAAGTCGACATCAACCCGCGTGCTGCCATTCCCGCAGCCCCTCATGTGCAACCTCAGGGTCTGCGGCGGGTCGAGCTCCATCTCCCAAGAAAATGGAGTGGGAAGACAAAGACGGCGGCGCACCGGTCGGTGCAGCCTGATGAAGAACTCACGAGGCTGGTCCCCGACGTGGCCCTCCGTCGGGGGAGGGGCCACTCGTGGAGGCGAGGCCGATGCACCGCCCCGTCCCCCTCTTCCACGAGCGCCACGGCGACCTCGCCCTCGGCCCTCCCCCTTCCTCTCGTGGCCGGCTCCGCCGCCACGAGCTCTCAGGGAGGAGGGGCGCGCTGTCGAGCGGAAACCCTCGACGCCACCGTCGAAGAGCCACCACGCCCTCCCGCCATAGCAGAGGAAAGGAAGGAGCCAAGATGGGAAGAGATGGATGATGAAAGATTGAGGGATGCCACCCTCCCCCTCCCCTTCTTATAAAGGGGCGGGGTCAGGGCTCGACCGCCCCGCTTAACCAGTCCGGCCATCGGAGGCGCAAGGAATCAGGACCGACCCGCGGCCCCAATCAGCGGTGCCCAGCCCCCCGCCCCGGCGCAGAAACCCGCGCCTTCTGCGTCCGCCGCCTGCCCTCCCCGACGCATGGAGAGCATGTGGCGAACGAGTCAGGACCCGAATGGCAAGTGGAACGGCCATCCCGCGCCCCATGATCAAGGGGGCGTGGGAATCATAATGGCCACGACCCGGGTCCACTTAGTGAATGAGCCGCACCTCTGCAACTTCCTCTATTTTAGGAGGGAAACGCAGACCGCCTCTTTACTGTTAGAACCGTGGGATGACGCAAGCAGGCCACGATCACCCTACGCACGACCCCCGTGTCACGCATTCAACATGGGTCGTGGGGAAGAGCAGCGGGCGAGGGAGTTACTGCGGTAAAAAGAATTCGGCCCCGCCTAACCGTGCACCGTTCTCGGCCCAGCCCAACAACGCGTCGCGCTTATGTGTGGCCCAGGCCCGGGGGCTCCCGTCGGTGTACAAAATTAGGGGATCTCCTTTGTACCCCTTACTTGTGCACGGGCAGTCAGAGCCATGCCTACGACCACACCTAGCAGGGCAGGGGAAGGAAGCCGAAGCGCAAGACCAACAGAGCAACGTCAAGGCCAGGGACACAAAGAGCAAGAGGGCGAGGTGAACTCCCCCGGCAAAACCCTTGCCGGGGCGGCTTCAGCAGCCCCGGCAAGAGCCTTGTCGGGGCAGCTCGCCGAACACCAGCAGAGCGCGCCACCCTCAAGCCCACGGTTTCCGACATAATCAACTACATTGGGACCAAGGCTTGGGAAGCGCCTCCGTGATAGCATGTAGATCTTTGAGAAGATCATAAGTACACAAGATCAGATGAGGACTAGAAGACGATGGCCCTCGGCAGGATCCTTGCCGAGGAAATCCACAAGACCCCCGACAAGATCCTTACCGGGGACGACCACGATGCCACGGCAAGACCCTTGCCGGGGCCCCGGCAAGACCCTTGCCAAGGACGCCCGTGGATCCACAGCCAGGCCCACATCTGTCAAAACTCCACCGCCGTTCCCATGCAGCTGCCAGCCCAACCAGCTGGGCAGGCACCTGCATGGCAACATGCGGCTTCCAAGCCAACTCAGCAAGCACCTACGTGGTGGCATGCAGATCTTCGCGAAGACCCTACCACCATGCCATCTCCGCAGCCTCCCAGCCTACATGGCGCTGCACGCATCGCTGGCCTGGGTGCGTGTCGAAGCGAAGCGGAGCAGCGATGGACGGGACGGGCCCCGTTCCCATCCCCGATAAAGCAAGGGGACACCTAAGTACCGCATTTAATCCGTCTTGTCCCGTAATGCCAAGCGATAAGCTTGTGCACTGTACGCCTTTCCACCTCCTGTGTGCCATTGTGGCAACCCCTTTTCGACTATAAAAGGAGGCCCGAGGCATACTGGAGAGGGATTCGGCTCTTTTGAACTACGCAGCCACCATAGCTAGTTTGAGAGCTCAAGAACACTCTCAAATACACACCAAAGCAGGACTAGGGTATTACGCATCCTCGCGGCCCGAACCTAGGTAAACGATCTTTGTGCTGACTCCTAAACCTGCTCTCCTCACAACCCCGCGCCCGCCAACCGTAGAAGGGATTCCACTGATCCCATAGGTGTCGTTCCCCCGACAGCTGTTGACGAATTTGAAGACCTAAGAAGAATTTCAATTCTCCCATCATAGACATTTGATATTCTTCACTCATCATATAGGCAAATTCATCACTATAACGTTGGTCGGTAAAGCCAAAGATAATATCCTCAACATATATTTGGCACACAAACAATTCACCATCATAAGATTTAGTGAAAAGAGTTGGGTCAAGTGAACCGGGTTTGAAGCCTTTCTTCATGAGGAATTCCTTCAAAGTATCATACCACGCCCGAGGGGCCTGCTTGAGGCCATAGAGGGCCTTGTTGAGTCTGAAGACTTTGTCAGGATGCTTTGGATCTTCAAAACCTGGGGGTTGAGCAACATATACTTCTTCCTCAAGCTTACGATTGAGGAATGCACTTTTCACATCCATTTGATATAAGATGATGTCATGATGGTTAGCATAAGCAAGTAATATGCGAATAGCCTCAAGTCTAGCAACAGGTGCAAAAGTTTCATTGAAATCAATTCCTTCAACCTGTGTGTAGCCTTGAGCTACAAGTCGTGCCTTATTCCTCACCACAAGGCCATTTTCATCTTGCTTGTTGCGATAGATCCACTTTGTGCTAATGATATTGTGCTTACGAGGATCTGGACGTTTGACCAGTTCCCAGACGTTGTTTAGCTCGAATTGATGCAATTCCTCTTGCATAGCCTGAATCCACTCAGGCTCCAGAAATGCTTCATCTACACTGGAATGTTGATGTCCACAAAAGTTAGACAAATGAGAAGCTCTTCAGCGTGTGAGAGGACCTGGAATGTTGATGTCGCTGATGATTTTCTCAATCTGCACTTCATTTGCGACGCGAGGATGAGCTGGTTGCCGTTGAGGAACTTGATCAACATTTTCTTCAGCATCAGTTTCCTCAGGTGCATCAGCATGACGTTCTTCACGTTCTGGAATAACTTCTTCAGCAGATTCTTTGGTAGGAATGACATCCTCAGTAGCCTTGAACTTGATGGATTCCTCAGGTGATTTTTCATCTAACACAGGTGGTAGGTGCTCTCTTTGCGAGCCATTAGTTTCATCGAACCGCACATCTACAGTTTCAACAACCTTGTGGTGAACGTTGTTGAAGACTCTGTAGGTGTGAGAGTCCTTTCCGTAACCAAGCATAAAACCTTCATGTGCTTTCGGTGCAAATTTAGAGTTGTGATGAGGATCTCTAATCCAACATTTAGCACCGAAGACTTTGAAATAACTCACACTGGGTTTCTTGTCAGTGAGGAGTTCATATGCAGTCTTCTTGAAGAATTTATGAAGATATACCCTGTTGATGATGTGGCACGCAGTATCAATTGCCCCAATCCAGAAATGACGAGGTGTCTTGTATTCATCAAGCATAGTGCGAGCCATCTCAACAAGAGTCCTGTTCTTACGCTCCACGATGCCATTTTGCTGAGGAGTATAGGGAGCAGATAACTCATGAGTAATACCAAGTTCATCAAGATAGTCATCAAGACCAGTATTCTTGAACTCAGTTCCATTGTCACTTCTGATGTGCTTTATCTTCACACCAAAGTTGGTTGAAGCCCTCGAGGAAAATCGTTTGAAGACTTCCTGCACTTCATGTTTGTAAGTGACAATATGCACCCATGTGTAACGAGAGTAATCATCAACAATAACAAAGCCATATAGAGATGCTTCATTAGTGAATGCAGAGTAATGGTTAGGACCAAAGAGATCCATGTGAAGCAATTCAAAGGGTCGAGTAGTGGTCATGATAGTCTTTGCTGGATGCTTGGCCTTGGTCATCTTTCCAGCTTCACAGGCTCCGCACAAGTGATCCTTGAAGAATTTGACATTCTCAATGCCAATGACATGCTTCTTCTTCGTGAGCGTGTGCAAATTCCTCATGCCAGCATGACCAAGTTGTCGATGCCATAGCCAGCCTTCTGAAGCTTTTGCAAGTAGACATATAGCTGGTTGTGGTCCTGTAGAGAAATCAACAATATACAGATCTCCTCTCCTAAAGCCTTCGAAGACTTTGGAATTGTCAGCTTCCATGATCACAACACAACGATACTTGCCAAAGATAACAACCATATCAAGATCACAAAGCATTGAGACAAACATGAGGTTGTATCCTAAGGACTCGACAAGCATGACTTTGTCCATGTGTCGATCCTTTGAGATCGCAACCTTACCTAGACCCAATACCTTGCTTTTGCCTTTATCAGCGAAGATGATATGCTTCAGATGCGATGGAGATAAGGGAACGTCCATCAATAGATTCTTGTCACCAGTCATGTGATTAGTACATCCACTATCAAGGACCCACTCATTGGCTTTGGGTTGATCATCCTACAGATGAATTAGTGCAGCTTACGAACTCATATACTTCATCAGTGAAGAATATGACATCAAATTCATCAGATCAATTTCATCAAGCAATGGAACAGATAAAGCAGTATGAGGACGTGAGAAATGAAAATTCATTTCTTCATGATTAGCTTGCGTCCTTTCAAGCAATTTTTCAGGTCTCCAGCAAATTCCTCAGACGTTCAAGCACGTCTGGAGACCTGACCCTGCATAAGAGATTAGTTCTTTTTCTTCACCACCCACATCTGAAGGGGTGGCAAAGAGTTCATCATTCTGCGAGCTCCATAAGAGAAAGGTGGCATAGAAGCCAGTCCACTTTGTTTCACATAAGAGGGGTTAGGGTAAGCATATGAATAAGTAGATAAATTCTTCGAGGACTTATGAACATAATGGTTTGAAGAATAATGCACATATTCATAGCCCTTAAATCTTCCCTGCGAAACAGATGTGTTAGCACGATGATGTTCATGTGAGGATTTTGATCCATTTGAGGAATTTGATCCACATGAGGAATTTGGTCCATATGAGGACTTGGATCCATATGAAGAATTTGGTCCATATGAAGAATTTGATCTGGGGTTCCTATTATTCACAAGTGGTGTCATGATGACATTCACCTGAAGACTTTCAAGGCACCTTTTGGGAACCTAGATTTTCTTCATAGGGGGGCCGTTCCTGCAGTTAGTGCCAACATATCTAGCAAATACTTCACCATTCTGATTTTTGAACAGTTTGTAGTTGGAGTCAAATGACTCATCAGAAGAATGAGGAGATTCACATGTAAATCCAGATAAAGTGGATGGATCTACTGGAGGTCCCTTTCCAGCAACCCATGAGGTTTTGGGATACTGCTCCGGCTTCTAGTATGTCCCATCAGCATTGAGTTTCCTCTCAAAGGCAATACCCTCTTTCCTAGGGTTCTTGTTGAGGATCTGCTTTTTAAGCACATCACAAAGAGCCTAATGCCCTTTGATGCTTTTGTACATGCCTGTCATATACAATTCCTTCAGCCATGCATTGTCAGTGATACTAGCAATATCCTCAGATGAGGAATTAGTGATAGCAGAGACAGTTGAAGAAATTGTAGCAGTAGACGCATTTGAACATTCAGGTGAAGAATTAGCATATTTATGTTCAATGCACTTTAAACATGGAGGAATGAATTCTTCCTGAGCAGCGCTGATTTGTTGAGCAAGTAGTGAATCATGCTCCTTCTGAAGATCTTCATAACTCACCCTTAGCTTCTCAAGATCTTGCTTTCTTTGAAGAAATTCAAGAGAAAGCTTCTCATGATCAGATAAGAGAGTGTTATGATGACTTTGAAGGGTGTCAAACTTGGACTGAAGTCTCCGAAGACTTTTAGCCAGAGCTTCCGACTGATCCATTTCTTCACCCAACATATCATCACTCTTATCTAGCATGTATTGAACTTTTTACAAAGCTCTTTGTTGTTTAGTGGCAAGGGAAGCAAGTTTGACATAACTGGGTCCAAATTCATCACCAGATTCATCATCACTGGACTCGGAGAGGTAGCATTCAGTTACCTTAGCACCTTTTGCCATAAGGCATGGTGTAGAGGATGATGATTCTGGCTCGAATGTCATGGCTTTGAGTGATTCCTTGAAATCCTCAAACCAAGGATCATGATGAGTTCGATGACCTTCATAGACCTCAGAGAGTCGGTCCCAGATAAGCTTCGCATGGCTGAGATGCATGATATTCCTGAACTGATTTTGAGACAGACAGGAGCAAATGACGTCCTTCGCCGTGAGGTTGAGAAGAGTGTACTTGCGAATGTCATCAGCTTCAGCCATCTTGTACAGATCGGTAAGACTAATCTCAGTGACGGTCCACAGCTCGCTGTTCATCGCCATGAGGCGCTTCTTCATCATGGCCTTCCACTTGGGATAATCATGACCGTCAAAGATGGGGCAAGACACTGTCTTCATTCTTGCGGTCGACATAACTAAAACTCCAGGCGGTTAAACCAAAATCACACAGAACAAGGGAGTACCTTGCTCTGATACCAATTGAAAGTGCGTTAAGTCGACTAGAGGGGGGTGAATAGGCAATTTTTATCAATACTTCACTGAGGAATTTTAGGGTGAGGAAATTCCTAAGCGAAGAACTACTTGCAGCGGAATAAGTACTCAGATGCATACATGACATAACATAAACATGGACATCATGATGAAATGAAAACAGATACAGAGTACTGGAAGCGTAAGCACATGATAAAACAAGATGAAGACAAACAGACTGAAAAAATTGAACTAAGGAAATTGAGAAAGTCTTCAGTCAAAGTCTTCAAACAGATATGAACAAGCACACAACACAGTAATGAGGAAATGAAAGAGTTGAGGAAATAGAACCAGTAGGCTTGGTGAAGACAAAGATTTGGTAGACCAGTTCCAACTGTTGTGACAGTTGTACGTCTGGTTGGAGTGGCTAGGTATTTAAACCTGCGGACACACAGTCCTCACCATATTCTCCTTGAGCTAAGGTCACACAAACCTCGCCCAATCACTCATGGTAAGTCTTCAGGTGACTTCCAAACCTTCACAAACTCGGTCACTCGGCGACCCACAATTTCCTCTTGGATGCTCAAACCATGACGCCTAACCGTCTGGAAGATGCACAGTCTTCAAAGGTAACAAGCGTCGGATCCACGCAGGATCAATCTCTTCAGTGATGCTCAATCACTTTGGGTTTCTAGGTGTTTGGGTTTGGGTTTTCCTCACTTGATGATTTTCGCTCAAAGTCCTCGGAGGATGGGATGCTCTCAATGACAAGTGTCAGTTTCTCTCGGAGCAGCCAACCAGCTAGTGGTTGTAGGGGGCGGCTATTTATAGCCTAGGGAGCAGCCCGACATGATAAGACATAAATGCCCTTCAATGATATGACCGTTAGGTGGGTAGATATTTTGGGACAGCTGGCACATAGCACAGCAACGGTCGGAAATTTGACTATCAAATTCCTTAGGGCTATCATCTTCCTCACTTGTAGGCAATCCGCACTGGCGAATTTCTAACTCATCAGTCAGAACAAATTCCTCAGAGACCAGAAGAACTTCGTCTCTGTCACTGAAGAAATTGACTGAACTGTACGAGATTTCCAAAGGCTTCACTCGAAGGGATTGGTAGGTGTAGGATTTTAAGTTGAGCATCACTTGGAAATTTTTCCTTAGTATTTCCTCGACCCCCTTTAACAGTACGGTGTTTCCTATGACTCAAAAAGAGAACATGAAACTACGAAAACAAAAGTCTTCACGCTTCATGTTCCTCGAATGAATACTAAGTCTTCAAGGTCACACCAATTTCTTCACTTTCAAAGTCTTTAGAAATCCAAAGTCTTCAGTCGAAGATATTCATTTTCAGGGGTCGACTTTCTCTGTAAATATCAAACTCCTCATAGACTTATAGACCTGTGTACACTCACAAACACATTAGTCCCTTAACCTATAAGTCTTCAATACACCAAAATCACTAAGGGGCACTAGATGCACTTACAGCGGCAAAATCAATGACACTGTGTTGCAAGTGCAAACATCAGCCGCCCCTTTGTATTAACTAGTGAATTCAACTTGTATCTCCCTGGAAATTTTTTTTGGACCTTTACTTAGATACCGAGTAAATAATGGTTGTTACAAATATAGGTTTCTTGGGCTCCCATGAGCCGAAAATCAGTGTCCTAGATTAACCCCAAATGTTGTCCAATTTTGAAAGTTGAATTGAAAAAAGCACATGAACATATGATTCTTTAGAAGAAAGGCATTGTTTGATTTCATATTATAATAAAATAACCAATCATCAGTTTTACACACATGCACATAGATAACTTAGCATACAGAGTGACTTCAATTTATCATACAATGAAGTGCCGAAACACACATGCACGAATAGATAACTTCAAACGAGCACACACCAGAAGTGGTTGAACACCTTGCAGCGCCATTTCTTGGCTATGAAGGGTTTCTATATTTTTTTTATTTCCCTAATAACTTTTGGTGTTGGGTTTCTAATAGGAGTTGCATGAGTGGACGTCTATCAAACGTTGTCGATCAGAGCCACAACACCGCCACACACACACACACACACACATCAAACCCTCCCTCACTCGTGCACATATCTATTGCAACAACTATTCCCCCCTTCCGTAATGTACAACATGACATATAAAAAAATATAACATGGTGGCGGTGACACGTAACCGAGAAGAACCCACATAGACAAGATGTGAAAACAGAATGTGACCTAACGTGTTAAACAATCCCCATCAACCCTGACAATCTGTCCCACACGACCCTCCCAACCCTGAGCAACCAAGTCTCTCCTTTCTCAAGGATCTTAGAGAATGTATGTAAAGATAACATATACACCATAGTCCAAGAACTGCACTCAATACCTGACCAAAAAATAGCATTTAAGGCTAGGTTTCGAACACCAAAAGGGGAAGGTTAGATTTGGTCCATAGCGATGAGTGAAATGTCATTGTCATCCTTGCGGCTTTGTCCAACATCCCCTTGTCTTCCTGATTGCCACTAGTAACCATAATCGAAGAAAGCAAGCATTCTAAATAGATAGTCAAAGGGAGTAGCAGGGAATTAAGAAATCGTCTCTCACAACGATTTGATCTCGTCGGGCGTCGGATTCTACTTGACGCTCCACATCCTATAGTTCACCCCAGGACTAGAGTTTGTGCGTCTTTCATCAAGGTCTGTTTGCTTCCCTATTTTTCCTTAATTTTTTCCTATTACTACTGAAAGTTTTATATGCATGATACGTCTCCGTCGTATCTATAATTTTTGATTGTTCCATGCCAATATTCTACAACTTTTACATACTTTTGGCAACTTTTTATACTATTTTTGGGACTAACATATTGATCCAGTGCCCAGTGCCAGTTCCTGTTTGTTGCATGTTTTTTGTTTCACAAAAAATCATTATCAAACGGAGTCCAAACGGGATAAAAACTGATGAAGACTTTTTTTGGAATATTTATGATTTTTGGGAAGAAGAATCAACGCGAGACGATGCCCGAGGGGGCCACGAGGCAGGGCGGCGCGCCCTGGGTCCTCGTGGCCACCCCGTAAGGCCATTGGTGCCCTTCTTTTGCCGCAAGAAAGCTAATATCCAGATAGAGATTGTGTCCAAAATTCAGCCCAAACGGAGTTACGGATCTCCAGGAATATAAGAAACGGTGAAAGGCCAGAATCTGGAACGCAGAGAAACGCAGAAACAGAGAGAGACAGAGAGATAGATCCAATATCGGAGGGGCTCTCGCCCCTCCCACGCCATGGAGACCAAGGACCAGAGGGAGAACCCTTCTCCCACCTAGGGAGAAGGCCAGGGAAGAAGGATAAGGAGGGGGGCTCTCTCCCCCTCGCTTCCGGTGGCGCCGGAACACCGTCGGGGCCATCATCATCACCGCAATCTTCACCAACATCTTCATCACCTTCCCCCATCTATCTGTAGCGGTCCACTCTCCCGCAACCCGCTGTACCCTCTACTTGAACATGGTGCTTTATGCTTCATATTATTATCCAATGATGTGTTGCCATCCTATGATGTCTGAGTAGATTTTCGTTGTCCTATCGGTAATTGGTGAATTGCTATGATTGGTTTAATTTGCTTGTGGTTATGTTGCTGTCCTTTGGTGCCCATCATATGAGCGCGCGCGTGGATCACACCATAGGGTTAGTTGTATGTTGATAGGACTATGTATTGGAGGGTAAGAGTGACAGAAGCTTCCACCTAGCAAAGAAATTGATGCATACAGGATTGAAGGGGGACCAATATATCTTAATGCTATGGTTGGGTTTTACCTTAATGAACGTTAGTAGTTGCAGATGCTTGCTAATAGTTCCAATCATAAGTGCATAGAATTCCAAGTAAGGTATGACATGCTAGCAGTGGCCTCTCCCACATAAAACTTGCTATCGGTCTAGTAAAGTAATCAATTGCTTAGGGACAATTTCGCAACTCCTACCACCACTTTTCCACACTCGCTATATTTACTTTATTATGTCTTTATCTAAACAGCCCCTAGTTTTTATTTACGTGCTCTTTATTATCTTGCAAACCTATCCAACACCACCTACAAAGTACTTCTAGTTTTATACTTGTTTTAGGTAAAGCGAACGTCAAGCGTGCGTAGAGTTGTATCGGTGGTCGATAGAACTTGAGGGAATATTTGTTCTACCTTTAGCTCCTCATTGGGTTCGACACTCTTATCGAAAGAGATTGATCCCCTATACTTGTGGGTTATCAAGACCTTTTTCTGGCGCCATTGCCGGGGAGTTATAGCGTGGGGTGAATATTCTCGTGTGTGCTTGTTTGCTTTATCACTAAGTAGATTTTATTTGCTGTTCTAAGTTGTTCTCTATCTTTAGTTATGGATATGGAACACGAAATACCAAAAAAATTAGGTGTACTTGCTGCTCATGGAGATGGAGAACCTCCTCAAACCCTCGATGCTCATTATGTGAAAAATATTATGTACTACTTTGATAATCCTGAGAAAACCCCATTCAACTATATAATGGGAGACACGTTGGATCAACGTGAATACTTTAGGGATTATCTCTTGACTCAAAAAGGGAAACTATTATGGGATCAAATTCATATGTTGCATTGGTATGCTCGGGAACTATGCTTGAGATATGATTATACTTGTTGCTCTAGGATGAAGGCTCCACACCTTCCCTTTTCATGCAAATTTAATGATGGTAAAACCTTGGCTTCTTATGCTAATGGTATATATAATTACTATGATGTGGAACAAATAGAAGAATTCGTTGCTTTTATGGGTGCTTATGAAATTGAATCTTTGTTTAAGTGTGAAAACCTTGATGATGCTGTTTACAGACCTAAAAACTTTGTTGTACTTAAATATTGTTATGAGAATTATGAATACAATTCTGATATTAATGCATTTATTGAGAAAGTCTCCGCTGTCCAAGAAGAGATTAATATTTTGTAGGAAACTATGGAAGAAGAAATTACTGAAACTGTGAGCTCATTAGATGAAAAAGATGAGGAGGAGAGCGAAGAACTAAAGGAGGAAGAGCGGATTGATCACCCGAGCCCACCTTCTAATGAGAGTAACTCTTCAACTCATACATTGTTTAATTTCCCTTCGTGCTTACCGAAGGATGATTGCTATGATAATCGCTATGATCCCTTTGATTCTTTTGAAATATCCCTTTTTGATGATGCTTGCTATGCTTGTGGCCAAGATGCCAATATGAATTATGCTTATGGAGATGAACTTGCTATAGTTCCTTATGTTAAACATGAAATTGTTGCTATTGAACCCACGCATGATAGTCCTATTATCTTTTTGTAACATCCCAAATTTTCAATTTGGTATGTTATACATAGATCATCATTGCATATCATGTTTTATTGCATTTTGACAAATCCTCGATAAATCCTAAGCAACTCAAGGACCCTCGGAGAGAGTTGGGGATTTTCTCGTATTCTCATATTTGATTTTCATCAAATTATAAAACGAGCATTTTGGTCTTAATAATTTTTCTCTCCGGAAAAATATTTCATTTTAAATAAACGAGAGGAGAAAATATGAATTCTCCAAAACAATTGAAATACTGGAGGAAAAATGTTAAAATCATTATTTGGAATTTATCTGGATTTTATTTGCAATTTTTATTGCATTAAAAATATTGCATGTTTCAAAATATTTATTTTGGTTTATAAAAATGTTCACCCTATTCTAGATTTTCTAACTA
Organism: Triticum aestivum; assembly: GCF_018294505.1. Taxonomy (NCBI): domain Eukaryota; kingdom Viridiplantae; phylum Streptophyta; class Magnoliopsida; order Poales; family Poaceae; genus Triticum; species Triticum aestivum. The sequence continues at coordinate 568,406,062 of NC_057799.1, forward strand.
GACGGGGAAAGTTTATTTCATATTTTTCTGATTTTTATTTATTTTTCTGCGCAATATTTTCTGCGGAACTTTTTTTTAAAAAAAAAAACGCCCGCGCGCCGATTGGGCCAAAGGCCCAGCCGACGGCCCAACCCCGCGCCCGTCTCCTCCCTGGAGACCGAACGCGCCACGGGACGCCGCCCGAGTCCGGCCGCCGTACGCCGCCGCCGGTGCCCCGTTCCCCAAGCCTAGCACCCCCCTCCTATATATAGCCCCCCTCTCTCTCTCTCCCGCAACCCGCAGCCGCCGCCGCCGCCCGCATCTCGCCGCGCCGCCGCCGCCGCTAGCCCGCGCTGCCGCCGCCGGAGCCGCCGCCCTCGCCTCGCCCGAACCCCGAGCCCCGCGCCCGAGCCCGGAGCCCCGCCGGAGCCCCTCGCCGGAGCCCGTCCCGAGGTACTGCCGCTGCCGTCGCCCGTTCGTCGTTGCCGGTTTTCGTTTTTAAAAAAAACCCTTCGTTTTAAAAAAAACCCTAGATCAGTTTTTTTTTCGGTTTTATTATTTTACGAGCGTTTACCGAACCGTTCGTTTTAACGAACGCGTTCGTCGGTTTTTCTCTGTTAACGAATGTTCGTTATTTAACCGTTCGTCCGTTTTTCTTTTTCGTCGGATTTTTCGCATTATTTTTCTCAGATTCGATTTCTGATCGAATCTTCGTTTATGTTTAACTTCTCGCTCGTTTATCGGAATCAGGCGATTCAAGCGCCTAGAGTTTCGTCTCGAAATTCTCTTTCCGTTTAACCTACTCAAACAAGTTTTTGCTATAGTCAAATTTGACCTAGATCCAGATTAGCAAACGAAGTTTCTTTCCTTCGCCGTTTGACTTCCGTTGCTTCTTTCGAGTTGATTCTTTTTGCAAACCGGAGTTCTTAAGTTGAACTTTCTGGTTGGATCTTTCATTCGAGTTTTACCTGTGCATTAGATGAGTACTGATTGTATGCTTGTTTGTTTGCGATAGAATACCCGGAGTGTGCCGCTTGTTACTTCAAATCGCTAGGTTTTGCGGATCATCAGCAAGGCAAGTAACACTTTGATCATATTCCGTTCATACCCAATTTTTATTGCATTAGATCTGTTTTCCTCAAACACTTGCATGACTAGGATCTAATTAAATTGTGGGTATTGGGAAGTAGTTGAGGTAGAACCTATTTCTTGTTTTACTATCAAACCCTTGGGAGTTACTTCTACGTTGCTATTATATTGCCATGCTATGCTCGTAGACGTGGATTTGGGTTGAGTGATATTCACGACAGATGTGAGATTGATAATAATGGTTCAACTTAAGGTGGCAACTAAAACTCACATCTGGGTGGATTGAGGCACCTGGAGAACCCAGTGTTGCCTGTATGTATAAGGTCCGCCACCCAGGCTCAAAGGGATCATAAGATTATTCATGCTAGAAACTTCCGTGTGCAGCCACAAGCTATTATGGGCTCTACCATAGCTGAGTAGGTTACAGGATCTCTTGAAGAGGTGAAATAGCAGATGTAGGGGAAAGTAGGTGCACCGGTCCATCCAGAGTAAAGAGTGATTGTTTCTGAAAGACTGTGTCTCGGTCATCCGTTTCTCAAACATCATGTAGTGCGAGAATCAAGCGGAGGCGATCGAGTCTTGTGGGGAAAAGTGCGCAAACCTCTGCAGAGTGTACAAACTAATCATGGTTAGCCGTGTCCCCGGTTATGGACAACTTGAGTATCTAGTACCTGGATTATCATTTGAATCTCATCACCATGATACTTATAATTAATTTTGTTGGGTTAATGATGACACTTAATTGGGATTGAGTTGGGGGTACCTTCTCAATGTTTCAACCACCATGATAGTTAAATAAAATCTATTCCTTTGAAGTAGGATAAAATTGCCTTTTCGCAAAACTGTAACCATAGAGCTTTCCACCAGCCATATATGCATGTAGTATAGCATTATTATTGTTCATTGCTCTCTATGTGTTACTTTGCCAGCATATCCTATGTGCTGACCCGTTCTCGGGCTGCAACGTTTCATGTTGCAGACTTTTCAGACGACGAGTAAGGTGCCTTAGGTCGTGGTCGTATACTCAGTGATGCCGCTGGAGTTGATGGACTCATTTATCTTCCAAGTCTTCCGCTGTTATCGTATTAGATGGCCTTAAGCCATGTTTATCATACTTAAACTCTTCGAAGTTATTCGATGTAATAAGTGTATGATTGCTACTCTGTTATAAATCCTCCATTTGTACTGTGCGTGTCAGCATTACTGATCCAGGGATGACACTGGTGCACAGCAGCACAGACCATTTGAGGTCTGGTCGCTACAAAGTTGGTATCAGAGCCAGGTTGACTGTAGGACACGACCACTAAGCTTAAGCCCTAGAAAGCTTCTCTCTTCTCATTTCTGACCCCTCTCCACTTTCTACTCTTTTAGGAATGGCAAATGCAAGGAACAAGTTCATGCAACCAGATGAAGACACACCGTTTGGTCGACACTTGAAGGAAGTCACCAAGTATTTGAACATAGGAATACCAAGCATCACCGGAACCTACAACGCCACATTACCTGAAGAGGAGAGCTGGAAGATTCAAGTTATCATTCCAGGAAGGATGTTTAGTGCCATGAGATTGGTTTTTGAAGCACCAACTTGGAGTTTAGGGAAGAGCATGGCCGCACACATCGCCATGGGACGCATCGGAGAAGTCTACCACCAGGAGCTTAAGGATACAATTTACCAAATTTGTGGACGTTGAGACGCGCAATGGGAGATGATCAAGACAAGGAAGGATGGTTCAATTGCAGCTTTCATCCAGGAGCAGAACCAACATATTCGTCGCCAGGAGAACCAGATGTGCACGGACAAGGAAGAACTGAAGAAGGCACTAACGAAGATCAAGGAACTCCAAGAAGAACTCAAGACTACACACGAAGATTATTTGGAGGAAATCAACGCACTAGTAGGAAAGATTGACGACCTGGAGAATAAGATTGGAGCATTCGTGGGAAATCCACTGCCAAAAGCGGAAGTCGACGAATGCACTTGTCCGGATAACTACATCATCATCGACGACACCGACTCGGAACCAAGTGAAGACGACTGGATTGATGAAGCTGGAGCAGACATCATGGAGTCTTCAACGGATCAGAACTTTTAGTAGACCACCATATCAGTAGTAGTTTTCCTCCATTTAATAGTTCAAGCACTTTGTAACACTAGTTGGATCGATTGTTTTTCCTTGTTTGAATTGATTGAGTGATATTGATTGAATTTGTCTCATGAGCATATGGGTAGTGTTTTATCTCTAGACCTCATTCTATTCTTAACTCTCATCTCTTCTAGACCTATCAGATGCCTCCGAGACGCGACACCGGATTTGTTTTCCCGCCAGAGATACCCAGTTGATTCAGCAACAGAATGCCCTGATGCAAGTGTTAGTTCAGAACCAAGGCAACAACAACAACAACAACCCACCGCCACCACCACCTGTTGATCACTTAGCCCGTTTGTTAAGACTAAACCCGCCGGTGTTTTCCAGCAGCACCGAGCCGATTGTTGCAGATGATTGGCTCCAAAAAGTTGGAAGGGAGTTGACCACTGCAGGATGCACAGATGCGGAAAGAGTGCGTTTTGCCGCACATCAGCTTGATGGACCCGCAGCATCATGGTGGGAGAATTATACAGCCACGCACCCTATTGACACTGTCACATGGGACCAGTTTCAGCAAGCTTTCCGTACAGCTCATGTTTCAGCAGGAGCTATGCTATGAAGAAGCGTGAGTTTCGTAACCTACGCCAAGGAGGACGCACCGTAGGCCAGTATGTGGAGGAATTCAGTAAGCTAGCACGTTATGCACCAGATGACGTTGCTACAGATGCTGCCAAGCAGGAGAAATTCTTGGAAGGACTGAATGATGAACTGAGTATGCAGTTGATGGTAGCAACCTTCAACAACTACCAGGAACTGGTAGATAGAGCTCTCATGATTGAAGGGAAGCAACAGAAGATTGAAAACCGCAAGAGGAAGTATGGACAAGGGAAGTACAATTCTGGAGCCCAGCAAAAGCCACGATTTACCCCGAAGCCGGGAGGACAGTTTCAGCATACCCATGGAGGAGGTAGTTCGCACAACCATAATGGCTCCAAGAATGGTAATGGGAATGGAGGAGGAAACGGACAGAACCGCACCAACCCATCTACCCCAACCAAGAGAGATCTAAGTCACATTACTTGTTTCAAGTGCCAGAAGGCGGGACATTATGCTACTGATTGTCCCGAAGCCCAAAATGGAAATGGCAATGGAAGCTCTGGGAAGAAGCCGAACCCGTTCAACAAAGGACATGTGAACCACGTGAGCGTGGAGGAGGTTGAAGCTCAGCCTGATGCAGTAATAGGTAAGTTTTTGGTTAAGTCATTTACTGCAACTGTTCTTTTCGATACTGGTGCATCGCATTCATACATATCAAGGGGATTCGTGAATAAGTTTAAGATGTCCACCCAAGTTCTCAAAACCCCTATGCTAGTAACCTCGCCAGGAGCAGAGTATATGGCCACCCAAGGATGTTTTCAGATACCATTGGCCATTGGTAGGCATGTTTTCCCCTCAGACCTCATTGTTTTGGAATCACAAGGTTTGGACGTGATTTTGGGAATGGATTGGCTATCGTTGTACGGAGGAAACATCGATTGTGCCAGCAAGACTATTTTGCTTACCACCCCAGAAGGAAAAAGGATCAAGTATGTATCCCGACATATGCCGAAGAGGACTCAAGTAAATTCCTTATCAGGAGTTGTACAGGAGGAAGTACCAGTGGTGAAAGATTATCCGAATGTATTTCCAGAAGAGTTGCCAGGCATGCCACCAGATAGAGACATTGAATTCTTGATTGAACTTTTGCCAGGCACAGGGCCAGTATCTAAGAGACCGTACAGGATGCCCGCAAAGGATTTGGAGGAAATTAAGAAGCAGATTAAGGAGTTACTGGATAAAGACTATATTCGCCCAAGTTCGTCACCTTGGGGAATCACCAGTACTTCTAGTGGAGAAGAAAGATGGATCGCTGAGGATGGTTGTTGATTACCGAGGATTGAATGAAGTGACCATCAAAAACAAGTACCCACTGCCGATGATCAATGATTTGTTTGACCGCTTACAAGGAGCTAAAGTATTTTCCAAGATCGATCTACGATCAGGATACCATCAGTTAAAGATTCGAGAGCAGGATATACCCAAGACGGCATTTACCACCAGATATGGATTGTATGAGTATACCGTTATGTCATTTGGACTGACTAACGCACCTGCCTATTTCATGAACCTGATGAACAAAGTGTTTATGGAATTTCTGGATAAGTTCGTCATGGTGTTCATTGATGATATTTTAATCTTTTCCAAGGATGAAGAAGAGCATGAGGAGCATTTACGATTGGTACTTGAGAAGCTCAGAGAACATCAATTATATGCCAAGTTCAGCAAATGTGAGTTTTGGCTGAAGGAAGTTGGATTCCTTGCACATGTTATTTTGGGAGAAGGAATAGCAGTAGACCCTGCCAAGGTTGACACAGTGACAAGTTGGGAACCACCCACGACAGTTGGAGAAATCCGGAGTTTTCTTGGACTTGCAGGATACTACCGGAGATTCATCGAGAATTTCTCAAAGATTGCTAAGCCCATGACTGAGCTATTGAAGAAGGACACCAAATTCAATTGGACTGAGGAATGTGAAGCTAGTTTCCAGGAGTTGCAGAAACGATTGGTTACATCACCAATGTTGATTCTGCCCGATCAACTCAAGGATTATGAAGTTTATTGCGACGCTTCTCGTCGAGGACTTGGAGCAGTGCTTATGCAGGAAGGAAGAGTTGTGTCATATGCTTCACGACAACTTAAACCCCATGAGAAGAATTATGCTACGCACGATTTGGAATTAGCAGCCGTGGTGCATGCATTGAAAGCGTGGAGACATTTTCTCATCGGAAATCATTGTGAGGTGTACACGGATCACAAGAGTTTGAAGTATATTTTCACGCAGAAGGAGTTAAATCTCAGACAGAGGAGATGGTTGGAGCTCATCAAGGATTATGATATGAGATTGCATTATCACCCTGGAAAGGCTAACATAGTAGCAGACGCGTTGAGCCGCAAGAGTCATGTCAACACCCACATGACAGGAGAGTTACCTCAGGAGTTAACCGAGGACCTTCGCGAGCTATGTTTGGAGATAGTTCCAAGAGGCTATTTAGCGACATTGGAGATTCAGTCTACCTTAATGGAAAGGATCAGAGAAGCTCAGAAGACAGACAAGGAGATTGAAGAGATAAAGGAGAAGATGAACAAAGGAAAGCCAAGGGATTTCGTGAGGATGAGCACGATACCTTATGGTTCGAGGACCGCGTATATGTGCCAAATGATCCGGAAATCAGAAAGTTGATTTTGCAAGAAGCCCATGATTCACCGTACTCGATCCACCCAGGGAATACCAAGATGTATTTGGATTTGAAGAATACGTTCTGGTGGACCGGAATGAAGAAGGATATTGCGGAGTTTGTAGCAGTTTGTGATGTGTGTCAGAGAGTGAAGGCAGAGCATCAGAAGCCAGCAGGATTGCTACAGCCATTGCCGATACCCGAATGGAAGTGGGATAAAATAGGCATGGATTTTATAACAGGATTACCCAGGACTCGTTCAGGCTATGACTCAATATGGGTTGTAGTCGACCGTTTGACGAAAGTGGCTCATTTCATACCAGTGAAGACCACTTACACCAGTGCTAAGTTGGCAAAGATATACATGACCAGGATCGTATGTTTGCATGGAGTTCCGAGGACCATTGTATCAGACAGAGGAACCCAATTTACCTCGAAGTTTTGGAAGCAGTTACATGAAACAATGGGAACCAGGCTGGAATTTAGTACAGCATTTCACCCGCAGACAGATGGACAGACCGAGAGAGTCAACCAGATTTTGGAGGACATGTTGAGAGCATGTGCACTAGATTATGGATCTAGTTGGGACAACAACAGTTATCAAACCAGTTTGAAGATGGCCCCTTTCGAAGCTTTGTACGGAAGGAGGTGTAGAACACCGTTGTTATGGGACGAAGTTGGAGACCGTCAGTTGTTTGGACCAGATTAGATTAAGGAGTCTGAACAGAAAGTGAGGATGATTCGCGATAGGCTCAAGGTAGCCCAGTCCAGGCAGAAGAGTTATGCTGATTCTAAACGAAAGGAGACCGTTCACGAAGTCGGAGACAGAGTGTATCTTCGAGTATCACCACTTCGAGGAGTGAAGCGCTTTGGAGTTAAAGGAAAGTTAGCGCCCCGTTTTATCGGACCATACAGAGTGTTGGAACGAATGGGAGAAGTTGCCTACAAGCTGGAATTGCCCGAAGGATTGTCTGGAGTACATGATGTATTTCACGTTTCGCAGTTGAAGAAGTGCCACGCAGAGATGGCTGAGATACCACTGAGAGATACTGTGCCACTGGAAGCGATTCAGTTGGAAAGTGATTTGACTTATGAGGAGAAACCAGTTAAGATTCTCGAGTATGCCAGCCGAGTTACTCGCAGCAAGGTTATCAAGTTTTGCAAAGTTCAGTGGAGTCACCACCCAGAGGATGAAGCCACCTGGGAGCGAGAGGAAGATCTACGGAAAGACCACTCCCACCTGTTTTCTAGCCAACCCGAATCTCGAGGGCGAGATTCATCTTAAGGGGGGTAGGTTTGTAACATCCCAAATTTTCAATTTGGTATGTTATACATAGATCATCATTGCATATCATGTTTTATTGCATTTTGACAAATCCTCGATAAATCCTAAGCAACTCAAGGACCCTCGGAGAGACTTGGGGATTTTCTCGTATTCTCATATTTGATTTTCATCAAATTATAAAACGAGGATTTTGGTCTTAATTATTTTTCTCTCCGGAAAACTATTTCATTTTAAATAAACGACAGGAGAAAATATCACTTCTCCAAAACAATTGAAATACTGGAGGAAAAATGTTAAAATCATTATTTGGAATTTATCTGGATTTTATTTGCAATTTTTATTGCATTAAAAATATTGCATGTTTCAAATTATTTATTTTGGTTTATAAAAATGTTCACCCTATTCTAGAGTTTCTAACTAGACGGGGAAAATTTATTTCATATTTTTGTGATTTTTATTTATTTTTCTGCGCAATATTTTCCGTGGAACTTATTTAAAAAAAACGCCCACGCGCCGACTGGGCCAAAGGCCCAGCCGACGGCCCAACCCCGCGCCCGTCTCCTCCCTGGAGACCGAACGCGCCACGGGACGCCGCCCGAGTCCGGCCGCCGTACGCCGCCGCCGGTGCCCCCTTCCCCAAGCCTAGCACCCCCCTCCTATATATAGCCCCCCCTCTCTCTCCCGCAACCCGCAGCCGCCGCCGCCCACATCTCTCCGCGCCGCCGCCGCCGGAGCCGCCGCCCTCGCCTCGCCCGACCCCCGAGCCCCGCGCCCGAGCCCGAAGCCCCGCTGGAGCCCCTCGCCGGAGCCCGTCCCGAGGTACTGCCGCTGCCGTCGCCCGTTCGTCGTTGCCGGTTTTCGTTTTAAAAAAAACCCTTCGTTTAAAAAAAACCCTAGATCGTTTTTTTTTCGGTTTTATTATTTTACGAGCGTTTACCGAACCGTTCGTTTTAACGAACGCGTTCGTCGGTTTTTCTCTGTTAACGAATGTTCGTTATTTAACCGTTCGTCCATTTTTCTTTTTCGTCGGATTTTTCTCGTTATTTTTCTCAGATTTGATTTCTGATCGAATCTTCGTTTCTGTTTAACTTCTCGCTCGTTTATCGGATTCAGGCGATTCAAGCGCCTAGAGTTTCGTCTCGAAATTCTCTTTCCGTTTAACCTACTCAAAAAAGTTTTTGCTACAGTAAAATTTGACCTAGATCCAAATTAGCAAACGAAGTTTCTTTCCTTCGCCTTTGAGTTTCGTTGCTTCTTTCGAGTTGATTCTTTTTGCAAACCGGAGTTCTTAAGTTGAACTTTCTGGTTGGATCTTTCATTCGAGTTTTACCTGTGCATTAGATGAGTACTGATTGTATGCTTGTTTGTTTGCGATAGAGTACCCGGAGTGTGCCGCTTGTTACTTCGAATCGCTAGGTTTTGCGGATCATCAGCAAGGCAAGTAACACTTTGATCATATTCCGTTCATACCCAGTTTTTATTGCATTAGATCTGTTTTCCTCAAACACTTGCATGACTAGGATCTAATTAAATTGTGGGTATTGGGAAGTAGTTGAGGTAGAACCTATTTCCTGTTTTACTATCTAACCCTTGGGAGTTACTTCTACGTTGCTATTATATTGCCATGCTATGCTCGTAGACGTGGATTTGGGTTGAGTGATATTCACGACAGATGTGAGATTGATAATAATGGTTCAACTTAAGGTGGCAACTAAAACTCACATCTGGGTGGATTGAGGCACCTGGAGAACCCAGTGTTGCCTGTATGTATAAGGTCCGCCACCCAGGCTCAAAGGGATCATAAGATTATTCATGCTAGAAACTTCCGTGTGCAGCCACAAGCTATTATGGGCTCTAGCATAGCTGAGTAGGTTACAGGATCTCTTGAAGAGGTGGACTAGCAGATGTAGGGGAAAGTAGGTGTACCGGTCCATCCAGAGTAAAGAGTGATTGTTTCTGAAAGACTGTGTCTCGGTCATCCGTTTCTCAAACATCATGTAGTGCGAGAATCAAGCGGAGGCGATCGAATCTTGTGGGGAAAAGTGCGCAAACCTCTGCAGAGTGTACAAACTAATCATGGTTAGCCGTGTCCCCGGTTATGGACAACTTGAGTATCTAGTACCTGGATTATCATTTGAATCTCATCACCGTGATACTTATAATTAATTTTGTTGGGTTAATGATGACACTTAATTGGGATTGAGTTGGGGGTACCTTCTCAATGTTTCAACCACCATGATAGTTAAATAAAATCTATTCCTTTGAAGTAGCATAAAATTGGCTTTTCGCAAAACTGTAACCATAGAGCTTTCTACCAGCCATATATGCATGTAGTATAGCATTATTATTGTTCATTGCTCTCTATGTGTTACTTTGCCAGCATATCCTATGTGCTGACCCGTTCTTGGGCTGCAACGTTTCATGTTGCAGACTTTTCAGACGACGAGTAAGGTGCCTTAGGTCGTGGTCGTATACTCAGTGATGCCGCTGGAGTTGATGGACTCATTTATCTTCCAAGTCTTCCGCTGTTATCGTATTAGATGGCCTTAAGCCATGTTTATCATACTTAAACTCTTCGGATTTATTCGATGTAATAAGTGTGTGATTGCTACTCTGTTATAAATCCTCCATTTGTACTGTGCATGTCAGCATTACTGATCCAGGGATGACACTGGTTCACAGCAGCACAGACCATTTGAGGTCTGGTCGCTACACTTTTTGAATTCTCCAAACTACACTATATCAGAGAAGTTTGTGCTTATTAAGGATTATATTGATGGGTTGCGTTTTACTACTACACATGATGATTTTGATAGATATAATATGCATGTGCTTGCTGCTCCTACTTGCAATTATTATGAGAGAGGAACTACATCTCCACCTCTCCATGTTTCCAATACGATAAAATTGCAAGAAACTGTTTATACTATGCATTGGCCTTTACTATGTGTGCATGAATTGTTCTTTTATGACATGCCGATGCATAGGAAGAGAGTTAGACTTCGTCATTGCTTGATATATGTTACTTTGTGCTCACTACTAAATCACAAATCATTGTTAATTAAAATTGGCTTTGATATACCTTGGGATCCGGGTGGATCCATTACTTGAGCACTATATGCCTAGCTTAATGGCTTTAAAGAAAGCGCTGCCAGGGAGACAACCCGGAAGTTTTAGAGATTCATTTATTTCTGTTGAGTGCTTTTATAAAGTTTAAAAACAAAAAAAATAAAGAGGGGAACCCAAAACTTTTCAAAAAGGAAAGTGAAAGTGAGAGAGACAAGCATTGTTGAAGTGGGAGAGCTCCTTGAACTTTGTTCATGCTCACGGAAACTTTGTGAATCTTAATTACAGAAACTTTTCAACAAAAATAATTATCCCCTTGTACAATTCCGTTGTATTATAAAAATAATGTGCCAAGATTTGCCTTTAGGATGTTTACATTGCTTGTTGGTTTGTGCGGTGCAAGACAGAAACTTTGGCTGTAGTGCGATTTTTCATTTTTTACTGGAACGTCAAACGGTTCTGAAACTTTTTGCACTGTCTTTCTATACAAATTGTTTATTTTTCCTTTGATGCATTGTTCGCTTGTTTTGATGAAACTATTGATTTCTATCAGTGGATTAAGCCATGGAAAAGTTATATTACAGTAGCTACAGTGGAAAAACAAAATATTAATTGGTTTGCAACAGTACTTAGAGTAGTGATTTGCTTTATTATACTAACGGATCTTACCGAGCTTTTTGTTGAGTTTTGTGTGGATGAAGTGTTCGAAGATCGAGGAGGTCTAGATATGAGGAGAAGGAGGAGAGGCAAGAGCTCAAGCTTGGGGATGCCCAAGGCACCCCAAGTAAATATTCAAGGAGACTCAAGCGTCGAAGCTTGGGGATGCCCCGGAAGGCATCCCATCTTTCTTCAACAAGTATCGGTATGTTTTCGGATTCGTTTCATTCATGCGATATGTGCAAATCTTGGAGCGTCTTTTGCATTGAGTTTTCACTTTTCTTTGATGCACCATGCTGGTATGAGATAGTCCATGGTTGATTTATAGAATTCTCATTGCACTTCACTTAAATCTTTTGAGTATGGCTTTATAGAATGCTTCATGTGCTTCACTTATATCATTTGAAGTTTGGATTGCCTGTTTCTCCTCACATAGAAAACCGCCATTTGTAGAATGCTCTTTTGCTTCACTTATATTTGTTAGAGCGTGGGCATATCTTTTGTAGAAAGAATTAAACTCTCTTGCTTCACTTATATCTATTTAGAGAGATGACAGGAATTGGTCATTCACATGGTTAGTCATAAAATCCTACATAAAACTTGTAGATCACTGAATATGATATGTTTGATTCCTTGCAATAGTTTTGCGATATAAAGGTGATGATATTAGAGTCATGCTAGTGAGTAATTGTGGATTAGTAGAAATACTTGTGTTGAGGTTTGTGATTCCCGTAGCATGCACGTATGGTGAACCGTTATGTAACGAAGTTGGAGCATGAGATATTTTTTGATTGGCATCCTTTGTGTTGTGGTCGGGGGCGCGCGATGGTTAACTCCTACCAACCTCCCCCCTAGGAGTATGCGTGTAGTACTTTGTTTCGATGGCTAATAAATTTTTGCAATAAGTATGTGAGTTCTTTATGACTAATGTTGAGTCCATGGATTATACACACTCTCACCCCCTTCCATCATTGCTAGCCTCTTCGGTACCGTGCATTGCCCTTTCTCACCTCGAGAGTTGGTGCAAACTTCGCCGGTGCATCCAAACCCTGTGATATGATACGCTCTATCACACATAAGCCTCCTTATATCTTCCTCAAAACAGCCACCATACCTACCTATTATGGCATTCCCATAGCCGTTCCGAGATATATTGCCATGCAACTTCCATCATCATCATATACATGACCTAAGCATTCACTGTCATATTGCTTTGCATGATCGTAAGATAGCTAGCATGATGTTTTCATGGCTTGTCCGTTTTTTGATGTCATTGCTACGCTAGATCATTGCACATCCCGATACACCGCCGGAGGCATTCATATAGAGTCATATCTTTGTTCTAGTATCGAGTTGTAATATTGAGTTGTAAGTAAATAGAAGTGTGATGATCATCATTATTAGAGCATTGTCCCAAAAAAAGAGAGGCCAAAGAAGCCTAAATAAAAAATGGGGCCCAAAGAAGCCCGCCAGAAAAAAGAAAAAAAGAATAAAAGGGACAATGTTACTATACTTTTTCCACACTTGTGCTTCAAAGTAGCACCATGTTCATCATATAGAGAGTCTCTTGAGTTATCACTTTCATATACTAGTGGGAATTTTCATTATAGAACTTGGCTTGTATATTCCGATGATGGGCTTCCTCAAATGCCCGAGGTCTTCATGAGCAAGCAAGTTGGATGCACACCCACTTAGTTCCAAGTTTGAGCTTTCATACACTTATAGCTCTTAGTGCATCCGTTGCATGGCAATCCCTACTCCTCACATTGACATCAATTGATGGGCATCTCCATAGCCCGTTGATTAGCCGCGTCGATGTGAGACTTTCTCCTTTTTGTCTTCTCCACACAACCTCCACCATCATATTCTATTCCACCTATAGTGCTATATCCATGGCTCACGCTCATGTATTGCGTGAAAGTTGAAAAAGTTTGAGAATACTAAAGTATGAAACAATTGCTTGGCTAAAACCGGGGTTGTGCATGCTTTGAATATTTTGTGTGGTGAAGATGGAGCATAGCCAGACTATATGATTTTGTAGGGATAACTTTCTTTGGCCATGTTGTTTTGAAAAGACATGATTGTTTTATTAGTATGCTTGAAGTATTATTGTCTTAATGTCAAATGATAGACTATTGCTTTGAATCACTCGTGTCTTAATATTCATGCCATGATTAGATTACATGATCAAGATTATGCTAGGTAGCATTCCACATCAATTTTTTTTATCATTTACCTACTCGAGGACGAGCAGGCATTAAGCTTGGGGATGCTGATACGTCTCCGTCGTATCTATAATTTTTGATTGTTCCATGCCAATATTCTACAACTTTTACATACTTTTGGCAACTTTTTATACTATTTTTGGGACTAACATATTGATCCAGTGCCCAGTGCCAGTTCCTGTTTGTTGCATGTTTTTTGTTTCACAAAAAATCATTATCAAATGGAGTCCAAACGGGATAAAAACTGACGAAGACTTTTTTTGGAATATTTATGATTTTTGGGAAGAAGAATCAACGCGAGACGATGCCCGAGGGGGCCACGAGGCAGGGCGGCGCACCCCAGGGGGTCAGGCGCGCCCTGGGTCCTCGTGGCCACCCCGTAAGGCCATTGGTGCCCTTCTTTCGCCGCAAGAAAGCTAATATCCAGATAGAGATTGTGTCCAAAATTCAGCCCAAACGGAGTTACGGATCTCCAGGAATATAAGAAACGGTGAAAGGCCAGAATCTGGAACGCAGAGAAACGCAGAAACAGAGAGAGACAGAGAGATAGATCCAATCTCGGAGGGGCTCTCGCCCCTTCCACGCCATGGAGACCAAGGACCAGAGGGAGAACCCTTCTCCCACCTAGGGAGAAGGCCAAGGAAGAAGGATAAGGAGGGGGGCTCTCTCCCCCTCGCTTCCGGTGGCGCCGGAACACCGTCGGGGCCATCATCATCACCGCAATCTTCACCAACATCTTCATCACCTTCCCCCATCTATCTGTAGCGGTCCACTCTCCCGCAACCCGCTGTACCCTCTACTTGAACATGGTGCTTTATGCTTCATATTATTATCCAATGATGTGTTGCCATCCTATGATGTCTGAGTAGATTTTCGTTGTCCTATCGGTAATTGGTGAATTGCTATGATTGGTTTAATTTGCTTGTGGTTATGTTGCTGTCCTTTGGTGCCCATCATATGAGCGTGCGCGTGGATCACACCATAGGTTAGTTGTATGTTGATAGGACTATGTATTGGAGGGCAAGAGTGACAGAAGTTTCAACCTAGCATAGAAATTGATGCATACGAGATTGAAGGGGGACCAATATATCTTAATTCTATGGTTGGGTTTTACCTTAATGAACGTTAGTAGTTGCGGATGCTTGCTAATAGTTCCAATCATAAGTGCATAGAATTCCAACTCAGGGATGACATGCTAGCAGTGGCCTCTCCCGCATAAAACTTGATATCGGTCTAGTAAAGTAGTCAATTGCTTAGGGACAATTTCACAACTCCTACCACCACTTTTCCACACTCACTATACTAACTTTATTGCTTCTTTACCTAAACAGCCCCTAGTTTTTATTTACGTGCTCTTTATTATCTTGCAAACCTATCCAACAACACCTACAAAGTACTTCTAGTTTCATACTTGTTTTAGGTAAAGCGAACATTAAGCGTGCGTAGAGTTGTATCGGTGGTCGATAGAACTTGAGGGAATATTTGTTCTACCTTTGGCTCCTCGTTGGGTTCGACACTCTTACTTATCAAAAGAGGCTACAATTGATCCCCTATACTTGTGGGTTATCAATGAACAATTCATTCCTAGAAGTATTTTCTACCTTCCTCAAGTCTATACACACAATTAATACCTGATAGTGGATGTCCTTGAAGTTGATCCCAATGATCCTGGCAGTGTTAGGTGATATGTGGAGTGCATGGTGAGTGTCCATGTCTTAGAAATCTTGTTTTCCTTTTCAAGATTTAGCATTTAATCTGGTTAAGAAAACTCGAGTGAAGTGCAATGTATCTATAGTACTAGATTCATGTTTTTAAAGCTTTTGAGACCCAAATCCTGTTTTTGACAAGTTTGCAAGCACCCAGGTTGCTTTCTTGGAGCTATGAATTTCATAGAAGTGCTCCAACCAAGTTGTAAGGCAGGTCATTGTAGTTCTGAATTATAGTGATGATATTTGCTTCAATTTCCTCTCAACATGGTGCGATAGAAGCAAATTTTCTTAACCTTTCGTGTGCTACAACATAGCAGATATTGATTTTGGCATTGGATTGAAGAAGAGGGGACAAATGGTAACCATGCCACTTCTTACTGGCAACGACCATGATCTACATGGTGTGCCTGACTTTGTTGTTGATATATTGCACTTCTGTTTTTGTAGTTATTTTATGATGATATGCTAGATGGGTATGTGTGATTTTATGAGGAATCTTACTTCTTTCTCCATATGACATGAAATTGGTAAATGTATCTATTCCAAGAAGCATTCATGTTTGGTTCCTAGAAGCATTTAACAAGGCTCATGCCAACTATCTACGCCACCATCACCATGATCCCACCGGTTGTCAGAAAGAACAACATCACATCGGTTGTGAGATCCTCTCACTGCCCAAAGTTATGGTCATCTCAGAACATAAATCCATGGCATGGATTTTAGATCTGACTTATCTTGTGTGCGTGATGCACCACAATGATTAAAACTGTGCTCATTTCGGACATGAATCAACTTTAAATTGTGTGCACGGTTGATCTATTTTGTTTACTAGCTGGCGGAGTCAGTTCCAAAAGTCTAGGTTCTACGTGATATAATTCAACTTAATCATTCATCTATGTCAAGGTTGAGTTTGTGATTTGTTGCGGTGCACCACTCAGATGGACCGTTAGAAACCACTGCTTGTGATTATTTTGTAGTTTATCTATAAAAGCTTAAAGCATTGAACTAGTACCTCGAAAACATGGCTCACTTATAATTGAACTCATGTAAACTATTCAAAATTTCCCATTTGTTTGTACATCTGGATTCTTTAATAGATCTAATATTTGTTTTCAATATGGCCAGTCGCAGCAAAGCGTGCCTTCATGTTCTAGTTTTTCTTCAAGGTCACCTTATTCCTACTCATCTAGAGCGCCTAGCTTTGCACCATAGAGCACACCCAGATAGAGAACAGAATTGGCCCAACAGACTTGATTATCGCAAAATAACTCGCATAATCAACCTCGCCCCAAGCACATTTTGCTATCAAAACACCTATTGGAAGCAGAGGGCTACAATTAGATGGTAAAATTTAGTGATGGAGTTATCAATCTCTTTGAAGAAAAAGCCACTATAAAATATAGAAACAACCATATTGCAGTACCGAGGGATGAAAACCAGCAAGATCACACTGAGCACAATGCAAAAGTTGCCATTCTATGGAGATCATTTAAAGAGAGATCAGGAACAACCACTCCAACTGAAAGACCATTTCATCTTCCAAGCATTCTACAAAATGATAGCCCTCTGTCTGCCTTGAGCTTCCTTTCCATAAAGATGAAATTGATAATGTGATCAAGGAGATGCTAGCTGATAAAGCTCCTAGACCTGATGAATTTAATGGTGATTTTGTGAAAATTTGTTGGGACATTACCTTTGGGGATTATTATGAGCTTATTAATGACGTTTACAATGGGAATGTAAATCAGCAATCCATCAATGGATCTTTTATCAATCTCATCCCCAAAAAGGATAACCCTCAAGTTCCCAATGATTATAGACCCATTTCACTATTAAATTGTACTCTCAAGATCATCACTAAACTCCTAGCAAACAGGTTGCAGAAAGTGATACTTAAATTGGTGCATAAAAACTAGCGTGGTTTCCTAAAATCAAGGTCTATTCAAGAATGCTTGGCATGGGCATTTGAGTTTATTCATCAGTGTCAACAATCAATGAAGGAACTTATTATCCTCAAACTCGACTTTGAGAAAGATTTTGATCTCATTGAACACAACTCTATCATTGACATTTTTAAAGCCAAAGGTTTTGGACAGAAATGGATTATGTGGATGGAAATGGTTTTCGGCTCTAGTTTCTCCTTTGTACTTCTAAATGGAGTCCCTGGCAAATAGTTCAAATGTAAAAAAGGAGTAAGGCAGGGGGCCCACTCTCCCTCTTCTCTTTGTGCTTGCAGTGGACTTACTTCAAACTATCCTAAATAATGCTATGGAGGCTAACCTGATCAAAGCCCCTTTGCCTTGCCCACCAAATCCTGATGTCCCATTTATCCAATATGTAGATGATACAATACTAATTTTGCCAGCAAAGCATAGCCAGGTGATGCAAGTGAACAATATTCTCAAGCATTATGTTGCACAGACATGGTTGAAAATAAATTAATAGTAAATTTGTGCTGATCCCCCTAAATGTTCAAGAGAACAATCTTGTTGATTTGCTAAAAGATCTAGGATGCAAAAGGGGGTTCCCCTTTACATACTTGGGGCTGCCTCTAAGTGCCAATAGACTAAAAGCAGAGGATTTTACTCCTATCCGTCAGCAAATTGAAAGAAGACTTTGTGGTTGCTCCAGCCTTTTATCTTATGATGGAAGATTCTTATTGATCAAAGTTGTTTTCTCAGCCCTTCCAATTTTCTATATGAGCACTCTTGCTCTACCCATGAGTATCATTGAACAAATCAATAAGTATCTAAGGTTCTGGAGGAAATATGGACAAGAGCAAGCAGGGTCTGCACTCATTTCTTGGAGCAAAGTTTGTCACCCTAAAAATCAAGGTGGGCTTGGAATTTTAGATATATCATTGCATAATAAGACTCTCTTATGATGAAAAATCCCCACAAATTCTTCAATAAAGAAGAGTTGCCTTGGGTGAAGCTGATTTGGGACGCTTACTATAATCAAAACCTACCAGGGCGGAGAATGGAGGGATCAAGCCGGTGGAAAATGCATTTGAAGCTCCTCCCATTATTTAAAGATCATTACCGATGTAAGATGGGAAATGGGAAAACTATTCTGCTCTGGCATGACAAGTGGGTGGACAGACCCTTAATAGATATGATGCCTGAACTCCATTCATTTGTCAAAAATGATTTCCAATCAGCTGCATCATGGATGGGAGAAACTGGTCTGCATCAATTGCTCCACACTCCATTATCTGAGTAAGCATATGAGTAGTTACTTGACTTGCAAAACATGGTACATAATTAGTGGCCAGCTACAGCTTTAGATAACTGGATTGGCATTGGGCAAAATAAGAGATATTCTTCCATCAAGATGTACAAAACAATTTGTACTAGAACTAAAGACAACCCTCTATTCAAACACATATGGAAGATTGCCAATAGACTAAGACATAAAAATATTTTTCTGGTTACTTCTGCAAGTCAACACAAGGAACTTCTTAGGAGGAAAAACATGTTTCTTGAATCTTATGACTGTGTGTTTTGTAATGATCCTACTGAGGAGACAGTGAGACATTTATTATGGGATTGCATCTTTGCACAGGACTGCTGGAATAGCATATTCCCATATAAAAAACCTTGAATTTCATGCTTTGATGACATTATGCTCATCCATTCTACATGCCTGCTGGAATTGCTTTGGATGTTATTATTAAAGGATGTTGGAGAATTTGGACGCATCGAAATGGTAAAATCTTCATGAAGGAGGTGCCAAGCATAAACTGTTGGAAATATAGGCTTAAGGAAGACCTTCTACTACAGCACAACGTCAAAGCTAAGAACCGAAGAATTCTTTAGTAGCTCCATGTTTCACAAAAAAGGAATTGGATGATTGTAATTTATTTCTTCTTTTTTATCTTTCTTTTAGTTTGTATATATTTTACCCTTATTTAATGAAAATTATCGTAGAACGACTGTTCTATGGTTAGTGCTTCAAAAAAACATTTCGCTATTTGTCTAACAACACTCCACACAAACTTAGCAACATGGAAAGTTAAAATATGTGATCAACATCTCGGATTCTCCACAAAGAACACAACATCCATTCGAAGGTACTGCCCATTGATGAACGACCCATGATAATTGATAAGTTGCCAAAGGGGTATTTTAATTTTAAGGGGCATGAGCACATGCCATATTTTGCACACAAAAACGCTAAGACGGGGTTTGACAAAGGGAGTGGTACGCAAAAATGGGGAAAATTGTGTCGACCCTTCTAGCCCCAAGATATCATGTTCGGACTGCCCGGAGAAATGCTATCAATTTTCCTGCACAAGTTTGTTCGGTTCATCACTTTGTTATGCCCGAAACCCCTCATAAATTCAACATGACAACCATTGCATCAACCGTGAAGGCTTGGTCGACTCACACGAGAAGGCAAGTAGCAATATAAGACAAGTACGTAAACCTACACCTGACGGTCCTGCCCAATGCACTTCTCGTGCTAGATACTAGTAGAATTTTTGTTGACCAAGTAATGTTTGCACCCAATCCCAAAGAAATATTTGACCTTTGGATATAATTTCACAGTTGGGAGCCCCTTCTATTATCATGACCAAAAAGGTCATTTATTTGAAGGTAGTTTGATCTGGATATGTCAGCCCGAAGCCCTGGCTCGTGCTGGGATAGTTGTATAGTTCATTTCAACATGAGAGCAATGTTCATAAGTTTAGTGTTAATAAACCCCTAGCGTCTCAAATTCTTTCGGCTAACACCATGTGGTATATACGCTTTAGCACCGGCCCCCCAATGGCCTTCACTTTGTATGGGGACCTTTTGAGTCTCATCTGATAGAAGAAAAACAACATGGAATACAAAGGGAGACCAGACACACAACATTAGTAAGTAGCGGTTTGCCACCCAAGGAGAGGAACTTACTGCGCCATAGATCCACACGATTTGTCCCCTTCTTCGTAAGGAATTTCTATTTCAGTTATGTCAAGTTCCTATCATTAGTGCGAAAAAACCAAGTAGGTGATCAACAACTTGGTTAGTTTGTAGTTAAACAAATCTACAACCCTTAATTTGTTGGTCTCTAGGATTGGTCCCCAGCAAGGTTAATCTTAAGGTCTGGCATATATTCAAAGCAAAGTGATAATCCCCAAGTGCAAGGAATCATCGTAGCAATTTCCAAAGGTGGAAGTGATAAGTATGGAGTGTCGAACCCACAAGGAGCTAAAGGTAAAATCAATATTCTCGCAAGTCCTATCTTCCACTGACACGACTCTACATACACCGAACACTTGCTTCATCTAGATAATAGCTTTGCATGATATGGAGAACTAAAATATAAAAATAGGTGTTGTTAACATAAAGTTAGAATATATTACTATATATTATAAATAGCGAGTGTGGAATAATGATGGACCGGTGTGCGGAATTATCCTAGGCAATTGTTAACAAGATTGGTAATCATTATTGCAATTTTATATGAGGGAGAGGCATAAGCTAACATACTTTCTCTACTTGGATCATATGCACTTACGATTGGAACTCTAGCAAGCATCCGCAACTACTAAAGATCTTTAAGGTAACACCCAACCATAGCATTAAAGTATCAAGTCCCTTTTATCCCATACGCAACAACCCCCTTACTCGGGTTTAAGCTTCTGTCACTCTAGCAACCCACTATAAGCGAATCATGAACGTATTGCAACACCCTACAGTGGGAATCCTTCACGTGTGCGCGGCACGGAAGGCACCATAGGACAGCACCAAAATAAAACATACAACTCAAACCAATCCAGATCATCAATCAACCCAAAAGACAAAGGAAATCTACTCAAAGCATCATAGGATGGCAACACATCATTGGATCATTATATGTGGCATAAAGCACCATGTTCAAGTAGGGGATTACAACGGGGTGCGGGAGAGTGGACCGCTGAAAAGAGATGAGGAAGGTGATGAAGATGGTGATGTTGATGAAGACGATCACCGCGGCGATGGTTCCCCCGGCGGCACTCCAGCGCCACCGGGAGAGAGGGGAGAGATTCTCCCCCTTGTGCTTCCTCCTCCATGGCCTCCCTAGATGGGGAGAGGTTCTCCCTCTGGTCCTTGGCCTCCATGGTGATGATGGCCCCCTCCGGGATCCTCCTCCATGGCCTCTGGTGATGATGGCCCCCTCCGGCAGGGTGCCAGGGAGGGCCTAGATTGATTTTGCATGGCTATAGAGGCTTGCGACGGTGGAACTTCCGATCTAGGTTTTTTTTCCGGAGGTTTGGGGATTTATAGGATTTTTTGGCGTCGGTCTCACGTCAAGGGGGTCCATGAGGCAGCGACAAGCCAGGGGGGAGCACCCTAGGGGGGTGGGCGCATCCCCACCCTCGTGGTTGCCTCGGGACTCTTCTGGCCCAACTCCGATGCTTCGGGGGTCTATTTTGGTCCATAAAAAATCACCGTAAATTTTTAGCTCATTCCGAGAACTTTTATGTCTGCACAAAAAACGACACCACGGTAGTTCTGCTGAAAACAACGTCAGTCCGGGTTAGTTCTAATCAAATCATACCAAAACCATATAAAATTGTTGTAAACATGGCATGAATACTTCATAAATTATAGATACGTCGGAGACGTATCACGAAGGCGCAAAATATTTAGGTTGCCGATATTGGGAAATATTCCTTTAGGAGATATTACTTTGGGCAAATCTTTGGAAAAATATTTAGCCTTTCCAGTTCCTAGTTCATGTATTCCAGAATGATGGAATATGCACTCACATGCAAAACTAAATGATGGTGTTGCTTGCTCCTAACACTAACAAGTAATGGAGAGACTATACATTGTTTGAGTAGTTAGGGATGTAATATAATCTTTGTGTAATAGGATCAAACCTCAAGTTTTGCATCCTTTCTGCCACGGAGTGGAATATCTCTTTAGTAGTAAGCAACATGCCGATGGATAGCATACCCGAAAAATATAAAAGGGGTAAAACTAAAATGAAATGGCCATACCTTTGGACATGAAGATGCATATTGTGATTTTGTTAATCTTAACCTTTTGGTTTTAGCTTTTCAATAGGTGATAAATTAGTTGGTATGTGCATATGATACATTAGCGGGTGCATTCGAGCATGGGAATGGGACTATTGTACCCTATACATTGTATCAGGATGTACAATCCGACCCATAGTATCCAATTACATAGGGTCTAGGCCAAAAAAAAGTTTTGTCCCCTTTGCCGGAGTATCGGGGGAAATCCCGAAGTCTCCGACACCCTGGAGTATCGGGATGATGTCCGGAGTCTCCAAGTGCGGGGCGTTCATGTTGGCCAAGGTCTGACCCCATTTGACCATGCTAGAACATGTACACTCGGAGTTTCATTTTTGGTGCGGAGTCCCAAGAACTGTTTTTTATGGTGGATTTTGGGCCTACATTTGACCATTATCCCAAGTGGAGAGATGTAACCCTTCGAGCTATATCATGTCCATTCCCCCACATTTGCCCCCGTCACTCTCTTTTGCTCCGATTTGCTTCATTACTCGAGGGATTCAGAGGGAAGCTTACACTTCTTACCAATTGAAGATACAAGCACCCCTCTTTTGACAAAGCTTTTGAGAATTCGGGAATTTTTCACCGCCTCCCTATATCTTGTTACTCTTGTAGTTTGGAAACTCCTAGGGGGGTGATGTTACCGGGTGATGAACCGATTTTTTGTTGCCCCGGACATTTGTAAAGGTTTGAGGTCACTTCAAGGCGTACCTTGAGCTCAGACTTTGTTTGCCGAGGCTCAAAGGAGGGGGAAAAAAGGTGGGACATTGTATCATTGGGGGTATTTTGTGTTCCCCATGCCTCCAATGGAGACTCGTTCCCCTTCAAAGAACTAAATTTGGACTAACCTTCGTCTTGGTGCCTTGTGGTTATTGCTATCCTCGCTCTTATTTGTGCTTAGTTATCTAGTTTGGTGTTGTCGTATGTCTTGCTAGCTAGTTGTTTTGTGGTGGCTCGTCCAATTGCACATTTCATGAAATATTTATCAATGATCTTGAATTTTCTAAGAAAAGATTAAAATTACGATCGCATATTCACCCTCCCTGTGGACAACTCTTTGATCCTGGAGATACCCCTGATCTCTTGCTGCTTCTACGACAACAACACATACTTTGTGCATAAAAAAGAATCTTCCAAGTTTTTACTCCTCGTTGACAACGATGTTCCACACCCCATGGGTACAGGACATCAAAGCGTGAACAAAAAAACAAGTATATAATGGGAGGAGAAAACGAGGAAGGAGACAGGTGTAGTCATGGCACATTGCTAAAAAAACAAAATTGGGAGAGGAATGGCAGCTGTCACAACAAGGCTAGAAGGCTCGAGGCTTCCTTGGGTAGATAGCCAGGCCATAGAATAAATTTGCCCTCTGCAATACTAGCTGCACTAAGTTTTGCAAGACTTTCTTCCCGTGATGGTTAAAGGAGTAACCTTTATTTGTACGGATTCTAAATTAATTACACTATCCACCAAAATTTAATCAGAAAGATTTTGCAAGATTTTTTTGCCTTGCAACAGTTTTGCTAATTATCAGTACCATAATTAAGCTTCAAAATAATTGCATTATAATAACAAAATGTCAAAATTGCAAGATAGCCACCTGTATTCCAATGATCCAATCTGAGTATAAATAAACCAGACAAACACTGACGTCACAGCACCTGCCATTGATTCCTGCATGATAAACAAAGTCAGATCCACCAGCAGCCTACCCACCGCAGCCCACAAGTTTGCTCCACCAACAACCTTCCAAGAAAACTCGGGATTCTCCAAGGAATCGGCCATGGCCGACGCCGGAGCAGGGCGGCGCATCACCGTGAGGTCCGTCTCCTGCCGCGGGGTCAAGTCCTTTGTCCCCTTCCAGAAGCCGCCGCTCTACGCGGCCGTGTCCCTCGGCGGCCGCCGGGAGAAGACGCCCGCCGACCCGGACGGCGGCGAGAACCCGGACTGGGACGACGCCGTCTTCGCGTTCGACGTCGACGGCGCGGGCGCGGGAGAGGGCGGCGACGGCGGGCTCCTGCAGTTCGAGGTCAAGGCGCAGGTGCCGCTCCTCGGCACCAAGCTCGTCGGCACGACCTGTGTGCCGCTGTCCCATCTCGGCGGCGACGGCGGGGCGCCAAGGCGCGCGAGCTACCAGGTGCTCGCCCCGGACGGTAAGCCCAACGGCAGCCTCAGCTTCGTCTACGCCCTCACCGGCGGCGGCGCGTATCAGCAGCCGCAGATCTACGGCGCGCCGGAGCAAGACCTCGGCTCTTGCTGCGCGCCTCCGCCTCCGCCGCCGTCGAGTTCGGCTTATCCAGCTCCGGCGATGACAAACTTTGCTCCACACGGCAGCAGCTACCCTCCGCCGCCGTCGAGCTCGGCTTATCCAGCTCCGGCGACAACAAACTTTGGGCCACACGGCAGCAGCTACCCGCCACCACCATCTCCATTACCGCCAGCGTCTTCACTGTATCCGTCGATACACGACGTTCTGCCGCCAAGCAGCTACCCTCCGCCGGGAACGTCGGGCTCACTGTTTCCATCGTCCAATTTCGGACCAAACAGTAGCTACCCGCCGCCGTCGGCACCGCCGGCGACTGCATATCCGCCACCGCCGCCGTCGTGTACAGCCTACCCGGCTCCTCCGCAACAACACATCAGCAGCTACCCACCTCCACCGCCGAGCTATTATCCTCCTCCGCCACCGAGCGGCTACCCACCTCCAGCGCGGATGAACCCGGAGTTCCCGGCTTCCAGCTTCCCCCCTCCAGCCAGCAGCTATCCGCCGCCGCCGGAGTCCGGCTCAGAGTTTCCTGTATTGTCAAGATCAGTTGATCGTGCACTGCCATACATGGCGCCGATGTTTCAGGACTCCACCATCGCTTACCCGCCGGTGCCTACCGCCGGCTCTTACTACCCTCCGCCGGGGACACGGCACCGCGAGGAAGGGCCGAGTTCGCCGTACTACTACCCTCAGCCTGGGGCCCGCTACTCGTAGGAGGACTCTTGCAGATTACTGTACTTGGTATTTGGGCTTTTGAATGCATAGCAAATCACAAAGCTGCTCATTCCAAAGACTTTGTACTTAATTTATATTGTATATACTAGCACAAAGCAATGACTTTGTAATCGCAGTGATTTCCAAGATACAACGCTTAATTTGGTTTATGTTTATTCATTTATCCTTAATTTTTACCACGTGCTCGCAAGCACTCAAGTAGTGTTTTGTATTAGAAAAAAACTGCATTCTTTGAAGTTTTCATTGGCCAAGCTCGGTCTGTCCCCATTAGATTAATCTGGACAGTACAATAATATCAACACAAATGGATTTGAAAAAAGTTTAAAAGTACCAAATTTGTACTTCAATAATAGGTGATCAATTGCACTCTTTGTACTGTTCACTTGCAATCGTGAATAGATCGAAAGCCAGGCCAATCGGAGGACACGAGGCAGTGTTGGACAGGGCCGTTGAGCCCGCCGCACCCTCTGCCGCCATTGCCGACAACAACAAGTGCAGGTGCAAGGAGTGTCAGCTACCATAGCAACCTATCACGCCGTCGTCTGGTGTTGCAAACCATCACATCCAACTAATTGGGATTGGCACCGGTGCGTGGATCAAATGATGTAGGGGCTTTGGAGAGGGAGTTGCAGAGGGGGGCCCTAGGCATGGTGGATGGAGTGGTAAGCAAGCGAGAACGATGGAGCATCATGCTAGAGATGAGAGCAACGAGAGGGGCATGCTAACGTACTCGATCGATTGGGTTTTTTGCTCGCATGGAGGATGCATAACTAATAGGTGGGGGCTCTCATTTCTCTTCTCTCTTTCTCTCTCTCTTCTATCCTCTTTAGAGTCTCCTCGGTACTCTCAACTCTTCTCCCTTCCTTCTCTGGCGGCCTCGCTGACCAGAGAGAGGGGGTGAGAGAGGTCCGACCCTCCTCTATACATAGAGGCTTGGTATGAGGTTGTGGCCTGGATTTGCCTTGATGGCGACTAGTGGCATGCCATTGGAGTGCAGTCTATCGGTGCTTGTGCATAGCTTGCGATGGCCGCTAGCATGGCCTTTTGTTCTTCCTCCATGGCAGAGACGAACGAGAGGCGCCATATCTGGCTCGAACTCCCCAAGTAAGCATGCAGTTCCATCGGTACGAGGCACCATGGTGGTTTCCTCCTCTCTTATCAATGTTGAGGTGATAGAATGGGCTTTGGCAGGAAATCTTGGCATGGCTTGAGTGCCTGATGTGGTGTCTCATCGGATCCGGGCTTCCGACGAGGCTAGTGTCTCGCCCTGGGCGGAAGGAGGGCCTCAGCTCGTCCTCGACCACCATATCTGTCGTGGTGATGGAGGTACATCAAAGTATTTGCAGGGAGCTGGAAGATGCAGATGGGGATCATGAGCGTCAAGGATGGTGGTTATGGAAGAGTTACGGTGCCCGGCGTGGCCGCCAAGTCTTCTCGGACGATCCATTCTATCTTTTAGCCGAATGGCGGGCCAAGTTCCTGATGGAAATATGCCCTAGAGGCAATAATAAAATGGTTATTATTATATTTCCTAAATCATGATAAAGGTTTATTATTCATGATAGAATTGTATTGATCGGAAACTTAAATACATGTGTGAATACATAAGCAAATACCATGTCCCTAGTAAGCCTCTACTAGACTAGCTCGTTGATCAAAGATGGTTAAGGTTTCCTA
This sequence comes from Triticum aestivum, assembly GCF_018294505.1. Lineage (NCBI taxonomy): Eukaryota > Viridiplantae > Streptophyta > Magnoliopsida > Poales > Poaceae > Triticum > Triticum aestivum. The sequence goes on from NC_057799.1 coordinate 568,433,121, forward strand.
ACCATGGACATGCGTTGTCATTTGATAACGAGATCACATCATTAGGAGAATGATGTGATGGACAAGACCCATCCGTTAGCTTAGCATATTGATCGTTCAGTTTATTGCTATTGTTTTCTTCATGTCAAATACATATTCCTTTGACTATGAGATTATGCAACTCCCGGATACAGGAGGAATACCTTGTGTGCTATCAAATGTCACAACGTAACTGGGTGATCATAAAGATGCTCTAAAGGTATCTCCGAAGGTGTTTGTTGAGTTGGCATAGATCGAGATTAGGATTTGTCACTCCAAGTATCGGAGAGGTATCTCTGGGCCATCTCGGTAATACACATCATAAGCTTGCAAGCAAACGACTAAGGAGTTAGTCACGAGGTGATGTATTACGGAACGAGTAAAGAGACTTGCCGGTAATGAAATTGAACTAGGTATGAAGATACCGACGATCGAATCTCGGGCAAGTAACATACCGATGGACAAAGGGAATTATGTATGTTGTCATAAGGTTTGACCGATAAAGATCTTCGTAGAATCTGTAGGAGCCATTATGGGCATCCAGGTTCCGTTATTGGTTATTGACTAGAGAGGTGTCTCGGTCATGTCTACATAGTTCTCGAACCCGTAGGGTCCACACGCTTAACGTTCGTTGACGATATAGTATTATATGAGTTATGTATATTGGTGACCGAATGTTGTTCAGAGTCCCGGATGCGATCACAGACAAGACGAGGAGCTCCGGAATGGTCTGGAGGTAAAGATTGATATATAGGATGATATGGTTAGGCCAAGGGGTTAAGCCGACGTGGCTTTTGGTCGGTGCAAAAGGAGTTTTGCGGAGGCCAGGGGGCCAAACGCCGGAGACCCGGGCGTCTGGCCTAGCGTCTGGCCCTAGGCCAGACGCCAAGGACTGTGGCGCTTGGTCCTGGAAGTCCGAGAAGGACTCTTCCTTGCGGGCAAAACCGACTTTGAGGAGGCTCTTTCTCCAAGTTTCGACCCCAGGGCTCAACATATAAATAGAGGGGCAGGGCTAGCACCCGGAACACATCAAGATACACCAAGCCGTGTGCCGGCAACCCTGTCCCTCTAGTTTATCCTCCATCATAGTTTTCGTTGTGCTTAGAAAAGCCCTGCAGAGATTGTTCTTCACCAACACCGTCACCACGCCGTCGTGCTGCCGGAACTCATCTACTACTTCGCCCCTCTTGCTGGATCAAGAAGGCGAGGACATCATCAAGCTGAACGTGTGCTGAACGCGGAGGTGCCGTACGTTCGGTAATTGATCGGGACGGATCATGAAGGTGTACGACTACATCAACCGCGTTGATAAAAGCTTCCGCTTAGCGATCTTCAAGGTTATGAAGATGCTCCCCCCTCTCGTAGCTATCCATCTCCATGGATAGATCTTGCGTGTGCGTAGAATTTTTTTTGTTTTACACGCAACGTTTCCCAATAGTTCCCCCCTTCCCCAACCATGTTGCCACATGGGAGGTAGTTTTGCTTTTGGATGGAGTCCATGGAGGGTCTCATCGGCCCACGTGGTGTTGTCTTCGACGCTGGCGAGATGGGTTTTGGCCGGTGGCAGATTCAAAATCAGTTGCTTTCCTTTTTCATTGTGTGTGTGCCGGCGGGAGGGGTCCTCTTTGCAAAAATAAGGTATTATGTGTAATTTTCTCTTTTCTTTGGCTCCTGATGTCATATGTGCCTTGATGCTTATCTAATGGAAATATGTGTCCATGGAGGTGTCATGCTTCTTTTCCCCTCCACCCATACATTCCCTCCTTTTTTCACCCAGTGTGCACACATGTGGTGTGTGTGGTGGTGGTGGTCGAGGGGGGGGCTCTTTGCAAAAATTAGGGTCTTATGTGTAATTTTCTATTTTCTTTGGCTCCTGATGTAATATGTGCCTTTATGCTTATCTAATGGAAATCTGGGTCCATGGAGGTGTCATACTTCTTTTCCCCTCCACCCACACATTCCCTCCTTTTTTCACCCAATGTGCACACATGTGGTGGGAAAATTACGGGTAAGGGCATATCCAATGCTAGTCTTTAAATGGACATCACCAAATCCACAGATATCCGACACGTTAGTCATCCAAGCATAATCACCAAAAGACCACGAACACCAAATTTACATTGATATTTAGATTAAGTTTTATATAGCAAAGGTCCCTAAAAACAACTTAAAAACTAAAAAAACTAATCTACTCCTCCTGTCAAAGTTGAGGTCGACGCCCCCACGTTGGACAGTCCGACCTCATCATTGTTGGTGGCCATGAGCTGGAGTTGTCGATGTCTTCCTCTTTTGGCATCATCATTTTGGTGCTCCGTTAGCTCGTCGTCCGAGGCCACTCCCACATGGCGTCATTGATGCAGACCGGGCGACACTTGCGTTCGATGGTGCAGCGATGTTGTATGGATGTGAGCATCACCTGGTTCTCATCGATGATGTTCGGATTAGCGGTGACATCCGCTCACCGCCTCTAGCTGAGCGAGAGCCGCATGGTGCTCTTCTAAGAGGGGTCGGGTTTTAATACCGCTCTGCCTACAAAAGTGTGAACCTAAATGCCACGGGTCGCGCGGTGTCGACATCCATCGCCTCCTCCTTCGTCGCTGGCACCTCCTCCTCAACAACCCCTGCCATGGCCATGGGACGTCGCCTGATGACCCACAAGTATAGGGGATCAATCCTAATCCTTTCAATAAGTAAGAGTGTCGAACGCAACGAGGAGCAGAAGGAAATGACAAGTGGTTTTCAGCAAGGTATTTTCTGCAAGCACTGGAATTTGTCTGTAGCAGGTAGTTTGATAGCAAGATAATTTGCAACAAGTAACAATTAACAATGGCAACAATAAGTGCAGCAACGTAGCCCAATCCTTTTTGTATCAAAGGACAGGCCAGAACGGTTTCTTATAATATGTAAAGCATTCTCGAGGACATACGGGAATTTCATCTGGTCACTTTCATCATGTTGGTTTGATTCGTGTTCTCTACTTTGATAATTTGATATGTGGGTGGACCGGTGCTTGGGTGTTGTTCTTACTTGAACAAGCCTCCCACTTATGATTAACCCCCCTCGCAAGCATCCGCAACTATGAAAGAAGAATTAAGATAACATCTAACCATAGCATTAAACATATGGATCCAAATCAACCCTTACGAAATAGCGCATAAACTAGGATTTAAGCTTCTGTCACTCTAGCAACCCATCATATAATAACTACTCCACAATGCATTCCCTTAGGCCCAAAGATGGTGAAGTGTCTTGTAGTCGACGTTCACATAACACCACCAAGGGAATCACAACATACATACCATCTAAATAATGAACGAACATCAAGTTCACATGATTACTTGCAACATGACTTCTCTCGTGTCCTCAAGAACAAAAGTAACTACTCACACAACATAGTGATGCTCAAGATCGGAGGAGTAATAAATATCATAATGGATCTGAACATTTAGTCTTCCAACAAATAAATCGGCTAGCATCAACTACAAGATGTAATCAACACTACTAGTCACCCACATGTACCAATCTGAGGTTTTGATACAAAGATTGAACACAAAAGATGAGGGTTTGAGATGAGATGGTGCTGTTGAAGATGTTGATGAAGATTGGCCTCCCAAAGATGAAAGGGTTGTTGGTGATGACGATGGCTTCGATTTCCCCCTCCCGGAGGGAATTTCCCCCGGCGGAATCGCTCCGTCGGAGGGCAAAAGTGCTCCTGCCCAAGTTCCGCCTCGAGACGGCGACGTACTGTCCCGAAAGTCCTCTCCTGATTTTCTCTAGGTCAAAAGGCCTTATGTACCAGAAGATGGGCACCGAAGGTGGGCCACGACCCCCACTACCCTAGTGCCTTGTGGGCGCCTGGTTGCCCCCCTCTGGTAGTTCTTTATTCCAGTATTCTGTATATATTAAAAATAATTCTTCGTGAATTTTCAGCTCATTTGGAGATGTGCAGAATATGTACCTCTGACATAGCTTTTTCAGGTCCAGAATTCCAGCTGCCAGCATTCTCCCTCTTTGTGTAAACCTTGCATATTATGAGAGAAAAGGCATTAGAATTACTCCGAGAAGTGTTATAATGCATAAAAACATTATAAATAACAGTAAGAAAACATGATGCAAAATGGACGTATCAAATTTACATTGATATTTAGATTAATTTTTACACAACAAAAGATCCCTAAAAACAACTTAAAAACTAAAAAAACTAATCTATTCCTCCCGTCAAAGTTGAGGTCGACGCCCCCACGTTGGACAGTCTGACATCATCATTGTTTGTGGCCATGAGCTGGAGTTCTTGATGTCTTCCTCTTTTGGCATCATCGTTGTGGTGCTCCGTTAGCTCGTCGTCCGAGGCCTCAAGCTACTCGGAGGGCCACTCCCACAGGGCGTCATTGATGCAGACCAGGCGACACTTGCGTTTGATGGTGCAGCGATGTTGTATGGATGTGAGCATCACCTGGTTCTCATCGATGATGTCCGGATTGGCGGTGACATCCGTGCACTGCATCTAGCTGAGCTAGATCTGCATGGTGCTCCTCTAAGAGGGGTTGGGTTTTAATACTGCTCCGCCTAGCACAAGTGCTCCCTGGGTGATTTTGGTAATTAATGTCAACATATCTCTTGTTGGACTAATGCTTCTACCTAGTATGTTTCAGATAAGTTCAACAATGGAGTGGCATGGACTAGAGGATGTGGAACCCCTTTAAAATGCTGAAGACGAAGGATTGGCTCAAGCTCAAAGCTCAGGACTCTACATTTTCTATTTTAGTGATCCAAGATTACATTGAGTCCATAGGAAAGCCAATACTATTAAGAGGGGATGAGGTGTTGCTTAATGGCTTGCCTACTCAAAGTGCTTAGTGATATGCACATATGTCCTAAACCAAAAGTCCAACTCAGCCCCACCGAAACTTTCTATCCGGCGCCACCGAGTTCAGTTGACATAGCCACTGCCAGAAACCCTAATCAATTCGGTCTCACCGATGGGATCTCGGTCTCACCGAGATGGGCTTGCAAACTCTCTGTTGCCTATCGCAATAATTTCGGTCCCACCTAGATATGCAATCGGTCCCACCGAGTTTGCTTGGCCAACTCTCTGTTTCGCTTATTACCCAAATCGGTCCCACCGAGTTTGAGTAATCGGTCAAACCGAGATGAGGATTTACCCTAACCCTAGCACATCGGTCCCACCGAGTTGATCCTTTCGGTCCCACCGAGAATCCTAACGTTCACATTTTGAACTAAATCGGTCTGACCGAGTTTCATTATTCGGTCCCACCGAGTTTGGTGATTTGTGTGTAACGGTTAGATTTTGTGTGGAGGCTATATATACCCCTCCACCCACTCTTCACTTGTTGAGAGAGCCATCAGAACATGCCTACACTTCCAACACATATTTTCTGAGAGAGAACCACCTACACTTGTGTTGAGGTCAAGATATTCCATTCCAACCACATAAATCTTGATCTCTAGCCTTCCCCAAGTTGCTTTCCACTCAAATCTTCTTTCCATCAAATCCTATCCTATGAGAGAGAGTTGAGTGTTTGGGAGACTATCATTTGAAGCACAAGAGCAAGGAGTTCATCATAAACACACCATTTGTTACTTCTTGGAGAGTGGTGTCTCCTAGATTGGCTAGGTGTCACTTGGGAGCCTTGCTACCTCTTGAGCACTTCGTTGGTTTTCCCTTTGAAAGAACATGTGGTGCCCCCATGTTTGGTTTTGGTAATTGACGACAATCTCTATGGACTAATGGTTGCCTTGAGTTATATTTGAAGGTTTTGTCCATAGGCTTTTCTTGGAGTACATGTGTTGGTTTCAAGGAGAGTTTGTGTTGACCAAGGTGCTATTAAGGAATTATCCAAAGATTGGTCATGTGAGAGTTGAGCTTATTGCAAGCATGTCTTGAAGAAGAAGATTGTGTGATCATTCATGTTTACCTTCAAGACATCATCCAAATGAAGAGAGTTGGAAAGATTCAAGGTTGATCAAGATTAAGTCAATAGTGAATCAAGTTGATCAACTCACAAAGCGTAGAAGATGTACCGACAGGGATCAAGTGATCCCATGGTATGGTAAGCATTGTCCATTGCACTTTGTGTACTAACCCATGGTCTATGTGAGAGTCTATGTGGGGTTAGGTACGTGTCCATGGGCTTGCGTCAAGAGGAAGATATCATACAACCCATGGAAAGGATGACATCAAGTGGTGATCGTCATCAAGATTGCCGTGTGCAAGTTCAAGTGGAGCATCACGAAGAGATCAAGTCCTTGAAGCTTGCCATCCATTGTGGTGTCAATGGACTTGTGAAGATGTGCTGAAGAGTGGCTCACCCATAGTGGAGTATGGGGGAGCAATCATCTAGTCTCCATCGACCCAACGCAATCAAGAATGGTGGTCCATCTTGAGGAGGACAAGATCATCATCATCTAGATCAAGTGGATCATGTGCAAGGCAAAGGTTTGCCCTTGATAGGTTTTCTATTTTACCGGTCTCATGGTGGTAGTTGGGAGACTGGGTTATAGGATCGATAGCCGTACTATCAAGGAGGGCTCTCAAGTGAGTATCTTGATCGTATCGTTCGTCGAGAGCTCAAACCATTGCATCCTTGCATCATGTTTCTTGGTTCTTGTTTGGTTCTCTTTGTGAGTCTTAGAGCTTATGGTCATCTTGATGACAAGCTTGAGTTCATCGAAAACGGAGTTTGCATGCGTCTTCTATGATGTTTTCGATGTTGGAGGTTTTACCGGTCTTATCCGAGGAAGGGTTCTCACCATTTTCTTTTGGGCCTTTTCTCATTTTCTTCTTATTGGTATTTCTATCAAGATTGAGTTAGCCCTTGTCGCTAGCTTTCCAACAGACTTGGTTTCGTCGAATTCGGAGTCCCTTTGCAGAAGTTGTGTCAGTTTTGGTGTTCTAAAAAGGCTGCAGCGGTACTACCGCGGACAGGAGCGGATGTAATTTTTTACTACCGCTCTTGGGAGCGGTACTACCGCTTGGAGCAGTACTACCACGGCTACTACCATGGCTACTTCCGCTCGGGACCAAAAACTCGTCACAAATCCAGCGGTGGTAGGCACGGTGAAAGAACATGTGGTGCCCCCATGTTTGGTTTTGGTAATTGACGACAATCTCTATGGACTAATGGTTGCCTTGAGTTATATTTGAAGGTTTTGTCCGTTGGCTTTTCTTGGAGTACATGTGTTGGTTTCAAGGAGAGTTTGTGTTGACCAAGGTGCTATTAAGGAATTATCTAAAGATTGGTCATGTGAGAGTTGAGCTTATTGCAAGCATGTCTTGAAAAAGAAGATTGTGTGATCATTCATGTTTACCTTCAAGACATCATCCAAATGAAGAGAGTTGGAAAGATTCAAGGTTGATCAAGACTAAGTCAAGAGTGAATCAAGTTGATCAACTCACAAAGCGTAGAAGATGTACCGAGAGGGAACAAGTGATCCCATGGTATGGTAAGCATTGTCCATTGTGATTTGTGTAATAAACCATGGTCTATGTGAGAGTTCTATGTGGGGTTAGGTACGTGTTCATGGGCTTGCGTCAAGAGGAAGATATCACTCAACCCATGGAGAGGATGACATCAAGTGGTGATCGTCATCAAGATTGCCGTGTGCAAGTTCAAGTGGAGCATCACGAAGAGATCAAGTGCTTGAAGCTTGCCGTCCATTGTGGTGACAATGGACTTGTGAAGATGTGCCGAAGAGTGGCTCACCCATAGTGGACTATGGGGGAGTAATCATCTAGTCTTCATCGAGCCAACGCAATCAAGAAAGGTGGTCCAACTTGAGGGAGTCAAGATCGTCATCATCTAGCTCAAGTGGACCATGTGCAAGGCAAAGGTTTGCCCTTGATAGGTTTTCTATTTTACCGGTCTCATGGTGGTAGTTGGGAGACCGGGTTATAGGATCGATAGCCGTACTATCAAGGGGGGCTCTCAAGTGAGTAGCTTGATCGTATCATTCGTCGAGAGCTCAAACCATTGCATCCTTGCATCATGTTTCTTGGTTCTTGTTTGGTTCTCTTTGTGAGTCTTAGATCTTATGGTGATGACAAGCTTGAGTTCATCGAAAACGGAGTTTGCATGCGTCTTCTATGATGTTTTCGATGTTGGAGGTTTTACCGGTCTTATCCGAGGAAGGGTTCTCACCATTTTCTTTTGGGCCTTTTCTCATTTGCTTATTATTGGTATTTCTATCAAGATTGTGTTAGCCCTTGTCGCTAGCTTTCCAACAAACTTGGTTTCGTCGAATTCGGAGTCCGTTTGCAGAAGTTGTGTCAGTTTTGGTGTTCTGAAAAGGCTGCAGCGGTACTACCGCGGACAGGAGCGGATGTAATTTTTTACTACCGCTCTTGGGAGCGGTACTACCGCTAGGAGCAGCACTACCGCGGCTACTTCCGTGGCTACTTCCGCTCGGGACCAAAAACTCGTCACAAGTCCAGCGGTGGTAGGCACGGATGTAATTTTTTAGTACCGCTCGCAAGCAGTAGTACCGCTACCCTTAGCAGTAGTACCGCTACCCCTAGCGGTAGTACCATGAGTCAAGCGGTACTACCGCTCCGACGGTTCTTCTGGCTTTTTTGCCTCCTCGCTGTTGTGTTTCAAAGGGCTACTACCGCCCTAGCGGTAGTACCGCTCCTTGGAGCGGTAGTACCGCTCGGTGCGGGCTGTGACCATAACGGTTGGAGTTTTCCCCACCTATAAAAGGGGGTCTTCTTCCCCAATGAACCTCATCCTTTTAGCTCGTGTTCTTCCCCCATTGTTGACCTTCTTCGAGCTTGCTAACTCTCAATCCCTCCATGGATTCTTGCTAGTTTTTGAGAGAAAAGAGAGAGGAGATCTAGATCCACATTTCCACCAATCACTTTCTCCGCTATGTGAGGGGAACCCCTTGGATCTAGATCTTGGAGTTCTTGGTGTTCTCCTTCTTGTTCTTCCTCTCTTTTTCCTCCCTAGCATTAGTTGCTTCGGTGGGATTTGAGAGAGAAGGACTTGGGCACTCCGTGTGCCCTTGCCATTGCATTTGGTTCATCGGTTTGAGTTCTCCACGGTGATATGTGGAAGTTACAAGTTGAGAAGCTTATTACTCTTGGGTGCTTGGTGCCCTTGAGCTTGTTCCTCTTGGGTGCTTGGGCGCCCTAGACGGTTGGTGGTGTTCGGAGCTCAATCATTGTGGTGTAAAGCTCCGGGCAAGCGTCGGGGTCTCCAATTAGGTTGTGGAGATCGCCCCGAGCAATTTGACGGGTACCGGTGACCGCCCCCAAGGGTTGCCAAAGTGTACGGGTTCGGTGACCGCCCCCCAAGGGTTGCCATTTGTACGGGTTCGGTGACCGCCCTCAAGGGTCCCTTAGTGGAATCACGGCATCTTGCATTGTGCGAGGGCGTGAGGAGATTACGGTGGCCCTAGTGGCTTCTTGGGGAGCATTGTGCCTCCACACTGCTCCAAACAGAGATTAGCATCCGCAACTGTGTGAACTTCGGGATACATCGTCGTCTCCGCGTGCCTCGGTTATCTCTTCCCCGAGCCCCTTTACTTATGCACTTTACTTTGTGATAGCCGTAGTGTTCCTTGTTATATATCTTGCTATCACATAGTTGTTTATCTCGCGTAGCATAACTTGTTGGTGCACATAGGTGAGCCTAGTTGTTTTAGGTTTTGTGCTTGACAAATTAACCATTAGGTTTATTCCGCATTTGTTCAAGCCTAAACCATAATTATTTTAAAGCGCCTATTCACCCCCTGTAGGCGACATCCACGATCTTTCACACGGATGTAATTTTTTAGTACCGCTCGCAAGCAGTAGTACCGCTACCCTTAGCAGTAGTACCGCTACCCCTAGCGGTAGTACCGTGAGGTCAAGCGGTACTACCACTCCGACGGTTCTTCTGGCTTTTTTGCCTCCTCGCTGTTGTGTTTCAAAGGGCTACTACCGCCCTAGCGATAGTACCGCTCCTTGGAGCGGTAGTACCGCTCGGTGCGGGCTGTGACCATAACGGTTGGATTTTTTCCCACCTATAAAAGGGGGTCTTCTTCCCCAATGAACCTTATCCTTTGAGCTCGTGTTCTTCCCCCATTGTTGACCTTCTTCGAGCTTGCTAACTCTCAATCCCTCCAATGATTCTTGCTAGTTCTTGAGGGAAAAGAGAGAGGAGATCTAGATCCACGTTTCCACCAATCACTTTCTCGTCTAAGTGAGGGGAACCCCTTGGATCCAGATCTTGGAGTTCTTCGTGTTCTTCTTTCGTTCTTCCTCTCATTTTCCTCCCTAGCATTAGTTGCTTTGGTGGGATTTTGGAGAGAAGGACTTGGGCACTCCGTGTGCCCTTGCCATTGCATTTGGTGCATCGGTTTGAGTTCTCCATGGTGATACGTGGAAGTTACAAGTTGAGAAGCTTATTACTCTTGGGTGCTTGGTACCCTTGAGCTTGTTCCTCTTGGGTGCTTGGGCGCCCTAGACGGTTGGTGGTGTTTGTAGCTCAATCATTGTGGTGTAAAGCTCCGGGCAAGCGTCGGGGTCTCCAATTAGGTTGTGGAGATTGCCCCGAGCAATTTTACGGGTTCCGGTGACCGCCCCCAAGGGTTGCCAAAGTGTACGGGTTCGGTGACCGCCCCCAGGGGTTGCCATTTGTACGGGTTCGGTGACCGCCCTCAAGGGTCCCTTAGTGGAATCACGGCATCTTGCATTGTGCGAGGGCGTGAGGAGATTACGGTGGCCCTAGTGGCTTCTTGGGGAGCATTGTGCCTCCACACCGCTCCAAACGGAGATTAGCATCCGCAAGGGTGTGAACTTCGGGATACATCGTCGTCTCCGCGTGCCTCGGTTATCTCTTACCCGAGCCCTTTACTTATGCACTTTACTTTGTGATAGCCATATTGTTTCTTGTCATATATCTTGCTATCACCTAAGTAGTTTTTCTTGCTTAGCATAAGTTGTTGGTGCACATAGGTGAGCCTAGTTGTTGTAGGTTTTGTGCTTGACAAATTAACCGCTAGGTTTATTCCGCATTTGTTCAAGCCTCAACCGTAATTATTTTAAAGCGCCTATTCACCCCCCCTCTAGGCGACATCCACGATCTTTCAATTGGTATCAGAGCCTCGTCTCTCTTTGTTAGGCTTAACCGCCTAGAGAGTAAAGATGTCGACTAGGGGGTTAGGATTCTGTGACACAGTTAGTTTCGATGGCACAAATTTTGATGTTTGGGTAATTCACATGCTTAATCTCTTTAGGGTCATGGACCCAAATTTAGAGCGAATTGTAGATATGGGTTTTCTCCTCCAAAAGATCCCCAAAGATTATCTTTAGAGGATGAGAAAAACTCTTATCTCAATGCTCAAGCTTCTAATATGCTTTTCGATGCTTTGAGCAATGTAGTTATATTTCAACTCATGCCTTTCCGGGATGCTCATGAGTTGTGGACAAAGCTTCAAGATAAATATGGCGTGTCCAAGTTTTGTGGGGATGATTGTTCTCCCTCCACCTCCGGTCGTGTTGTGTTCTCAACTTCTTCTACTTCACCTACATGTGGTTTGCCACAAGGTAATGACATGGTGAGTAGTGGTGTTCATTGCAATGATGATAGTGGGCTTAGTTTTGATAATCCTTCATCACTTTCTTGTTGTGATGCTTCATCTTTGGACTCTAGCACTTCGAGCACTCCAAATGTTTCACATGCTTGTGTTGATAGTCCTTGCATATCATGTACAAATTGCTTGACTAAATCTCATGATGATATGCTTGCTATGTCTTGTTGGCATGATAAAAATGCATGTATTTCCTCGAGTTGTTGTGCTAACAATGTAGAGGAAACCCAACACTCCATGGAACAAGATGTGGTCTTGAATGGTGCTTCAAGGGATCCCACATCATCATCTATTGCTTTTTGCCTTATGGCCAAGGCTTCAAAGGTATCTCCCACTTTTAATCCCACTATATCTTGTGATAATATTGATGATGGCAAGAGTGATGATGATGTCAATTATGATGAGGAGAATGATGATTTTGCCTCCTTAAAAGTTAAGGGGGAAATAATTTTTAAAGCTCTTCTTAAGAATAAAATTGCTCGTTCCAACTTCATGGAAATCATGTCTATTGCTATTGAGGGCAAGAAATATATTGATGAGTTGGAATCTCGTCTTGAGGAGCATGAGGTCACCATTGATAAAATGGAAGGTCATGAGCGTTATTACGCTAATGAGATTGTGGACCTCTCTCAAGCTCTTGAACTTGAACAAACCACCAAGGAATCTCTTGAGGAGACTTTTGCTCTAGAGTTATCTAGAGTGAAGGAATCTCATGATAGAGCTCTTGAGGTGGCCAATGTTTTTGAAACTAAAAATGCTAAGCTTGAAGTTTCTCATGCTAGACTCCTTGAGGATTTTGAGCACCTCGAAAATGGCTCAAGGGTCATCAAGGGTGAGCTCCTCAAACTCACCGAGTCTCATGCTCAACTTGAAGCTTCTTATTTTAAAAGAGCTGGCCAAGTTGCCTTCTCCTCTTGTTGTTAATGATGATGCTTGTGCTACTAACTCTATTTCTTGTGAAGCATCCATTTTAAAGGAGAACGTTGAGCTACGGGCTCAACTTGAGTTGCTATCTAGCAATTATGGGAAATTGGAAGAAAGCCATGAAAAGCTCTCAAGCTCTCATGATGATCTTCTAGTATCCCATAATGTGCTAAAGATAGCTCATGAGGCCATGATTGCTAAGGTAACATCTAGTGAGCCTCATGTGGACACTAGCACTACTTTTAGTCAAAATGCTATATTGCCTTGTGCTACTCCTCGCGATTCATCCATGCATAACGTTGGTACATCTTGTGATGAATTTCTTTCCTTGCCTTGTTGCTCTAACGATGAAGCTTATACTTCCTCTAGTGCTTGTGTTGAGACTAACCATGTAGAGGAAATCAAAGCTCAAGGCCCAAGTCACTTCTTTGAAGAAAGACTTGGAAAAGAGTCATGAAGGGAAATTTACACTCAACAACATCTTGAGAGTGAAAAAATCCCCCTATGACAAAGGTGGACTTGGATTCAACTCCAACAAGAAGAAGAAGTCCAAGATGAACAAAAAGAAGGGCCAAGAACAAGTCAAGAATTCGGCCAAGATTGTTTGCTTCAAGTGCAAAGTAGAAGGGCATCATGTTAGATCTTGCCCATTGAAGAAGAAGGCCATTAGTGACAAGCAACAAGGGAAGCAGCCACAAGTTCGATCTCATGCTCAACCACAAGTTGAAGAAAGTCTTCTTCCCAAGAATCCTCAAGCTAATGCTTCTAAAGTTGAGAAATCAAGTGAGAAGAAAGTGAAGAGTAGACGTTGCTACTTATGTCGTGAGAAAGGTCACCTCACCTCTTCATGCACTAGTGGTAACTTATCCAACCCAATTATTATTGATGATATATATTCTCTTGGGAAGGATAATGTTGGCCATGTGTTTGCCAAATTTGTTGGTGCTCAAAGTGGTGTCAAGAAAAGAACCATTTGGGTAGCCAAGCCTATTGTGACTAATCTCTTAGGACCCAACTTGGTTGGGGACCAACTAGCTCAAACTTGATCAATAGGTGTTGTTGGAGGGCATTGGAGACTTGGCTACGTTATGAAGATTTAAGGGGACTTCATCATTCTTATTGTCTCAAGCTAAATCAATTGGGTTATCAAGTTTCTATTCTAGATCCAATGTGCCTCCTTCCGGTAACTTGTACTTAAATTGCTTACATCGAAAGTTACTTGCCCCTTTGCATGTTTTGGTTTTGTTCCTTGCATGTGGTTGTATATGTTGTGCCTCCAATTTGCTTATCTTGAGTAATCAAGTATGTGTGTGTTGGTTTGCACATCATGTACGTGTGTGTAGTGCGTTGAGCCTTTGCGCATCTTGTTTGTATGTTAGTTGGCTCTTGTGAGAGATTAATGGAACATCCCATTTTGGGGGAGTGATGTGCTTTGTGCACCTCACGGTCCCATAAATGTGTTTACATGAGGAATACCACCTAGTATTGATATTGCAAGCTTATCTAGTCACTATGTGGTATGTCTTCTCATGAGAAATTCTAATTCTAAATAGTCCATTAATTATCTCTTGTTGGATCCTCTTTTTGCCTCTTGTTAAGTTTTCTCTAATTGGTATCACATTATGGGGGAGTAATATGCTATGTATATTACTAGCCTAGAAAATGTGTACATTTGAGATATGTCACCTAGAATTGATATTGTAAATTATCTTGTTCCTACGTGGCATGTTAGCTCTACAAGTTGCAATTTGCTTGTGTTTGGTGTGAAGATGATGTCGGATATCCTTGCTATCTACCACCGGGAATTATTTCCAAATACTTCTTGTCTTTTGACAATTGGTACTCACTTATGTGTGGTAGAAATTATTGATCATCTTCACGTTGGCGTTTGCTTTTTATTTGCCTTATCTCTTGCCAGGTTTGTGTCAACTCTCATTGCCTTCCGTGCCACTTGAGGATCTTGTTGTTTTCTTGATCTTGTCTAGTTTTTTCCTTGATATAGTGAACGTGGTGATCCTACCTTGTGCATTTTGTATTCAAATGCAAATTTTTTATAATGCACAACTCGTGGGGGAGCTATCCTATTTTCTATAAAACACTAAACTTGTGATCCATTTTAAGTGTGTGTTGGTGGACGGCAAGCCATTTCTTTTTGGTACTTGTGCCATCATGAAACTTTGTAGAGAGCTTGGTTTGTTTGGAACCATCCTCTCTTTTGGGAGTTTGATATCATTTTGTGGGTTCCAATGGATATCTCATTCCTTGATGTATCTATTAATGATATCTTCCAAGTGATGATTTCTCCATTTGGTATTCTTTTCACTTGGTATTTCCTTGTATTTTGGTATCGGTTCTTGAAAGTCTTGAGCATGCATATTAACTTCATGTAGTTTCCGTGGCATGCTTTCTCTCTTTGACCCAATATATAGGGGAAACTCCACCAAGTCTCAAAGTGGATGAGATGTGCATGAATTTCATTTCCATATCTATATGCACATATTTATGTGGAGTTTGCCCTATGTATTGTTGGTGTTTCTAACTCTTTGGTCCCAATGAGTTTGGGTACCATTTTGTTTGTGTTGTTGTTCTAGGAACAATTGGAGATGCATTGGATGCTCGGCTCACTCACAAGGAAGGTGTTGTCACCATGTGCTTTTTGGAGTCAAGCTAGGATGATCAATGAACTACTTTGTACCTTCAATTGGTATCTACTACATCCTTCCAATTTAACTCGGTAACAAGTATCTTCATATACTTCATGCACACATTTCTTGCATCAACCTTGTGTAGGTTGTATCATGGCATGTTATTCATTCTCTCTTGTGATACTTGTTTCCTTTCTCAAAGCATCCCAACAATGATCTCTTGTTACTAGTTGTGATGTCTTTGGTGGTTGTGTGGTAGGAATTCATTTATGTACAATAAGACCATATCTAGCCATGTGCTATGCTTCCAAGCAAATATCTTATCGGTATATCTATGACTTCCTTTTGGATATCTTGTTCCTTCGTGTTGTAACTATTTCGGGTGTACATCCTTCTTTGTAGATATATATCATCATGATCTCGTCTACCTAGAACCTTATACACTTGAGAGAAATTACATCTCTAGATGATATCCTTTCTTTCACGTCCACCTTGTCTTTCTTGTTATTTCTTTGGTGGCTCCGTGAAAGCTTTTTCCTTGAGTGCATGTCTTATCTCGTTGCATCTTGATGCACTCCTGTGTGGTGAAGATTATTTTACTCATGCTTATCTCTACGAGGCTTTTGCCTGTTGGAAATCATAGCATAATTTTAAAATTTTCCTACGCTCACCAAGATCCATCTATGGACTATACTAGCAACGAGGGGAAAGGAGTGCATCTACATACCCTTGTAGATCGCGAGCGGAAGCGTTCCAATGAACGTGGATGACGGAGTCGTACTCGCCGTGATTCAAATCACCGATGACCGAGTGCCGAACGGACGGCACCTCCGCGTTCAACACACGTACGGTGCAGCGACGTCTCCTCCTTCTTGATCCAGCAAGGGGAAGGAGAGGTTGATGGAGATCCAGCAGCACGACGGCGTGGTGGTGGACGTAGCGGGTCTCGGCAGGGCTTCGCCGAGCTTCTGCGAGAGGGAGAGGTGTAGCAGGGGAGGAGGGAGGCGCCCAAGGCTGTAATGTTGCTGCCCTCCCTCCCCCCCTTTATATAGGCCCCCTGGGAGGGGGGGGGCGCCGGCCAGGATCCCATCTGGATGGGGGGCGCCGGCCAGGCGGGTGACTTGCCCCCCAAGGCAAGTGGGGCGCCCCCCCACCCTAGGGTTTCCAACCCTAGGCGCAAGGGGGAGGCCCATGGGGGGGCGCCCCAGCCCACTAAGGGCTGGTTCCCTTCCCACTTCAGCCCATGGGACCCTCCGGGATAGGTGGCCCCACCCGGTGGACCCCCGGGACCCTTCCGGTGGTCCCGGTACAATACCGGTGACCCCCGAAACTCTCCTGGTGGCCGAAACTTGACTTCCTATATATAATTCTTCACCTCCGGACCATTCCGGAACTCCTCGTGACGTCCGGGATCTCATCCGGGACTCCGAACAACTTTCGGGTTTCCGCATACTCATATCTCTACAACCCTAGCGTCACCGAACCTTAAGTGTGTAGACCCTACGGGTTCGGGAGACATGCAGACATGACCGAGACGCCTCTCCGGTCAATAACCAACAGCGGGATCTGGATACCCATGTTGGCTCCCACATGTTCCACGATGATCTCATCAGATGAACCACGATGTCGAGGATTCAATCAATCCCGTATGCAATTCCCTTTGTCAATCGGTATGTTACTTGCCCGAGATTCGATCGTCGGTATCCCAATACCTTGTTCAATCTCGTTACCGGCAAGTCTCTTTACTCGTACCGCAATGCATGATCCCGTGACTAATGCCTTAGTCACATTGAGCTCATTATGATGATGCATTACCGAGTGGGCCCAGAGATACCTCTCCGTCACACGGAGTGACAAATCCCAGTCTCGATCCGTGCCAACCCAAAAGACACTTTCGGAGATACCCGCAGTGTACCTTCATAGTCACCCAGTTACGTTGTGACATTTGGCACACCCAAAGCACTCCTACGGTATCCGGGAGTTGCACGATCTCATGGTCTAAGGAATAGATACCTGACATTGGAAAAGCTCTAGCAAACAAAACTACACGATCTTTTATGCTATGCTTAGGATTGGGTCTTGTCCATCATATCATTCTCCTAATGATGTGATCCTGTTATCAATGACATCCAATGTCCATAGTCAGGAAACCATGACTATCTGTTGATCAACGAGCTAGTCAACTAGAGGCTTACTAGGTACACGTTGTGGTCTATGTATTCACACATGTATTACGATTTCCGGATAACACAATTATAGCATGAACAATAGACAATTATCATGAACAAAGAAATATAATAATAACCATTTATTATTGCCTCTAGGGCATATTTCCAACAGTCTCCCACTTGCACTAGAGTCAATAATCTAGTTACATTGTGATGAATCGAACACCCATTGCATCCTGGTGTTGATCATGTTTTGCCCTAGGGAGAGGTTTAGTCAACGGATCTGCTACATTCAGGTCCGTATGTACTTTAAAAATATCTATGTCTCCATTTTGAACACTTTCACGAATGGAGTTGAAGCGACGGTTGATATGCCTGGTCTTCCTGTGAAACCTGGGCTCCTTCGCAAGGGCAATAGCTCCAGTGTTGTCACAGAAGAGAGTCATCGGGCCCGACGCATTGGGAATCACCCCTAGGTCCGTAATGAACTCCTTCATCCAGACCGCTTCCTGTGCTGCCTCCGAGGCTGCCATGTACTCCGCTTCACATGTAGATCCCGCCACGACGCTTTGCTTGCAACTGCACCAGCTTACTGCTCCTCCATTCAAAATATACACGTATCCGGTTTGTGACTTCGAGTCATCCAGATCTGTGTCGAAGCTAGCGTCGACGTAACCCTTTACGACGAGCTCTTCGTCACCTCCATAAACGAGAAACATATCCTTAGTCCTCTTCAGGTACTTCAGGATATTCTTGACCGCTGTCCAGTGTTCCATGCCGGGATTACTTTGGTACCTTCCTACCAAACTTACGGCAAGGTTTACATCAGGTCTGGTACACAGCATGGCATACATAATAGACCCTATGGCCGAGGCATAGGGGATGACACTCATCTTTTCTCTATCTTCTGCCGTGGTCGGGCATTGAGCCGTGCTCAATTGCACACCTTGCAATACAGGCAAGAACCCCTTCTTGGACTGATCCATATTGAACTTCTTCAATATCTTGTCAAGGTATGTACTCTGTGAAAGACCAATGAGGCGTCTTGATCTATCTCTATAGATCTTGATGCCTAATATATAAGCAGCTTCTCCAAGGTCCTTCATTGAAAAACACTTATTCAAATAGGCCTTTATACTTTCCAAGAATTCTATATCATTTCCCATCAATAGTATGTCATCCACATATAATATGAGAAATGCTACAGAGCTCCCACTCACTTTCTTGTAAACACAGGCTTCTCCATAAGTCTGTGTAAACCCAAACGCTTTGATCATCTCATCAAAGCGAATGTTCCAACTCCGAGATGCTTGCACCAGCCCATAGATTGAGCGCTGGAGCTTGCATACTTTGTTAGCATTCTTAGGATCGACAAAACCTTCCGGCTGCATCATATACAACTCTTCCTTAAGGAAGCCGTTAAGGAATGCCGTTTTGACGTCCATCTGCCATATCTCATAATCATAGTATGCGGCAATTGCTAACATGATTCTGACGGACTTCAGCTTCGCTACGGGTGAGAAAGTCTCATCGTAGTCAACCCCTTGAACTTGTCGATAACCCTTAGCGACAAGTCGAGCTTTATAGATGGTCACATTACCATCCGCGTCTGTCTTCTTCTTAAAGATCCATTTATTTTCTATGGCTCGCCGATCATCGGGCAAGTCAGTCAAAGTCCATACTTCGTTTTCATACATGGATCCTATCTCGGATTTCATGGCTTCTAGCCATTTGTCGGAATCCGGGCCCGCCATCGCTTCTTCATAGTTCGAAGGTTCACCGTTGTCTAACAACATGATTTCCAGGACAGGGTTGCCGTACCACTCTGGTGCGGAACGTGTCCTTGTGGACCTACGAAGTTCAGCAGTAACTTGATCCGAAGCTTCATGATCATCATCATTAACTTCCTCCCCAGTCGGTGTAGGCACCACAGGAACATCTTCCCGCGCTGCGCTACTTTCCGGTACGGAAGGGGTGACTATCACCTCATCAAGTTCCACTTTCCTCCCACTCAATTCTTTCGAGAGAAACTCCTTCTCCAGAAAGGACCCGTTCTTGGCAACGAAGATCTTGCCTTCGGATCTGAGGTAGAAGGTATACCCAATAGTTTCCTTAGGGTATCCTATGAAGACGCATTTTTCCGACTTGGGTTCGAGCTTTTCAGGTTGAAGTTTCTTGACATAAGCATCGCATCCCCAAACTTTTAGAAACGACAGCTTAGGTTTCTTCCCAAACCATAATTCATACGGTGTCGTCTCAACGGATTTCGACGGAGCCCTATTTAAAGTGAATGCGGCAGTCTCTAAAGCATAGCCCCAAAATGAGAGCGGTAAATCGGTAAGAGACATCATAGATCGCACCATATCCAATAGAGTGCGATTACGACGTTCGGACACACCGTTTCGCTGAGGTGTTCCAGGCGGCGTGAGTTGTGAAACGATTCCACATTTCCTTAAGTGTGCACCAAATTCGTGACTTAAATATTCTCCACCACGATCTGATCGTAAGAATTTTATTTTTCTGTCACGTTGATTCTCAACCTCACTCTGAAATTCCTTGAACTTTTCAAAGGTTTCAGACTTGTGTTTCATTAGGTAGACATACCCATATCTACTTAAGTCATCAGTGAGAGTGAGAACATAACGATATCCTCCGCGAGCCTCAACACTCATTGGACCGCACACATCGGTATGTATGATTTCCAATAAGTTGGTTGCTCGCTCCATTGTTCCGGAGAACGGAGTCTTGGTCATCTTACCCATGAGGCATGGTTCGCACGTGTCAAATGATTCGTAATCAAGAGACTCCAAAAGTCCATCTGCATGGAGCTTCTTCATGCGCTTGACACCAATGTGACCAAGGCGGCAGTGCCACAAGTATGTGGGACTATCGTTATCAACTTTACATCTTTTGGTATTCACACTATGAATATGTGTAACATCACGTTCGAGATTCATCAAGAATAAACCATTGACCAGCGGGGCATGACCATAAAACATATCTCTCATATAAATAGAACAACCATTATTCTCGGATTTAAATGAGTAGCCATCTCGAATTAAACGAGATCCAGATACAATGTTCATGCTCAAAGCTGGCACTAAATAACAATTATTGAGGTTTAAAACTAATCCCGTAGGTAGATGCAGAGGTAGCGTGCCGACGGCGATCACATCGACCTTGGAACCATTCCCGATGCGCATCGTCACCTCGTCCTTTGCCAGTCTCCGCTTATTCCGCAGTTCCTGTTTTGAGTTACAAATATGAGCAACGGCACCGGTATCAAATACCCAGGAGCTACTACGAGTACTGGTAAGGTACACATCAATTACATGTATATCACATATACCTTTGGTGTTGCCGGCCTTCTTGTCCGCTAAGTATTTGGGGCAGTTCCGCTTCAGTGACCACTTCCCTTGCAATAAAAGCACTCAGTCTCACGCTTGGGTCCATTCTTTGACTTCTTCCCGGCAACTGGCTTACCGGGCGCGACAACTCCCTTGCCGTCCTTCTTGAAGTTCTTCTTACCCTTGCCCTTCTTGAACTTAGTGGTTTTATTCACCATCAACACTTGATGTTCTTTTCTGATCTCCACCTCCGCTGATTTCAGCATTGAATATACCTCAGGAATGGTCTTTTCCATCCCCTGCATATTGAAGTTCATCACAAAGCTCTTGTAGCTTGGTGGAAGCGACTGGAGGATTCTGTCAACGACCGCGTCATCCGGGAGATTAACTCCCAGCTGGGATAAGTGGTTGTGTAACCCAGACATTCTGAGTATGTGCTCACTAACAGAACTATTCTCCTCCATTTTACAGCTGAAGTACTTGTCGGAGACTTCATATCTCTCGACCCGGGCATGAGCTTGGAAAACCATTTTCAGCTCCTCGAACATCTCATATTCTCCATGTTTCTCAAAACGCTTTTGGAGACCCGGTTCTAGGCTGTAAAGCATGCCGCACTGAACGAGGGAGTAATCATCAGCACGCTGTTGCCAAGTGTTCATAACGTCTTGGTTCTCTGGGATTGGTGCTTCACCTAGCGGTGCTTCTAAGACATAATCTTTCTTGGCTGCTATGAGGATGATCCTCAGGTTCCGGACCCAGTCCGTATAATTGCTGCCATCATCTTTCAGCTTGGTTTTCTCTAGGAACGCGTTGAAATTGAGGACAACGTGGGCCATTTGATCTACAAGACATAGTGTAAAGATTTTAGACTAAGTTCATGATAATTAAGTTCATCTAATCAAATTACTCAATGAACTCCCACTCAGATAGACATCCCTCTAGTCATCTAAGTGAAACATGATCCGAGTTAACTAGGCCGTGTCCGATCATCACGTGAGACGGACTAGTCAAGATCGGTGAACATCTCCATGTTGATCGTATCTTCTATACGACTCATGCTTGATCTTTCAGTCCTCCGTGTTCCGAGGCCATGTCTGTACATGCTAGGCTCGTCAAGTCAACCTAAGTGTATTGCGTGTGTTTCGAGGCCATGTCTGTACATGCTAGGCTCGTCAACACCCGTTGTATGCGAACGTTAGAATCTATCACACCCGATCATCACGTCGTGCTTCGAAACAACGAACCTTCGCAACGGTGCACAGTTAGGGGGAACACTTTCTTGAAATTATCATAAGGGATCATCTTACTTACTACCGTCGTTCTAAGCAAATAAGATGCAAAAACATGATAAACATCACATGCAATCAAATAGTGACATGATATGGCCAATATCATTTTGCTTCTTTGATCTCCATCTTCGGGGCACCATGATCATCTTCGTCACCGGCACGACACCATGATCTCCATCATCATGATCTCCATCATTGTGTCTTCATGAAGTTGTCACGCCAACGATTACTTCTACTTCTATGGCTTACGCGTTTAGCAACAAAGTAAAGTAATTTACATGGCGTTATTCAATGACACGCAGGTCATACAAAATAATAAAGACAACTCCTATGGCTCCTGCCGGTTGTCATACTCATCGACATGCAAGTCGTGATTCCTATTACAAGAATATGATCAGTCTCATACATCACATATATCATTCATCACATCTTCTGGTCATATCACATCACAAAGCACATGCTGCAAAAACAAGTTAGACGTCCTCTAATTGTTGTTGCAAGTTTTTACGTGGCTTGTAGGTTTCTAGCAAGAATGTTTCTTACCTACGTATGACCACAACGTGATTTGCCAATTTCTATTTACCCTTCATAAGGACCCTTTTCATCGAATCCGTTCCGACTAAAGTAGGAGAGACAGACACCCGCTAGCCACCTTATGCAACTAGTGCATGTCAGTCGGTGGAACATGTCTCACGTAAGCGTACGTGTAAGGTCGGTCCGGGCCGCTTCATCCCACAATACCGCCGAAACAAGATAAGACTAGTAGCGGCAAGAAGAATTGGCAACATCAACGCCCACAACTGCTTTGTGTTCTACCCGTGCATAGTAACTACGCATAGGCCTGGCTCATGATACCACTGTTGGAAATCGTAGCATAATTTTAAAATTTTCCTACACTCACCAAGATCCATCTATGGAGTATACTAGCAACGAGGGGAAAGGAGTGCATCTACATACCCTTGTAGATCGCGAGCGGAAGCGTTCCAATGAACGTGGATGACGGAGTCGTACTCGCCGTGATTCAAATCACCGATGACCGAGTGCCGAACGGACGGCACCTCCGCGTTCAACACACGTACGGTGCAGCAACGTCTCCTCCTTCTTGATCCAGCAAGGGGAAGGAGAGGTTGATGGAGATCCAGCAGCACGACGGCGTGGTGGTGGACGTAGCGGGTCTCGGCAGGGCTTCGCCGAGCTTCTGCGAGAGGGAGAGGTGTAGCAGGGGAGAAGGGAGGCGCCCAAGGCTGTAATGTTTCTGCCCTCCCTCCTCCCTTTATATAGGCCCCCTGGGAAGGGGGGGCGCCGGCCAGGATCCCATCTGGATGGGGGGCGGCGGCCAGGGGGGTGACTTGCCCCCCAAGGCAAGTGGGGCGCCCCCCCACCCTAAGGTTTCCAACCCTAGGCGCAAGGGGGAGGCCCATGGGGGGGCGCCCCAGCCCACTAAGGGCTGGTTCCCTTCCCACTTCAGCCCATGGGACCCTCCGGGATAAGTGGCCCCACCCGGTGGACCCCCGGGACCCTTCCGGTGGTCCCGGTACAATACCGGTGACCCCCGAAACTCTCCCGGTGGCCGAAACTTGACTTCCTATATATAATTCTTCACCTCCGGACCATTCCGGAACTCCTCGTGACATCCGGGATCTCATCCGGGACTCCGAACAACTTTCGGGTTTCCGCATACTCATATCTCTACAACCCTAGCGTCACCGAACCTTAAGTGTGTAGACCCTACGGGTTCGGGAGACATGCAGACATGACCGAGACGCCTCTCCGGTCAATAACCAACAGCGGGATCTGGATACCCATGTTGGCTCCCACATGTTCCACGATGATCTCATCGGATGAACCACGATGTCGAGGATTCAATCAATCCCGTATGCAATTCCCTTTGTCAATCGGTATGTTACTTGCCCGAGATTCGATCGTCGGTATCCCAATACCTTGTTCAATCTCGTTACCGGCAAGTCTC
Organism: Triticum aestivum; assembly: GCF_018294505.1. Lineage (NCBI taxonomy): Eukaryota > Viridiplantae > Streptophyta > Magnoliopsida > Poales > Poaceae > Triticum > Triticum aestivum. The sequence goes on from NC_057799.1 coordinate 568,457,073, forward strand.
TTTACTCGTACCACAATGCATGATCCCGTGACTAACGCCTTAGTCACATTGAGCTCATTATGATGATGCATTACCGAGTGGGCCCAGAGATACCTCTCCGTCACACGGAGTGACAAATCCCAGTCTCGATCCGTGCCAACCCAACAGACACTTTCGGAGATACCCGCAGTGTACCTTTATAGTCACCCAGTTACGTTGTGACGTTTGGCACACCCAAAGCACTCCTACGGTATCCGGGAGTTGCACGATCTCATGGTCTAAGGAATAGATACCTGACATTGGAAAAGCTCTAGCAAACAAAACTACACGATCTTTTATGCTATGCTTAGGATTAGGTCTTGTCCATCACATCATTCTCCTAATGATGTGGTCCCGTTATCAATGACATCCAATGTCCATAGTCAGGAAACCATGACTATCTGTTGATCAACGAGCTAGTCAACTAGAGGCTTACTAGGGACACGTTGTGGTCTATGTATTCACACATGTATTACGATTTCCGGATAACACAATTATAGCATGAACAATAGACAATTATCATGAACAAAGAAATATAATAATAACCATTTATTATTGCCTCTAGGGCATATTTCCAACAACTTAATTGGTATCCCTCGTCTTGATGAGGCTTTCATCTTCTATCTTCACCATGGGTTTTCACAAGTGTTGGTTATTCATTTTTCATTTTTAGTGTGCTTGTGAACCCTTTTGCTTGGTGTGTGTGGGGAGGACATGTCATGCACATTGTATCTCCACTATCCAAGACTATGTTGATACTTAATGCTCATTCGTACATTAGTCTTCTCAAGTGCTTTGCCATGACTCACACACATCATTTTGGTTGAGCCTACTCTTAAGTTGCCTCTTTTATATGTTGCTCAACCATTTGTTTGTTGCAAGTGCTAGGCTTTGTTTCCTATATGCTCACTTGCACTTGTTGTGAGTTTCTATTGATTTTCGGGGAGTGATGATCCTATTTTGTGCACTCGGTATCCTAATGCAAATATTGTAAGAAGTGCACAAATCATGGAGAGCTTCACTAGTGTCTTTAGAACACTCTGTTGCTCTCTTGCACTTGTCCTGAGGTTCTATTGATCTTGGGGGAGTGACGATCCTATTTTGTGCTCGTTGTATCCAGTTACAAAACTAAATTGTGCACAAATCATGGAGAGCTTCTCTAGTTTCTCTAGAACACTCCTTTCCTCGTATCATAATTTATTTCATTCATGTGGCACATAGGATCATTGGTCTAGTTGGCTCAATTGATATCCGTTGATTGCTTGCTTCAATTGGTATCTTTTGATTGCTTGTTTGCTTGTTTCCCTCTTTCTTATGTCTTTGTGGCATATCTTTCTTTTGTAAACTTTGGGCCTAAATATAGTTTGTTTTCCTCCTAGTATTTACCGTCAAACTTGTGTATTGCATTCCACTCTCTTGTTGAGAAATGCACAAATTATGGAGGAACACAATTTATATTGGCCTTCTAAGCTTTTCTCCCATTTTGGCAATCGATGCCAATGGGGGAGAAGTTTCAGAGAGTTTTGTGGAGAAGTTTAGAGAATTCTCTCCTCTTGCTTTGGTTTTGTTCCTAAGCATTTGCATCTCTTACTCATGCATCATTGGTTGTTGCATTGCATGGTGATGCATAATTCCTTATATAAACTCTCTTGAAAGTGATTGTCATCAATTACCAAAATGGGGGAGATTGAAAGAACATGTGGTGCCCCCATGTTTGGTTTTGGTAATTGACGACAATCTCTATGGACTAATGGTTGCCTTGAGTTATATTTGAAGGTTTTGTCCATAGGCTTTTCTTGGAGTACATGTGTTGGTTTCAAGGAGAGTTTGTGTTGACCAAGGTGCTATTAAGGAATTATCCAAAGATTGGTCATGTGAGACTTGAGCTTATTGCAAGCATGTCTTGAATAAGAAGATTGTGTGATCATTCATGTTTACCTTCAAGACATCATCCAAATGAAGAGAGTTGGAAAGATTCAAGGTTGATCAAGATTAAGTCAAGAGTGAATCAAGTTGATCAACTCACAAAGCGTAGAAGATGTACTGGGAGGGATCAAGTGATCCCATGGTATGGTAAGCATTGTCCATTGCACTTTGTGTACTAACCCATGGTCTATGTGAGAGTCTATGTGGGGTTAGGTACGTGTCCATGGGCTTGCGTCAAGAGGAAGATATCATACAACCCATGGAAAGGATGACATCAAGTGGTGATCATCATCAAGATTGCCGTGTGCAAGTTCAAGTGGAGCATGACGAAGAGATAAAGCGCTTGAAGCTTGCCATCCATTGTGGTGTCAATGGACTTGTGAAGATGTGCCGAAGAGTGGCTCCCCATAGTGGAGTATGGGGGAGCAATCATCTAGTCTCCATCGACCCAACGCAATCTAGAAAGGTGGTCCATCTTGAGGAGGACAAGATCGTCATCATCTAGCTCAAGTGGATCATGTGCATTGCAAAGGTTTGCCCCTGATAGGTTTTCTATTTTACCGGTCTCATGGTGGTAGTTGGGAGACCGGGTTATAGGATCGATAGCCGTACTGTCAAGGGGGGCTCTCAAGTGAGTAGCTTGATCGTATCGTTCATCGAGAGCTCAAACCATTGCATCCTTGAATCATGTTTCTTGGTTATTGTTTGGTTCTCTTTGTGAGTCTTAGGGCTTATGGTCATCTTGATGACAAGCTTGAGTTCATCGAAAACGGAGTTTGCATGCGTCTTCTATGATGTTTTCGATGTTGGAGGTTTTACCGGTCTTATCCGAGGAAGGGTTCTCACCATTTTCTTTTGGGTCTTTTCTCATTTGCTTCTTATTGCTATTTCTATCAAGATTGTGTTAGCCCTTGTCGCTAGCTTTCCAACAGACTTGGTTTCGTCGAATTCGGAGTCCGTTTGCAGAAGTTGTGTCAGTTTTGGTGTTCTGAAAAGGCTGAAGCGGTACTACCGCGGACAGGAGCGGATGTAATTTTTTACTACCGCTCTTGGGAGCGGTACTACCGCTTGGAGCAGTACTACCGCTTGGAGCAGTACTACCGCGGCTACTTCCGTGTCTACTCTCGCTCGGGACCAAAAACTCGTCACAAGTCCAGCGGTGGTAGGCACGGATGTAATTTTTTAGTACCGCTCGCAAGCAGTAGCACTACAAAAAAAATACAGTTCCGTGATGATACGTGTTTGTCACAGTAGGTCGCGTTTTTTGTCATGCATGTACATCCATGACAAATTTATGATAGAATCAAGATAGTCATACCTGTGCTGTCGTAGAAGTGTTCCATGACATTACCAAAATTATCATCACGGAAGTGTCGACTTCCATGACGATAAATCGCGCGTCACAGAAGTGCTTTCGTCAAGGGTGACCGACACGTGGCATCCACCATAACGGAACGCCGTTAAGCTATCGGGTCGGGTTTTGGATCCGATAACCCGTTAACAGCCCCGACCAATGGGGATTTTCCACGTGTAAAATCATCATTGGCTGGAGGAAACACGTGTCGGCTCATCGTTGGGACAGATGTCATCCACTCATTGGACAGAAGGCGCCTATGATACGTCGACACGTGGCACGGCCCAACAGAGGCCCATTCCTGTGGAAAGGCCGGCCCGTTTGACTTGGTCAAAAGGTGGCGGACCAGCCCATGGAAAGCCTGTTAACGACCTGTTCGCATATAGCCCATTTACAGCCCGCTAACCCAAGGCCCCTTACGCCCTATCCGAATTAGGCCCAGTAGCGTCATCTGAGCCATCCAATATGATTCCAGCCCGTTTTCACTTCTGGCCCATGTATGGCCCATGACGTCTTTCGGCCCATATGAGGCCCTATGTAACTCTTGGCCTATTAACGGCCCGTGGTGAAACTGGCCCGTAATGAACAGTGTATCACTTTACACCCATTAACGGCCCGTGGTGAAACTGGCCCGTAATAAACAGTGTATCACTTTATACCCATTAACGGCCCGTTATTCCGTTGGGCCGTTTCCAGCCCATGTTGTCTTTCGGCCTTCTCAGAGCCCATTTATTCTTGGGCTCATTTCCAGCATTCGTTTACTTATGGCCCGTTACTGTCATTTTCTGCTTGTGGGCCAAATTCAGCCCGTGGTTACAGTCGGCCCGTTTGTGGTCCGTTAATACGTTGGGCCGTTTTCATAGCATCATCAAATACGGCCTATTAATGATGGCCCGTTATGGTCGGCCCATGAACGGACGATTCCAACTCTAGCCCGTTTACGGGCATAATGCGGCCTGTTATTGGCCCATGTTTGGCCAATCGATCATACGGCCCGTATAAGGCCCATTGATGATACGGCCCGTAGAAGGCCCATTGTTTCTACGGCCCGTAGAAGGCCCATTGTTTCTACAGCCTGTAGAAGGCCTACTGTTTCTACGGCCCGTAGAAGGCCCACTGTTTCTACGGCCCGTAGGAGGCCCAATGTCACTACAGTAAATATTAGCCCATGGTTATTGTGGCCTAGTTTTAAAAAATAGGTTATTGCAGCCACTAGCAAACCGCGGAAAAAGAACTACACCGACTACAAGCAAACAAATAAACAAGACAAAAATAAGCAAGCAACTTATGCTAGGCTATCACGGCTATTACACATATTACATCCACTGGCATCAAAGTTCGCCACCAGTGCAAATATAGGGAACAAAGCAGCATATAAACGCCGCAACAAAACAAGTCCAGAACTGAAACCACTTCAGTAGAGTTCAAGAAACAATATCCTGGGTACCCATAATGCTGGCAAGATGCTTAGCAAGCTTATTAACTTTCTCTTGTTTGGCGCTTAAATCCTCCAGCGCTTGCTGTTGCACAAGAAAGTACGCATCTGAATTCTGCAGGGACTTCCTCAGTCCTTCGGCTTCTTGCCGCAGCACAGCTGACTGATGCCTTTCAGCTTGTAGCTGAGATTGAAGAAGCCGAAGTGACTCAGGCAGCGAGTTCAAAGAGCTTGTGCCAGCGGTACTGGCCAGTAACTCGAACACTACATCAACGCAGGACTGTGGGGTTTTCTCACTGTCTACAAGATCGTTTTTATCACCTTTCTTGGAGACCAACAGGGTTGTCACACTATCTTGAACCTTATCTGCATTACTTTCTCTACCATTGCATAGTGGGGTGCTCTTCTCCAATATTCTGTTTGCATACTACAAGAGAAACAAGCAGACACATCACAGGTTTAGCTTGTAGTATACGAAACTCATTTTGGTAAACCGGTTCAGTAGTAAGGTGGATAGGATAACAGCATGAAACAAACATATATCTATGTACTATGGTCACTGTATTGTCCATATCATTCTAGTTTATGTTCCCTAATCAAGATAGAGACACAGTTCAACTCATATATTTTTAAGACACAGCAGCATAGACAGAATATAAGTGTGAGAAACTACACAACATTGGCAGCACTTGTAATGTGCATCACATGAGAACATAACTGTTTATACAACTTAAACTGAAATCAACATAGAGCAAGAAGTTAGAACAGCAATCCAGTTAAAGAAATAGGTTTAAAACATACCTGTTGCGCCATTGGAGTTTCAATTGGATCCTTCAAATTCGAAAGTAGTTGGTATGAGTAAATACAGTGATGCAACAGCAAAGTAGTATGGACCATAGCTACGGAATCTGACCTGAGAACAGTTGCTCTTCTGCTTTAAACGTGGAGTTTGGGTTAGCTGTGGTGGTCTTCGTGCTTTGGGCACTGCAGTAGCTTTACAAACTGCTCGTGTGGGGGTACTCTGTGGTGGACATGGTGCTTTGTCAACTATAAGTGGGTTACTATCCGCTGGGGTTGCGGTTAGATGGGTTGTAGCAGGTTCTCTGCCCAACGGTGTAAGTGTGCAATCTGGAAGAGTCTCGATTATGTGTGGTGGGGCTAGTTTGTGGGCCAGTACAACCATGGTTCTATCTGCATCGACGGGTAGCACTGTCTTTTGTGAAGAACGGGTTTTTGCTCCCTTAGATACTGCCATCACCCCCTCCAATTCAAATGGCTGATAAACAAGAAAAGAAATTGAATGTACAGACATTGTATGATAGACAGATGTGGTAATTCACATATATGTTGTCTAACCAAACAGGACAGCATGACACAATTTCACATATATGATGCCTAACTAAACAGGATAGCATGACACAGTTTCAGATATATGATGGATAACTTAACAGGATATAATGGCATAATTCAACATATGATGAGTACCTAAACAGGATGACATGACAAAACTATATGATGTCTTTCTAAAATAGGTTGGGATGAAATAATTCACATACATGTTGTCTAAGTATACAGGATGGCATGATATAATTGACATAATTGATTCATATACTAAGCAGCTGGCACTCGCATGTATGATCTCTAAACTAAGCAGATAGAATTCAATATTGTGCATATGATGTCTAAACTAAGCAATGCAAGACACCATATGCATCATATGAGAAATAACATGCAACTTAGCATACACCTCAGGTGGGATATAGGACTGGTCATCTGTCTCTGAATCCTCCTCTGAGGAGCTCCCTGTAACCATCGAGATATATGCTTCAACAGGTACCATTGCCTGCTCTGAAGACCTTGTTTTCACTCCAGATTTTTCCATAACCGGCTCAAATGGCTGATACACATGAAGAGTAGTTCAATATACACAGATTGTCGACAAATGGAATACGTAATGAAAAAAAAGATGGCATGAGATAATTCACATATATGATGCCTGGCTCCATGGCGGTGCATAATTCACATATATGATAACTGGCTGAAAAACATGGCATTGCATAATTCACATATCTGATATAGAAAGCAAACAGGAGCCATTCACACAAAGCATGTCTAATCTAAGCAGATGGCATGGCAATGCAAGACACCATATGCATGATATGAGCAATATAACCCAGCCAAGTTAGAGCATGCACCTCAGGGGGGGGGAATACGACTGGTCATCTCTCTCTGAATCCTCCTCTGAGGAGCTATCTGTAACCAGCAAGAAATCTGCATCGACAGGTAGCACTGACTGCTCAGAAGACCTTGTTTTCACTCCAGATTTTCCCATGACCGACTCAAATGGCTAATGCACAGGAAGAGTAGATGAATGTATAAACATTGTTGACAAAAGAAACACATTATGGAAAAAAATATGGCACAAAACAATTCACATATGACTGGCTAAATAGGATGGCATTGCATGATTCACGTATATGATGCCTGGCTAAAGAAGATGGCATTGCATAATTCCCATATACTCCCTCCGTTCCTAAATATTTGTCTTTTTAGAGATTTCAAATGGACTACCACATACGGATGTATATAGACATATTTTAGAGTGTAGATTCACTCATTTTGTTCCGTATGTAGTCACTTGTTGAAATCTCTAAAAAGACAAATATTTAGGAATGGTGGGAGTATGATATAGAAACCAAACAGGTGGCATTCACACAAAGCAAATCTAAACTAAGCTGATGACATATAAGATGTATAATGTAAGCAATGCAAGGCGCCATATGCATGATATGACCAACATCAGCATGCCAGGTTAGAGCAAACACCTCAGGTGGTAAACAGGCGTGGTCGGCTCCTTCTGAATCTCCATCTGAACAGTTATCTTCCTCTGGAATACAATCTGGAAATGCAGGAGGGGGGCCACTTCGCCCACCATGGAGCGGCGTCTGCATGACATTATATTCGCACGCAATGGTCTTCTCTTTTTCTCTACATGTTCAGTACGATTGTGTACAATATCTGACATGCATAATAAAAAAATAGTTAGATTTTGTAAGGCCTAAGGGGTGCATGCAAAAATCAAGACTGATGGTAGCAAACGAGTGGATGGATCCAAAACTAATGATAGCAGGTAGATTATAGCTTCAGTTTAAAAAGATAGACAATGGATCATCTATTGTTTGTTGCCCACCCAACATGAACCACATAGAAGACCCCAGATGAACCAGATAGTAGACAGATACTATTCGTTGCTGGCTCGATATGAGACCCATGGGCAATTCAAAACTCAAGATTGAACGATAAAGTAGCAGGTAATAATAACCGATGTATAACGTAAGCAAACACGAAAGACTGCGACCTCTCTTCCGGAACTGTGTAGTCCTCAGGTTCATCTGCTCAGTCGATGATGGTAATGCAGTTGGCGTGGCTGCCGGCAATGGGGAAGATGATCTGAGGCGGCGAAAGGAAGTCTGCAGGGGGGATCTCTGCTGCAGTGAACGCTTCTGTCGATGGTGCACCTCAGGTGGGGTGGATGACGGCACGGCAGGAGCAGGACATAACACACAGAGTTTTCTTTGACGCCTATCTGAAAATGAAGTAAATCTGTAAGGGCTCCTTAGAATTGGAGGATTCTATAAATGCAGGGACAGGAAAAACACAGGAATAGGATAGGAATGCACGTGCAAAACAGAGCATTTGGAAACATAGGATTTCAGTCAACCTGGGTGTTTGGCTCACATGAATTGGAAGAACAGAGGAATGGAGAAACAAAGTGATGCGACGAGTGTACAACCTCTTTGGCATAGCCTTGTGGACCTCAGCATCATTGGGTTGGACGTGGAGGATGGTGATGATGCTGGTGTGACTGTCGGAGGCGGGGAAGAAGATCCGAGGCCTCTGGAAACGGCGCCGAGGGTACTGCTCCGCTGTGATGGACGGTTCCGTCGTTGGAGCAGCTCCGCTAAGGTGTACGGCGACGAGGCTGAAGCATGACAAGACAGACAATGTTAATCTGAAGTGGGACCCTAATATCATCTGCAATAGATGATGTAAAATACATCACCAAAAAGTGCTAGATGTAAAACACATCAGCCGCGCCACGGCCGCTCCGACAGATGTTGTAAGTACTGTTCACTCTGAACTTAACTGAAGAAAATGAACTTCACAGTCGAAACTGAATTTTACTGTCGAAACTGATTGAACTAGTAACAGAGCATTGCAATAGATGTTAGGGCGTTCGAGCACTAGTAGCAGAGAAGCAGTGATCTAAATCAGCAGACGCTCGAGCAGGGAACGCACTAGCAGAGAGCAAGTCGTGCAGTAGCACCGCGAGCGAGTGCTAAAGCAGCAACTCCTGTAGCTGCCGGAGGTCGTGCAGTAGCAGCAGCAGCGCAAGCGAGAGCAAGAGCAGAGCAGCAGCACGAACGAAAGCAGGAGCAGTGCAGCAGCGCGACCGACAGCAAGAACAGAGCCGCAGCGCGAGCGAGAGCCGGAGCAGCTGCAGCTAGTGCCGTTGTGGAAGTCGCCGCCGAGGAAGCAACGACATGGGGGAGAGACGCAGTGGATGATGTGGCCGGCGACGGCGCCGTCGATGGAGACACGCCATGTCTGCTCGGTATCGAGCACCGGCAGCCCCGTGAGATCGAATAAAAGATAAAATGCAGCGGTGAGTGCAGAACCTCCTTGGTGGCGCCGAGTTGGCCTCGGCTTCATCGGAGGAATTGGTGAGGGTGCTGCGGTTCCGGTGGGGCAGGTCAAGACGGCGCTGTGGGGATTGAGGTGGCGCGATAGACGAGGCGAACGTCGGGGCAGCTCCTTGGAGGTGGAGGACGGGGCGGCTGATCCGGCGGGACGACGAGATCGACAACGGATCCTCATCCGGTGCGGTGGATGAGGGACGGCGAGCTGTTGCGGTGGACGACGTAGTCGGGGAAGAGTCTCCGGCTGGGCGGCGGTCGGGAGGCCGACGGAGGAGCGTGGGGTTTCGCGGGTTTTGGCGGCCTCGGTGTACGAATGGGGGGCGAAGGGGGAGGGGGAGCCAAGCTTAGGGACGCGCTTGTCCGAAATGTAGGGTAAGTTACCAGCGTACCCCCACCGGTTTTGACACCGCGACGTGGAGCTTCATTTCGGCTGAGGGGTAGAAGGGGGATTTCGCGTGTCTGGGCTGCGGGAGCGATTTCGGATGAGGAGGGAGTTCTCGCGCGCGTCCAAATTTCGGGATAACAAGGCGCGGCGCGGGTTGAAGAAGCGGGAGTTTCAAAGCAGGTGAGACAAAAGATACTCGAGCTTGAAAATTTCGGGATAACAAGGTGCGGATTCCTTGTTCGGCAGAACAAACTTAACGTGTAAAAAAACAATTCATACAAGACACAAGAGAGTCATGTCCCCTTTTACTATATTGCTATAGATGCCATTGAAAAAACTACAAGAAAAATGTAAAAAAAATCGGGAGAACAAGATTACCCTGCACAGTACCAAATCGATTCACACTTCCCTCAACAACAACAAAAAACAAATCAATTCCCACCAAAGAAAGAGTAATGTCCCTTTTTATATGATTACAGATGCCATGATCTCGAATTTCAATTTTTGAATCCACGTTATGTTGAATTCGAATATATCGTTAGGTGACCTTGCAGTTTATAATTGATGTAGTCGTACATTTTGATCTTCCATCATATATGAACATTTTACTCCACCATGTGAACATATATATTGTCGTCTACCATATGGACTAAATTTGAATCAATTTTCCTTATTTGAATACGATTGTTGTCAAGTTATACAATAATTTAAATATTATCTTGATAACAAAAAACATACATATAGCAGTAATCATATTTCACTATGAACTGCATGTACCATACGCTCTCCAATTCAAATATTTGTATCCATTTTATGTTGATTCAAATCATAGTACATTATTGGTCTAGGTAGCGAGATGTTTGGGATAATCTAAACCCTGTTTTCATACGTATAATTTTTGGCTGAATTGGGACAAGTTTTGGTATAAGCCTCTTACAAAACCGGAGATTCTCTCAACAAGCCTCGTGGTTCCGAGAGGGAACGTGTCACCTTTGTGTGCGAAAGGATATACGCTGCCTCCCCCCTGATTTTATTTACAGAGGCAACATAGAACTATATGAGTGCCCTGTTAAATTTTGGAATTATTTCGGGTTCATTTGGCCTTTTTATACATTAATTGAGTTTCTAGACTTTTAATGTGCATAATCTAAATATGAATTGCATGCACATGCTCCGGTGCACCAAAGTGGGTTGAAAAATCACATGTGTGTCCTTGGTTGAATTTCTAGGTCCCATGGAAGAAATGAGAATGAAACTCAAACATCTGGGCGTCATGACTCGGCCGAGAACATCGAGAAACTTTGATTTTTTAAATTCATGTAAATCCAAAACTCGCCTGGAAATCATGAAACTTGGCATGGTGTCATGTCATGGCACTAACATGTTGTGGTAAAAAATTGGGCCGATTTGGAAGCTCGTGGTTCTAAGAGGGAACGTGCCACCTTTGAGTGTGAAACGATATACGCTGCCCCCCCTTGAGTTTCTTAACAAAGGCAACATAGAACTACATTAGTGCCCTGTTAAATTTTGGAATTATTCCAGGTTCGTTTGTCGTTTTTATACATTAATTGAGTTTCTGGTCATTTAATGTGCATAAGTCAAATTTGAACTACAAGCACATGCTCTCGTGCACCAAAGTTGGTTGAAAAATCACATTTGTGTCCTCGGGTGAATTTCTAGGTCCCATGCAAGAAATGAGAATAAAATTAAAACATCTGGGCATCGTGGCTCGGCCGAGAACATTGAGAAACTTGGTTTTAAAATTCTTGTAAATCCAAAACACGTCTGAAAATCATGAAACTTGGCATGGATGTCATGTCATGGTACTACCATGTTGTGGTAAAAAAATTGGCCGAATAGGAACAGATTTTGGTATAAGCTTCTTGCAAACCGAAGCTTCTCTCAAGAAGGCTCGTGGTTCTGAGAGGGAACGTGCCACCTTTGAGTGCGAAACGATATACGTTGTCCCCCTTGAGTTTATTTACAAAGGCAACATAGAACTACATGAGTGCCCTGTTAAATTTTGGAATTATTCCGGCTTCGTTTGGCCTTATTTACACATTAATTGAGTTTTTGGTCATTTAATGTGCATAATACAAATTTGAACTACAAGCACATGCTCCTGTGCACCAAAGTTGGTTGAAAAATCACATTTGTGTCCTCGGGTGAATTTCTACTCCCTCCTTCCATCTATATAGGTCCTAATGCGTTTTTCGAGGCTAACTTTGACCAAACGTTAGAGCAATAATATATGACATGCAACTTACACAAAGCATACCTTCAAATTTGTATGTCAAAGGAGCTTCCAATAATATAATTTTCATAGTATACATCTCATGTGCTATTAATCTTGTCAATAGTCAAAGGCTGTCTTGAAAAACACATTAGGCCCTATATAGATGGAAGGAGGCAGTAGGTCCCATGCAAAAAATGAGAATAAAATTCAAACATCTGGGCATCGTGGCTCGGTCGAGAACATTGAGAAACTTGGTTTTAAAATCATGAAACTTGGCATGGTGTCATGTCATGGTAGTACCATGCCATGGTAAAAAAAATTGGCCGAATAGGAACAAATTTTGGTATAAGCTTCTTGCAAATCGAAGCTTCAGTTCCAGTGCATCAAAGAAGGCTCGTGGTTCTGGGAGGGAACGTGTCACCTTTGTGTGCATAATTAAAATTTGAAATACAAGCACATGTTCCAGTGCATCAAAGTTGGTTGAAAAATCACATGTGTGTCCTCGGGTAAATTTCTAGGTTCCATGCAAGAAATGGGAATGAAATTCAAAATTCTGGGCGTCGTGGCTGGGTTGGAAACATTGAGAAACTTAGTTTTTTAATTCCTATAAATCCGAAACACGCATGAAAATAATGAAACTTGGCTTGGTGCCATGACATGGCACCAACATGCTGTGGTAAATTTGCAGTCCGATTTGCGAAGGCGCACACATTAACAATCAATAAAGTCATTTTGGAACAAGTGTTGTCACGTTACAATCGGAAACACAAGTATTATTCAAACCGTGGGCATTCTACTTACTAGTACCATTTATGTGCCGCCACGCGTCCCCATTTTTTATTAGCTAGGAGGCGCCGTGCAGGGTAGCTATTTGAGTACGAGAGGCGTGCGATCAGACCCCTGCGCGTGCTTATCGGGAGGAGAGCCCATTGACCTCCATCTGCCGTCCACCTCTCTCCCAAGGTCTCCATTAATGGCGCCCGAGCCTCTGTTTAATGGCATTAAATCAACACATGCAAGTATCAAAAGGAGAGTCACGGCATGCATGCATGCATGCGTTGTAATTAATGCATCGGTAAACGCAAATTATTGAAATATATCGAGTGCAGTGCTTTGATGTGTCGCGTCAACTCGTACATCAATGAGAAGTTTGATTATCCTCTCCCTCACGGACTTAACTGCACCTGCCTTTGGCTGTATGACAGGTTGGCCACACACCTGTCGGGCCCACTTGTCATACACGCAAAGGCAGGAGCGTCCCTCCCTCGCCCATGAGCGTGGTGGCTGGCAAGACTAGGAGAAGCTTTCGCTACACGCTCTCCCTCCCGCACGCGGTGGACATGCAGCAGTTCAATCGGTGTCAGATGGCCAGAAGCGTACTGTAGTACTCCTCCAGTGCAGTAGTACTCCATCATTGTTTGACTTCCCGAAGAGGCGAAGAGCCAAGTGTAGCCCGGACGCTCGTGTGGCAGTTTCATGTGTAGAGTAGTCTAGGATAGCGTGTGCCGTGCCTGTAAGCTTAAAATCGTTGGGGTCGGCTCCATGCTATGTGGCCGTCTCGAAGTTTAAAAAAAATAAAATAGTCTTTTGGCCCTAACTGACACCCTGGTGATTGTAGTTTGCACGCTCATCTGGTCAAGACAGGAATATATTTTTTAATTTGTTTTTTTCCGAAAAGGGGGGACTCCCCGGCCTCTGCATCAGAACGATGCATACGGCCACATATATTTTAATTTGTGGTGGGTAAATGTTAGAGGTTGCAGCAAATATATTATACACTGCGGGTCTTTCAGCCAAGTTTAGAGGCAAGCATGTTGGGCCAGTGCTATGATGTGTCGCGTCAACTTGTACAACGAGGAGAAGCTTGATTTTACTACACGCCTTCTCCCTCACCCATGCGCGCGGTTGCTCACAAACGAGGATAGGCTTTTGCTTAGTAGTACTTCTACAACAAGCTATCCGTCCCGCTCGCGGTGGACAGACATGCAGCAGTGGATTCGACACTGTAGAAGCACTAGTAGTAACATCATTGTTCGTCTTCTCGAAGAGGCGAAGAGCCAAGCGCAAACCGAATGTTGCAGTTGCTGGGAATCAGTGAGATGTGTAGGCTCTAATGGGTTGGTTCTGAATCATGCAAGCTGGGAATCAGTGAGATGTGTAGGCATCTTTGTTGTACTTATTATTTGACTCTTATTTGTTGGTTCTGAATCTTGCAAGCTGGGAATCAATGAGATGTGTAGGCATCTTTGTTGTACTTATTATTTGGATCTTATTTGTTGGTTCTGAATCTTGCAAGCTGGGAATTAATGAGATGTGTAGGCATCTTTGTTGTACTTATTATTTGGATCTTATTTGTTGGTTCTGAATCTTGCAAGCTGGGAAACACGACATGATGATGTAGAGGACAACAACCATAACAAACAGTTCAAACTTGGTAGTATTATCTTTGTGAAAGTGCGACAAATGTGCTGATCGTGTGCGTCCTGAGAATAATAATTCTAATTGTTGTGCATGTTGATCATGTGGCACTGATAGAACGAGCGAATGCATTGCTTGTTTTGAGTATAAATTTCTATTAAATTTAAGTAAAGTGACCACTAACTCCTGTTATTATAGTACCAATACAGACCCGCTCGTGAACCGACGTGTGGCCGAGGGTGCATCTTCTGCCGGGCGTGCAGCGGACGAGGGAGGGGTAGTGACTGTTGTCGCCTGTACACACTCAGCTTACTGTTGAATCCAGTTCCCCAAGAGCTGAAAAACGAACTGCCGCCGCCGCCTACACACTCGTTCACTCGAAGAGACTCCAATGGAGATCCGAGGGGTGAGCCTGCTGGATATGGACTTCGGCAAGGAGTTCCCCTTTGAGTTCGCCATTCAGTCCTATGGCTGCACCAAGTTGAATGTGATGTACACCAATGATACGGACTCGGTGAAGCTCTGCCTCGCCTCAGTCCTATGGCTGCACCAGGTTCTGGAGCATTTGCCCGTTTCATCAGCAGCACCGACTGCACCTTCGCTACGGTGGAGAGAAGGAAGAACGCGACGATTCGGCCATCTGGTGCAACAAGCTTGTCGACATCCAGAAGCAATACAAGATCATAAGCAACGGGCAGGAGAAGGACTTCGTGGTTGACCTTGCTGAGACCATCATCGACCCTTGATACGCCAACATGAAAGAAGACGACCTGAACACGTGGGAGGTACACATAACCTACGCGGCCAAGGACGCATACGCATGCTACGACATGTACAGGCAGATCTTGGACATGAGGGCGTGTCTGCTTCCCATAACCGACGAGTAGACGGACAGCCGCAGCGTCATGATCAAGCGTGCCAGGAAGGTCTAGATGTTGTACTTTATCTGTTTATAAGCACCTTTATGATCTGAGTGTTTCATGCATTAGCCTATGTGTCATAATTATCTGTTTTGTCCGAAATATTCCTTTTAAGAACCCATTAACCTGATTGCTTTTTTTAGTGGCTATTTGCTTATGTATGTAAACTAGTTCACTTGTCCGTAAAAAAACTAGTTCACTCGGCTACCGTGCTTTGAATCTCCTTCCTCCCAACATATTCCCCTCCTCAGGTGGACCCAGCAGGTCTCTGAATTTTCTCCCACTTTCTTTTTCGATGTAAACTGAGTTTTCTCCCAGTACTTTCCCCTAGAACCAACTCAACTGTCCCACGTCTAGCCTAAAAAATAATAATACCCCACGTACTATTAACTCATCAAATTAAAATGATATTTTATTTCGTAAGTTGAAAGTTCTTACAAAATAATAATAATAATTGTTTATATATAACTTGGCAAGTTAACTCCTAGTGATTGCGTACATAAGCTTGCAAAGATTTTACTGACGTGCAATCATGTGTTTATGTTTTTATAACATTTCTCCGTCTAGCCCAACATGATATTTTCACCCAGCCCAACAAGTCCGCGGATTTCGAGAAAAATGCAAATGGGATTTAAATGGGCTGCATAGATGCTACATCATTGTTTCACCCAGCCCACCAAATGGACTAAAAAACAAATGGACTGGCTGACATGTGGGCCAGTAGGTCGAAGCCTAAGAAGGCGTTGGATTTACATCCAACGGCCGGCATTCTTCTTCAATCTCTCGTCTTCTTCCCCCAGCGCTGCCGGAACCGCCTGCTCCAGCCTTCGGCGTCCAGCGGCATTGTTTTGCGCTCCTCAGCGAAACGCTACCCTGCCGACGGCCAGGCCATCCCTCCACTCCGCACCTCCTATTATTCTCTGCCGAGTGTAGGCCCACCCCGCACCCGAACCAGTCAAGTTTCCCACTCCTCTCCATCTGTGACTCCACTGCCGCGTCTTCCCCATCTCTGGGTCATTCCAGTCTGGGGCCTCGCCGTCGTCCACCGCCTCGGTGCGCTCGGCACGGCATGGTCAACATACGGGAGTCATCGGAAGAGGACTGTACGTGGAGAGCCTGACGGCTGGGACCCACGAGGTCCATGGTCGCACGCAAGGAAAGTTCCTCCTTATTACGCACTGTACGTGCACTGTACGTGGGAAGGGCTTATGTATTTCGCGAAAAAAAACGTTCCCCCCGCTGACAGGTCGGACCCACCAGCTATATCTTCGCACGCAAGGAAGTGCCTCCTTATTACGCACCAAAAAATGAATACCCCCTGCTAGCTGGGACCCACCATAGTGGGTGGCTGACTTGTGGGCCTGCTAAGTTGACGAGGACGGAGGGCTTTGTCAACTTAGTCAATATGAACTATTCTAGCTCTAGTGACCGTACGATGTCCATCCAACGGACATAGTGCTTCTTCAACCTCTGGTCTTCTTGCTCCAGCCGCCCAAAGCAGCGCCGGTCATGCCGCATGCTCCTGCCTCTCGTGGCCGGCTGTGATGCCGCGGAGCCCTCACCGCCCCCTACTACTCCCACCGCTGGCCCAGGGTATCCCTCTACTCACCCACACCCCCTGTTATTCTGCGGCAACGGCAGCCTCACGCCGCAGCCGAACCAGTGAACCCTCGTACTCCTCTCCGCGTGGGCATCCAGTGCCGCGTCTTCCCCGGCTCGGCGTCATCCCCTTCCTAGGCCTCGCCGTCGTCCACCGCCTTGGTGCTCTCGGCGCGGCGTGGTCAATGTGGTCAACGACCGACTTCCATCGGAAGAGTACTGTACATGGAGAGGTTGACAGCTGGGTCCACGGCCACAGCCCAGTTTTTTTGTGATTTGCCAAGTAAGTCACTTTGTCAGGCCTGTTGGGCTGCAAATCTTTCAAGACGAGGAGAGCTTCATTCGGCTGGCCGAGAAAATGGCCTATCAGTAATGAGAAATGGGTTGTACATTTTTAAAACACATCAAACCGGCAATTAGTTTCAAATATCTTTTTTTCATTTCGAGATTTTAAATTACATTAATTTTTATGCGTGGAGAATTTGTTGGATTTTATATTGATATACATTTATTTTTAAAATCAGTTTGAATGTGAGTCGAAATTTCGGGATTAAAAACAATTCGGACCGCACCGAAATATGCAAAATTTCGTATAATTTTTTAACCGTGGCCACAATATGGGATGTAATGCTAACAAAAAGAATATGGGCTCCAAAAAAACCTTAAGAATTAGCAAATGGGCTGTAAATTATTAGAAATAATGGCAGATGGGTTGTATGCTGTTTTCCACAGATTTGAGGCTTTCCTAAAAAAAAGGTTGACGCACAAGCAGTGACTGTTGGATGTCCATCAACCGGCCGCCGTGCTTCTTCAATCTGTGCTCTTCCTGCTCCAGCCGCTCAAACAAGCGCCGGCGGGACTGCCTGCTCCCTCCTCCCCGCGGCCGGCTGTGCTGCCGCGCAGGCCTCACCGCCCCACCGTACTCTCATCGCTGGCCTAGCCATCCCTCTACTCACCCACACCTGCTGTTATTCTCCGGCGACGGCAGACGAACCAGTAAACCCTCGTACAGTCGTACTCCCCTCCGCGTGGGAAACAACTGCCGAGTCTTCCCTGCCTCCGTGTCGTTCCCTTCCTAGGCCTCGCCGTCGTCCACCGCCCTGGTGCTCTCGGCGCGTCCTGGTCAACGTGGTCAACGACCGACATGCATCTGAAGTGGACTGTACGTGGAGAGGCCGACAGCTGGGTCCACGGCCGCACGCAAGGAAATGCCTCCTTATTACGCACAAAATAATGATTCCTCCACCTGACATCAGGGACCCACCGAAAGGGCCTCTGTATTTCGCGAAAAAAACGTTACCGCCGCAGACAGCTCGGACCCACCAGCTATATCTTCGCACGCAAGGAAGTGCCTCCTTATTACGCACAAAAAAATGAATACTCCCCCTGTTAGCTGGGACCCAGTATAGTGGCAGGCTGACTTGTGGGCCTACTAAGTTGACGGGGACGGAGGGCTTTGTCAACTTAGTCAATATGCACGATTCTAGCTCCAGTGACCGTACGATGTCCATCCAACGGCTGTAGTGCTTCTTCAACCTCTGGTCTTCTTGCTCCAGCCGCCCAAACCAGCGCCGGTCGTGCCTCGTGCTCCCGCCTCCCGTTGCCGGCTGCGATGCGGCGGAGGCCTCACCGCCCCCTACTACTCCCACCGCTGGCCAGGCCATCCCTCTACTCACCCACACCCCCTGTTATTCTGCGGTGACGGCAGCCTCACACCGCAGCGAACCAGTGAACCCTCGTACTCCTCTACGCATGGGCATCCACTGTCGCGTCTTCCCCGGCTCCGCGTCGTCCCCTTCCTAGGCCTCGCCATCGTCCACCGCCCTGGTGCTCTCGGCGCGGCGTGGTCAACGTGGTCAAGGAACGGCTTCCATCGGACGTGGACTGTACGTGGAGAGGCTGACAGTTGGGTCCACGACCGCAGCAAGGAAGTGCCTCCTTATTACGTGCAAAATAATTATTCCTATACCTGACAGCGGGGACCCACCGGACGGGCCACCGTATTTCGCAAAAAAACGTTTGCCCCTGACTGCTGGGACCCACCAGCTACATCTTCGCATGCAAGGAAGTGCGTCCGGGCAAAAAAAAAAACGATTCGCCCCCCTGACTGCTGGGACCCACCAGCTACATCTTCGCAGGCAAGGAAGTGCCTGATAGTCGGGACCCACTTGGTCGAAGCGTACGTAGCGTTGTCATTCTGGTCGCGAACGTGTACGTACATATATACTGGTGGATGTAGAGGCGCGCACGTGTCGTAGTAGAGGCGCGTACGTGTCGTAGTAGAGGCGCGCACGTAGCATGTACACGTACGTACAATGGCCAGGGTGCAAGAAAGAAAATACGGCCACGTATGTGTACATATGGGCGGGGTCTCGAACGCCTACTCGCGCATACGTACGGCTAGGGCTCGTGTACATGGCTGGGTCGGAACGGAGAAACAGCGTCGTCGTCTTGTTCATGGGGAGGCAACGGAATGCGTCGTGTTCATGGGGAGCGGTGTGGCGTACCGCAAAACGGAGGAAACGGACCTCCTACGGTCGAAACGGGGGTCCTGTTGATCGGGAGGAGTGTGGCGTACCGCAAAATGGAGGAAACGGACCTCCTACGGTCGAAACGGGGGTCCTGTTGATCGGGAGGGGTGTGGCGTACCGCAAAACGGAGGAAACGGACCTCCTACGGTCGAAACGGGGGTCCATTTGATCGGGAGGGGTGTGGCGTACCGCAAAACGGACGAAACGAACCTCCTACGGTCGAAACGGGTCCTGTTGATCGGGAGGGGTGTGGCGTACCGCAAAACGGACGAAACGGACCTCCTACGGTCGAAACGGGGGTCCTGTTCATCGGGAGGGGTGTGGCGTACCGCAAAACGGGACTCCACGGCATACTGTTCATCTCCACCGTCGACCTCCTCCAGCCTCCACGGGCTCCTGTTCATCCAGCCTCCACCGCGCGCTACTCCACCGGCTACTATTCAACCACCCCTCCACAGGCACCCCTCCACCGTCTACTGTTCATCCAGCCCTCCACACCACGGGGTCCTTTTCAACCACCCCTCCACGGGCACCCCTCCACCGTCTACTGTTCAACCAGCCCTCCACCACACCACGGGGTCATGTTCATCTAGAGGCAATGCCACCGATCACTGTTCATCCAAACCCCCCCGCAACGCTCACTGTTCATCCAATCCATCGGCTTCAATTAGCCGCAGTAGCGAAGGAATCGCTCGATCAGGTTCAGTTAACAGCCATCAATCGATCGCTCGGGTTCAGTAACGCGTAGCCTGCAGTGCAATCGCTCGGGTTCAGTTAGAGCCAACGCCTCGCTCGGGTTCAGTTAGAGCCAACGCCTCGCACACACGCGCGTACGTGTACGAGAGAAACGCGCATCGCTCGGCCCCCAACCTCCCACCGTAACGGGAACTCCCCGAAATTTTCCTCCCCCTCGCTTCTACCACGGTTTTTTCCGTCATGGACGGCCCAAAGAATGTCATGCAGCTGCGTCTCCGGCCCGCCCAGGACGAAAAGCCCATTTTCTGTCATGATTTTTTGTCATAGAAGTAGGAGCCCACCACATCTATGATGATACCGGGTTTTCTCACAATTATCGTCATAGAAGTGTCATATGTATGACAGAAAAAAACTTTCGTTCGGCCCAAAATGTCACGGATGTGTCTTTTTTTTGTAGTGTAGTACCGCTACCCTTAGCAGTAGTACCGCTACCCCTAGCGGTAGTACCGTGAGGTCAAGCGGTACTACCGCTCACGGTTCTTCTGGCTTTTTTGCCTCCTCGTTGTTGTGTTTCAAAGGGCTACTACCGCCCTAGCGGTAGTACCGCTCCTTGGAGCGGTAGTACCGCTCGGTGCGGGCTGTGACCATAACGGTTGGATTTTTCCCCACCTATAAAAGGGGGTCTTCTTCCCCAATGAACCTTATCCTTTGAGCTCGTGTTCTTCCCCCATTGTTGACCTTCTTCGAGCTTGCTAACTCTCAATCCCTCCAATGATTCTTGCTAGTTCTTGAGGGAAAAGAGAGAGGAGATCTAGATCCACGTTTCCACCAATCACTTTCTCCTCTAAGTGAGGGGAACCCCTTGGATCTAGATCTTGGAGTTCTTCGTGTTCTTCTTTCGTTCTTCCTCTCATTTTCCTCCCTAGCATTAGTTGCTTTGGTGGGATTTGGGAGAGAAGGACTTGGGCATTCCGTGTGCCCTTGCCATTGCATTTGGTGCATCGGTTTGAGTTCTCCACGGTGATACGTGGAAGTTACAAGTTGAGAAGCTTATTACTCTTGGGTGCTTGGTACCCTTGAGCTTGTTCCTCTTGGGTGCTTGGGTGCCCTAGATGGTTGGTGGTGTTCGGAGCTCAATCATTATGGTGTAAAGCTCCGGGCAAGCGTCGGGGTCTCCAATTAGGTTGTGGAGATCGCCCTGAGCAATTTGACGGGTTCCGGTGACCGCCCCCAAGGGTTGCCAAAGTGTACGGGTTCGGTCACCGCCCCCAAGGGTTGCCATTTGTACGGGTTCGGTGACCGCCCTCAAGGGTCCCTTAGTGGAAGCACGGCATCTTGCATTGTGCGAGGGCGTGAGGAGATTATGGTGGCCCTAGTGGCTTCTTGGGGAGCATTGTGCCTCCACACCGCTCCAAACAGAGATTAGCATCCGCAAGGGTGTGAACTTCGGGATACATCGTCGTCTCTGCGTGCCTCGGTTATCTATTACCCGAGCCCTTTACTTATGAACTTTACTTTGTGATAGCCATATTGTTTCTTGTCATATATCTTGCTATCACCTAAGTAGTTTTTCTTGCTTAGCATAAGTTGTTGGTGCACATAGGTGAGCCTAGTTGTTGTAAGTTTTGTGCTTGACAAATTAACCGCTAGGTTTATTCCGCATTTGTTCAAGCCTCAACCGTAATTATTTTAAAGCGCATATTCACCCCCCCCCCTCTAGGCGACATCCACGATCTTTCACCCTTGAAGAGGAAAGGGTGATGCAGCAAAGTAGCGTAAGTATTTCCCTCGGTTTTTGAGAACCAAGGTATCAATCCAGTAGGAGGCTACGTGCGAGTCCCTCGCACCTACACAAAACAAATAAATCCTCGCAACCAACGTGATAAGGGGTTGTCAATCCCTACACGGTCACTTACGAGAGTGAGATCTGATAGATATGATAGGATAATATTTTTGGTATTTTTATGATAAAGATGCAAAGTAAAATAAAAGGCAAAGGAAATAACTAAGTGTTGAAAGATTAATATGATGAAGATAGACCCGGGGGCCATAGGTTTCACTAGTGGCTTCTCTCAAGAGCATAAGTATTTTACGGTGGGTGAACAAATTACTGTTGAGCAATTGACAGAATTGAGCATAGTTATGAGAATATCTAGGTATGATCATGTATATAGGCATCACATCCGAGACAAGTAGACCGACTCCTGCCTGCATCTACTACTATTACTCCACACATCGACCGCTATCCAGCATGCATCTAGAGTATTAAGTTCATAAGAACAGAGTAACACCTTAAGCAAGATGACATGATGTAGAGGGATAAATTCATGCAATATTATAAAAAAACATCTTGTTATCCTCGATGGCAACAATACAATACATGCCTTGCTGCCCCTACTGTCACTGGGAAAGGACACCGCAAGATTGAACCCAAAGCTAAGCACTTCTCCCATTGCAAGAAAGATCAATCTAGTAGGCCAAACCAAACTGATAATTCGAAGAGACTTGCAAAGATAACCAATCAACATAAAAGAATTCAGAAGATTCAAATATTGTTCATAGATAAACTTGATCATAAACCCACAATTCATCGGTCTCAACAAACACACCGCAAAAGAAGATTACATCGAATAGATCTCCACGAGAGAGGGGGAGAACATTGTATTGAGATCCAAAAAGAAAGAGGAAGCCATCTAGCTAATAACTATGGACTCGAAGGTCTGAGGTAAACTACTCACACTTCATCGGAGAGGCTATGGTGTTGACGTAGAAGCCCTCCGTGATTGATGCCCCCTCCGGCGGAGCTCCGGAACAGGCCCCAAGATGGGATCTCGTGGATACAGAAGGTTGCGGCGGTGGAATTAGGTTTTTGGCTCCGTATCTGATCGTTTGGGGGTGCGTAGGTATATATAGGAGGAAGGAGTACGTCGGTGGAGCAACATGGGGCCCATGAGGGTGGAGGGCGCGCCTGGGGGGGGTAGGCGCGCCCCCTACCTCGTGGCTTCCTGCTTTGTTTCTTGACGTAGGGTCCAAGTCTCCTGGATCATGTTCGTTCCGAAAATCACGTTCCCGAAGGTTTCATTCCGTTTGGACTCCGTTTGATATTCTTTTTCTGCGAAACTCTGAAATAGGCAAAAAACAGCAATTCTGGGCTGGGCCTCCGGTTAATAGGTTAGTCCCAAAAATAATATAAAAGTGAATAATAAAGCCCAATAATGTCCAAAACAGAAGCTAATATAGCATGGAGCAATCAAAAATTATAGATACGTTGGAGACGTATCAAGCATCCCCAAGCTTAATTCCTGCTCGTCCTCGAGTAGGTAAATGATAAAAACAGAATTTTTGATGCGGAGTGCTACTTGGCATAATTTCAATGTAATTCTTCTTAATTGTGGTATGAATATTCAGATCCGAAAGATTCAAGATAAAAGTTCATATTGACATAAAAATAATAATACTTCAAGCATACTAACTAAGCAATTATGTCCTCTCAAAATAACATGGCCAAAGAAAGTTCATCCCTACAAAATCATATAGTTTAGTCATGCTCCATCTTCGTCACACAAGAATGCTCTCATCATGCACAACCCCGATGACAAGCCAAGCAATTGTTTCATACTTTAGTAATCTCAAACTTTTTCAACCTTCACGCAATACATGAGCGTGAGCCATGGACATAGCACTATGGGTGGAATAGAATATGATGATGGGGGTTATGTGGAGAAGACAAAAAAGGAGAAAGTCTCACATCAACGAGGCTAATCAATGAGCTATGGAGATGCCCATCGATTGATGTTAATGCAAGGAGTAGGGATTGCCATGCAACGGATGCACTAGAGCTATAAATATATGAAAGCTCAACAAAAGAAACTAAGTGGGTGTGCATCCAACTTGCTTGCTCACGAAGACCTAGGGCACTTGAGGAGGCCCATTGTTGGAATATACAAGCCAAGTTCTATAATGAAAAATTCCCACTAGTATATGAAAGTGACAAAACAAGAGACTCTCTATCATGAAGATTATGGTGCTACTTTGAAGCACAAGTGTGGTAAAAGGATAGTAACATTGTCCCTTCTCTCTTTTTCTCTCATTTTTTTGGGCCTTCTCTTTTTTATGGCCTTTCTCTCTCTCTTTTTATTCCTCACTTGGGACAATGCTCTAGAAAATGATGATCATCACACTTCTATTTATTTACAACTCAATGATTACAACTCGATACTAGAACAAAGTATGACTCTATATGAATGCCTCCGGCGGTGTACCGGGATATGCAATGAACCAAGAGTGACATGTATGAAAGAATTATGAACGGTGGCTTTGCCACAAATACTATGTCAACTACATGATCATGCAAAGCAATATGACAATGATGAACGTGTCATGATAAACTGAATGGTGGAAAGTTGCATGGCAATATATCTCGGAATGGCTATGGAAATGCCATAATAGGTAGGTATGGTGGCTGTTTTGAGGAAGATATAAGGAGGTTTATGTGTGAAAGAGTGTATCATATCACGGGGTTTGGATGCACCGGCGAAGTTTGCACCAACTCTCAATGTGAGAAAGGGCAATGCACGGTACCGAAGAGGCTAGCAATGATGGAAAGGTGAGAGTGCGTATAATCCATGGACTCAACATTAGTCATAAAGAACTCACATACTTATTGCAAAAATCTACAAGTCATCAAAAACCAAGCACTACGCGCATGCTCCTAGGGGGATAGATTGGTAGGAAAAGACCATCGCTCGTCCCCGACCGCCACTCATAAGGAGGACAATCAAAGAACACCTCATGTTTCAAATTTGTTACATAACGTTTACCATACGTGCATGCTACGGGACTTGCAAACTTCAACACAAGTATTTCTCAAATTCACAACTACTCAACTAGCACGACTTTAATATCACTACCTCCATGTCTCAAAACAATCATCAAGCACCAAACTTCTCTTAGTATTCAACACACTCATAAGAAAGTTTTTACTATTCTTGAATACCTAGCATATTAGGATTATTTAAGCAAATTACCATGCTATTTAAGACTCTCAAAATAATCTAAGTGAAGCATGAGAGATCAATAGTTTCTATAAAACAAATCCACCACCGTGCTCTAAAAGATATAAGTGAAGTACTAGAGCAAAAACTATATAACTCAAAAGATATAAGTGAAGCACATAGAGTATTCTAATAATTTCCGAATCATGTGTGTCTCTCTCAAAAGGTGTGTACAGCAAGGATGATTGTGGTAAACTAAAAAGCAAAGACTCAAATCATACAAGACGCTCCAAGCAAAACACATATCATGTGGTGAATAAAAATATAGCTCCAAGTAAAGTTACCGATGGAAGTAGACGAAAGAGGGGATGCCTTCCGGGGCATCCCCAAGCTTTGGCTTTTTGGTGTCCTTAGATTATCTTGGGGTGCCATGGGCATCCCCAAGCTTAGGCTCTTGCCACTCCTTGTTCCATAATCCATCAAATCTTTCACCCAAAACTTGAAAACTTCACAACACAAAACTCAACAGAAAATCTGGTGAGCTCCGTTAGCGAAAGAAAACAAAAGACCACTTCAAGGTACTGTAATGAACTCATTATTTATTTATATTGGTGTTAAACCTACTGTATTCCAACTTCTCTATGGTTTATAAACTCTTTTACTAGCCATAGATTCATCAAAATAAGCAAACAACACATGAAAAACAGAATCTGTCAAAAACAGAACAGTCTGTAGTAATCTGTAACTAACGAAAACTTCTGGAACTCCAAAAACTCATCCAAAATAGGAAGACCTAGAAAATTTGTTTATTGATCAGCAGCAATTGGAATAAATATTTTATCACGTTCTGGTGATTTTTAACAATTGTTTTCGTGAACAGAAAGTTTCTGGAAATTACAGCAAGATCAAATAACTATCACCCAAGAAGATCCTATAGGTTTAACTTGGCACAAACACTAATTAAAACATAAAAACACATCTAACCAGAGGCTAGATCAAATATTTATTCCTAAACAGAATCAAAAAGCAAAAAAACTAAAAATAAAATTGGGTTGCCTCCCAACAAGCTCTATTGTTTAACGCCCCTAGCTAGGCATAATAGCGAGGATAGATCTAGGTATTGCCATCTTTGGTAGGCAATCCATAAGTGGATCTCATAATAGATTCATATGGTAATTTTATTTTCTTCCTAGGGAAGTGTTGCATGCCTTTCTTTAATGGAAATTGGAATCTAATATTCCCTTCCTTCATATCAATAATTGCACCAATCGTTCTAAGAAAAGGTCTACCAAGAATAATAGGACATGAAGGATTGCAATCTATATCAAGAACAATAAAATCTACGGGCACATAGTTCCTATTTGCAACAATAAGAACATCATTAATTCTTCCCATAGGTTTCTTAATAGTGGAATCCGCAAGGTGCAAGTTTAAAAAGCAATCATCAAAATCACGGAAACCTAGCAAATCACACAAAGTTTTTGGAATCGTGGAAACACTAGCACCCAAATCACACAAAGCATAGCATTCATGATCTTTAATCTTAATCTTAATAGTAGGTTCCCACTCATCATAAAGTTTTCTAGGGATACAAACTTCCAACTCAAGCTTTTCTTCATAAGATTGCATCAAGGCATCAACGATATGTTTGGTAAAAGCTTTATTTTGACTATAAGCATGAGGAGAATTTAGCACGGATTGCAACAAGGAAATACAATCTATCAAAGAGCAATTATCATAATTAAATTCCTTGAAATACAAAATAGTGGGTTTATTAATATCTAATGTTTTGTTCTCTTCTACCACTTTTATCAATTTTAGCATTAAGATCTAAAAACTCCGAATTTTTGGAATGCCTTCTAGGTAAAGGTGGATCATACTCAGTCCCATCATTATCAAGATTCATATTGCAAAACAAAGATTTAATAGGGGACACATCAATAACTTTTAGATCTTCATCTTTATTTTCATAGAAATTTGAAGAACACGCTTTCATAAAGCAATCTTTCTTAGCACGCATCCTAGCGGTTCTTTCTTTGCACTCATCAATGGAAATTCTCATGGCTTTGAGAGACTCATTGATATCATGCTTAGGAGGAATAGATCTCAGTTTTAAAGAATCAACATCAAGAGAAATTCTATCAACGTTCCTAGCCAATTCATCAACTTTAAGCAATTTTTCTTCAAGCAAAGCATTGAAATTCTTTTGCGAATTCATAAACTCTTTAACACTAGTCTCAAATTCAGAGGGCATCTTATTAAAATTTCCATAAGAATTGTTGTAGGAATTACCATAATTATTAGAGGAATTGCTAGGATAAGGCCTAGGATTAAAGTTTCCTCTATACGCGTTGTTACCAAAATTATTCCTACCAACAAAATTCACATCCATAGATTCATTATTATTCTCAATCAAAGTAGACAAAGGCATATCATTGGGATTAGAAGAAACACTCTTAGTAGCAAATAATTTCATAAGTTCATCCATCTTTCCACTCAAAACATTAATTTCTTCTATCGCATGCACTTTTTTATTAGTAGATCTTTCAGTGTGCCATTGAGAATAATTAACCATAATATTATCTAGGAGGTTAGTAGCTTCTCCTAAAGTGATTTCCATAAAAGTGCCTCCCGCGGCCGAATCTAAAAGATTTCTAGAAGCAAAATTCAATCCGGCATAATTTTTTTGTATAATCATCCACAAATTCAAACCATGTGTAGGGCAATTACGTATCATTAATTTCATCCTCTCCCAAGCTTGTGCAACATGTTCATGATCAAGTTGCTTAAAATTCATAATATCGTTTCTAAGAGAGATAATCTTAGCGAGAGGAAAATACTTAGAGATAAAAGCATCATTGCACTTATTCCAAGAATCAATACTATTTTTAGGCAAAGACGAAAACCAAGCTTTAGCACGATCTCTAAGCGAAAAGGAAATAGCTTCAGTTTAACAATATCATTAAAAACATCTTTCTTCTTTTGCATATCACACAAATCAACGAAGCTATTTAGATGAGTAGCGGCATCTTCACTAGGAAGGCCGGCGAATTGATCTTTCATGACAAGATTCAACAAAGCAGCATTGATTTCACAAGATTCAGTATCAGTAAGAGGAGCAATCGGAGTGCTAAGGAAATCATTATTGTTGGTATTGGTAAAGTCACACAATTTGGTATTATCTTGAGCCATCGTGACAAACAAGCAATCCAACACACGAGCAAACAAAAAGCAAGCGAAAAAGAGGTGAACGAAAAAGAGAGGGGAATAAAACGGCAAGGGTGAAGTGGGGGAGAGGAAAACGAGAGGCAAATGGCAAATAATGTAATGTGGGAGATAAGGGTTTGTGATGGGCACTTGGTATGTTGACTTTTGCGTAGACCCCCCCGGCAACGGCGCCAGAAATCCTTCTTGCTACCTCTTGAGCACTGCATTGGTTTTCCCTTGAAGAGGAAAGGGTGATGCAGCAAAGTAGCGTAAGTATTTCCCTCAGTTTTTGAGAACCAAGGTATCAATCCAGTAGGAGGCTACGCGCGAGTCCCTCGCACCTACACAAAACAAATAAATCCTCGCAACCAACGCGATAAGGGGTTGTCAATCCCTACACGGTCACTTACGAGAGTGAGATCTGATAGATATGATAGGATAATATTTTTGGTATTTTTATGATAAAGATGCAAAGTAAAATAAAAGGCAAAGGAAATAACTAAGTGTTGAAAGATTAATATGATGAAGATAGACCCGGGGGCCATAGGTTTCACTAGTGGCTTCTCTCAAGAGCATAAGTATTTTACGGTGGGTGAACAAATTACTGTTGAGCAATTGACAGAATTGAGCATAGTTATGAGAATATCTAGGTATGATCATGTATATAGGCATCACGTCCGAGACAAGTAGACTGACTCCTGCCTGCATCTACTACTATTACTCCACACATCAACCGCTATCCAGGATGCATCTAGAGTATTAAGTTCATAAGAACAGAGTAATGCCTTAAGCAAGATGACATGATGTAGAGGGATAAATTCATGCAATATGATAAAAACCCCATCTTGTTATCCTCGATGGCAACAATACAATACGTGCCTTACTGCCCCTACTGTCACTGGGAAGGACACCGCAAGATTGAACCCAAAGCTAAGCACTTCTCCCATTGCAAGAAAGATCAATCTAGTAGGCCAAACCAAACTGATAATTCGAAGAGACTTGCAAAGATAACCAATCATACATAAAAGAATTCAGAAGATTCAAATATTGTTCATAGATAAACTTGATCATAAACCCACAATTCATCGGTCTCAACAAACACACTGCAAAAGAAGATTACATCGAATGGATCTCCACGACAGAGGGGGAGAACATTGTATTGAGATCCAAAAAGAGAGAGGAAGCCATCTAGCTCATAACTATGGACCCGAAGGTCTAAGGTAAACTACTCACACTTCATCGAAGAGGCTATGGTGTTGATGTAGAAGCCCTCCGTGATGGATGCCCCCTCCGGCGGAGCTCCGGAACAGGCCCCAAGATGGGATCTTGTAGGTACAGAAGGTTGCGGCGGTGGAATTAGGTTTTTGGCTCCGTATTTGATCGTTTGGGGGTACGTAGGTATATATAGGAGGAAGGAGTACGTCGGTGGAGCAACATGGGGCCCACGAGGGTGGAGGGCGCGCCTAGAGGGGGTAGGCGCGCCCCCTACCTCGTGGCTTCCTGCTTTGTTTCTTGACGTAGGGTCCAAGTCTCCTGGATCATGTTCGTTCCGAAAATCACGTTCCCGAAGGTTTCATTCCGTTTGGACTCCGTTTGATATTCTTTTTCTGCGAAACTCTGAAATAGGCAAAAAATAGCAATTCTGGGCTGGGCCTCCGGTTAATAGGTTAGTCCCAAAAATAATATAAAAGTGAATAATAAAGCCCAATAATGTCCAAAACAGAAGATAATATAGCATGGAGCAATCAAAAATTATAGATACGTTGGAGACGTATCAAGCCTCCGTCAAGATTGTGGAGTTGAACCAAGGAGTTTGTAAGGGCAAGGAGATCGCCTACTTCGTGAAGATCTACCCGAGTGAGGCAAGTCCTTCGTGGGCGACGGCCATGGTGGGATAGACAAGGTTGCTTCTTCATGGACCCTTCATGGGTGGAGCTCTCTGTGGACTCGCGTAGCCGTTACCCTTCGTGGATGTACGATAGCACCACCTATCGGAACCGCGGATAAAAAATCTCCGTGTCTCCAAATTGCGTTTGCACACTCCAACCGCGGAACATCGGAGCGCTCAATTTGAAAAGTCCAAAGAGCGCAGACTAGCCACGGAGCTTGGATACGGTTTCCCGATCGGAGATCCATGGATCATAGAAAAATCTCTCCCCATGGCCTTTGATCCTATGTTTGGTGATTGTCTATTTGAGCTTACCAATCTCATGCGTGCCAAAGGAGATGTTGGAACCATTAGCAATATCCTTTCCGAAGCTATTAGAATTCATAAAGCTAAACCATAGTAATGATCATTTATCTAATGAATTACCCTCTCTAGGGGTTGATCAATCACAAGATGATGTTGAACATGGATACTATGATGAGGATGATGATAGTGACTATGATCTTGATGATGCAATGAGACACTTTGGTCTTATGGCAAATCTTCACGGCTACATGGCTGGAGGAAAGGAATGGGTCCTTGATAGTGGATGTACTGATCATATGAGCGGAGACAAAGATATGTTCCGTGAGCTTGCTGAAAATGACGGCCCTCGAAAGTATGTCACCTTTGGTGATAACTCAAAGGGTAAGGTGGTTGGCCTCGGTAAGGTGGCCATCTCACATGATAGCTCAATACAAAATGTCATGCTCGTTAAATCTCTTGGGTACAATTTACTTTCAGTATCTAGACTTGCTGATTTCGGTTTCAATGTCCTATTTACTAAGGTAGATTGCCAAGTGTTTCGAAGAGACAATCATAAAATGGTCTTTACCGGTATACGTAGAGGTGATCTTTACATTGTTGATTTCACTAAAAAGGCTCAACCTAGAACTTGCTTAATTGCTAAATCTTCTAAAGGCTGGTTGTGGCATAGAAGGCTAGGTCATGTGGGCATGCAAAATCTTGATAAGCTTATTAAAGGTGATCATATCCTTGGAGTAAAAGATGTCATATTTGACAAGGATAGACTTTGTAGTGCTTGTCAGGCAGGAAAACAGGTTGGAGGAAGTCATCGCACGAAGAACATCATGACCACGAGAAGACCACTCGAGCTACTTCACATGGATCTCTTTGGTCCCAATGCCTACAAGAGTATCAGTGGTAACTCATTCGGACTAGTCATAGTCGATGATTTTTCAAGATTTACGTGGGTGTTCTTTCTTGATGACAAATCACAGGTCCAAAAGATCTTCAAAAACTTCGCTGGGAAGGCCCAAAATCAATTTGACGTGAAGATCAAGAAGGTTCGGAGCGACAACGGAACGGAGTTCAAGAACGCAAATGTGGATACCTTTCTTGACAAAGAAGGGATTTCACACGAGTTCTCGGCTACGTACACGCCTCAACAAAATGGAGTTGTTGAGAGGAAGAACCGAACTCTTATTGAGATGGCAAGAATGATGCTTGATGAGTACAAGACTCCAAAACACTTTTGGGCAGAAGTGGTTGGGACAGCTTGTCATGCAACAAATCGCTTGTATCTTCACAAGCTACTCGGCAAGACAGCATACGAGCTCCTCACCGGTAATAAACCCCAAGTTGGATACTTTCGAGTATTTGGCTCAAAGTGCTACATTCTTGATAAGAATTGTCGTTCTAAATTTGCTCCTAAATCTCATGAAGGTTTCCTACTTGGTTATGGCTCAAACTCTCACACTTACCGTGTCTACAACAATTTCACCCGAAAGGTTGAAGAGATGGTAGATGTGAAGTTTGATGAATCTAACGGCTCGCAAGTAGAGCAATTGCCAATTGATGTAGGAGACAAAGACCCTTCGGAAGCAATCCAAGACTTGTCTATTGGTAAGATTCGTCCAACGGAGGTGAAGGAGACTACCTCGTCCGTCCAAGTGGAAGCTTCCACCTCACGACAAGGTGAACCAAGAATTGATACGGAAGCATCCACAAGTGGGACACACCAAGACGAAGAAAACGAGGAAGCACACCAAGATGAACATCAACAACCTCCTTCTCCACCACGACAAGAGAACGACAACGACAACAATGAAGAAGGCCAAGAAGGAGAACAAGATGATGAGCATGTTCCACCCTGAGCCAAGCAAAAGCTCCCACGAGTTTGAGCAAGAATTGCCAAAGACCATCCCGTCGAGCAAATCTACAATGATATCCAAACCGGGAGAATCACTCGCTCTAAAACTCGTTTGGCTAATTTTTGTGAACATTACTCATTCATCTCTAGCATTGAACCTATGAAGGTTGAAGAAGCATTGGAAGATCCGGATTGGATAAACGCTATGCATGAAGAGCTACACAACTTTGAGAGAAACCAAGTGTGGACATTGGTCGAGAAGCCCGACAACAACCACAACATCATTGGTACCAAATGGGTATTTCGCAACAAGCAAGATGAAGATGGTCAAGTCGTCCGCAACAAAGCACGCCTAGTTGCCCAAGGCTACACTCAAGTCGAAGGTATGGACTATGGTGAGACATATGCTCCCGTTGCTAGACTTGAGTCCATTCGCATCTTACTTGCTTATGCTAATCACCATGATATCACCTTGTACCAAATGGACATTAAAAGTGCTTTTCTAAATGGTGAAATTGAGGAGGAAGTTTATGTTAAGCAACCTCCCGGCTTTGTCAATCCTAAGAAACCTAATCATGTTTACAAACTTGATACGTCTCCAACGTATCTATAATTTATGAAGTATTCATGCTATTATATTATCCATCTTGGATGTTTAATGGGCTTTAATATGCACTTTTATATGATTTTTGGGACTAACCTATTAACCCAGAGCCCAGTGCCAGTTTCTGTTTTTCCCTTGTTTCAGTGTTTCGCATAAAAGGAATATCAAACGGAGTCCAAGCGGAATGAAACCTTCCGGAGAGTTATTTTTGGAACGGAAGCAATCCAGGAGACTTGGAGTACACGTTAGGGAATCAACGAGGAGAGCACGAGGCAGGGGGGCGCGCCCACCTACCTGGGCGCGCCCTCCACCCTCGTGGGCCCCTCGTGGCTCCCATGACCGACTTATTTCGCCTATATATATCCATATACCCTAAAAACTTCGGGGAACAGAATAGATCGGGAGTTCCGCCGCCGCAAGCCTCTGTAGCCACCAAAAACCAATCGGGACCCTATTCGCACCTTGTCGGAGGGGGGATCCCTCACCGGTGGCCATCTTCATCATCCCGGTGCTCTCCATGACAAGGAGGGAGTAGTTCACCCTCGGGGTTGAGGGTATGTACCAGTAGCTATGTGTTTGATCTCTCTCTCTCTCTCGTGTTCTTGATTTGGCACGATCTTGATGTATCGCGAGCTTTGCTATTATAGTTGGATCTTATGATGTTTCTCCCCCTCTACTCTCTTGTAATGGATTGAGTTTTCCCTTTGAAGTTATCTCATCGGATTGAGTCTTTAAGAATTTGAGAACACTTGATGTATGTCTTGCCGTGCTTATCTGTGGTGACAATGGGATATCACGTGATCCACTTGATGTATGTTTTGGTGATCAACTTGCGGGTTCCGCCCATGAACCTATGCATAGGGGTTGGCACACGTTTTCATCTTGACTCTCCGGTAGAAACTTTGGGGCACTCTTTGAAGTTCTTTGTGTTGGTTGAATAGATGAATCTGAGATTGTGTGATGCATATCGTATAATCATACCCACGGATACTTGAGGTGACATTGTAGTATCTAGGTGACATTAGGTTTTTGGTTGATTTGTGTCTTAAGGTGTTATTCTAGTATGAACTATATGATAGATCGATCAGAAAGAATAACTTTGAGGTGGTTTCGTACCCTACCATAATCTTTTCGTTTGTTCTCCGCTATTAGTGACTTTGGAGTGACTCTTTGTTGCATGTTGAGGGATAGTTATATGATCCAATTATGTTATTATTGTTGAGAGAACTTGCACTAGTGAAAGTATGAACCCTAGGCCTTGTTTGCTAGCATTGCAATACCGTTTACGCTCACTTTTATCGCTTGCTACCTTGCTATTTTTATATTTTCAGATTACAAAAACCTATATCTACCATCCATATTGCACTTGTATGACCATCTCTTTGCTGAACTAGTGCACCTATACAATTTACCATTGTATTGGGTGTGTTGGGGACACAAGAGACTCTTTGTTA
Source organism: Triticum aestivum (assembly GCF_018294505.1). Taxonomy (NCBI): domain Eukaryota; kingdom Viridiplantae; phylum Streptophyta; class Magnoliopsida; order Poales; family Poaceae; genus Triticum; species Triticum aestivum. The sequence goes on from NC_057799.1 coordinate 568,491,590, forward strand.
TTTGGTTGCAGGGTTGCTTGAGAGAGACCATCTTCATCCTACGCCTCCCACGGATTGATAAACCTTAGGTCATCCACTTGACGGAAATTTGCTACTGTCCTATAAACCTCTGCACTTGGAGGCCCAACAACGTCTACAAGAAGAAGGTTGTGTAGTAGACATCAAAACTTCACAAAGCCCTTTATGGTCTTAAACAAGCTCCTAGAGCGTGGTATAAATGCTTGACCAAGTTCCTTATTGAAAAAGGCTTTGAAATTGGAAAGATAGATTCTACTCTTTTTACTAAAAGGGTTAATGGAGAACTATTTGTGTGCCAAATTTATGTTGATGATATTATATTTGGGTCGACTAACCCTCATTTTAGTGAGAAGTTTGGAAAGCTAATGTCGGAGAAGTTTGAGATGTTTATGATGAGTGAACTCAAATTCTTTCTTGATTTGCAAATCAAGCAAACTAAGGAAGGTACCTTTGTTTCTCAAACCAAGTACACCAAGGACTTATTCAAGAAGTTCAATATGCAAGAATGCAAAGGTATGTCTACACCCATGCCTACTAGTGGACATCTTGGCTTGACTAAGGACGGTGAACCGGTTGATCAAAAAGTTTACCGCTCTATGATTGGTTCATTGTTATATCTATGTGCCTCTCATCCCGATATTATGTTAAGTGTGTGCATGTGTGCACGATATCAAGCGGCCCCTAAAGAGTGTCATCTTAAGGCTGTGAAAAGGATAGTGAGATACTTAATACACACACCAATTTTTGGCATTTGGTATCCTTCTTTCAATCTTGTTGGTTACTCCGATTCGGACTATGCCGGAGACAAGGTTGATAGAAAGTCCACTTCGGGTACTTATCAATTTCTTGGTAGATCTCTTGTGTCTTGGTCCTCCAAGAAACAAAACTCGGTATCCTTATCCACCGCCGAAGCAAAATACATTGCCGCTGGTTCATGTTGTGCTCAATTACTTTGGATGACCCAAACTCTTAAAGATTATGGGATATATGTGAAACATGTTCCATTGCTTTGTGACAATGAAAGTGCTATCAAGATTGCTCACAATCCCGTGCAACATTCTCGAACTAAGCGTATTGAAGTTCGCCATCATTTCATTCGAGATCACGTTACCAAAGGGGACATTGATCTTAAGCATGTTCGCACCGATAAGCAATTAGCGGATATATTCACCAACCCGCTTGATGAGAAAGTCTTTTGCCGTTTGAGAGGAGAATTAAACATTATTGATGCTTCAAATTTGGAGTAGGAACTCCATTTGGATACATGCAAGGCATGAGCCTTTGACTAATCCTTGATATTTCTTTCATGATGCTATCTATATGTCCTGGATATACTTTCACCCTTGCATGCTATCTAACCCTTGTAGGTACTTGGATGAATTTAAATCCATGAGATTGCAACTCACTCATATCTTGAGCAATCTCTACATCACCAAGTCTCTACACAATGGTGGTTGAAGACAAGGAAGCACAAAACCCTTCAAACATATCCTTTGACAAATTCTATGTTAAATTTTATGATTGTCATTTTGGATACACAAGTGCTCTTCCTTGCAAAACTAACCCATGTAGGTAGATGAACTCAAATTCCAAGTGGTGCTCCAAATTCTTGATAAGCTACATCAACCTTGAGCAACCCACACAAGTTCAACTACATGATCAAGATCAACACCACCACCCAAGGTATGTTATTCCATCTTAGAGAAGCTTTACTCCAAGACATGGGTCAAAGCAACTCAACAAGATGTGAATACATCAATATGCTTAAACGAAAAATGGTAACCCCATTTTGAGCTTAAACGATGAGTATGACCTATGATCAAGTGTCCTCACTTGACTCCTAAGTCAATATACTCTAACATAGGTGACTTTGTCGCCGCCCAATTCTAGATGAAGTTCTCTTGTGTTTCTCCATGCTCTTGCATTTGTCTCGTGCATTTTTATTTCCCCTTTTCATAAACAAAAAAAACTTCATCCAGATTCTTTTTCTGTTTATTTTGTGTTCTGCATTCTCTGCATTGAATTCATTGCAAATCTTTCAGCTAATTCCTTGCAAATCCTTGTGAGATCTTAATTGCCTAGCGAGCTGAGGTGACAAGTGTTTTCACTGTGATGAAATCGGTCACACCGGTTTGTTTTCTTCGGCCCAACCGAATTCTCTCGGTGCCACCGAAGCACACAACTCAGTGCTACCGATTTCGCTGTAGAAAAGACAGCTCGCCACTTGTTCCTGCATTCTTTCTGCTCCAGCTCCACTCAATGATTCTTGTCCTCTACCAGCATCACATTCGACTTGCTACTTTGCTTTGTGACTCAAGGACCAAACCCATTTGTAATAAAGATCTAGAAGAGCCCTTCTTGGAAATTGATGTCAAAGGGGAAGAGAGAGATCACATCAAAGCTTAGAGAGAGATCACATCAAAGCTTAAAGAGAGATCACATCAAAAGGGGGGAGAATACTCAGGGGGAGAGTGTAAGAAACCCCAGATGCTTGGTGTTCAAGAGGAGAGAAGTCACATGTCTTTAAGAGGGGAAAGACGTGTTCATATTTGATTGTTTGCATTAGCTCTATTTCTTTTATCTGCTCTGATTTTCTGTTCCCTATCTTCTCCCAATATCCTATGCAAGATTCAGGGGGAGCAAGACATCTAAGGGAAGGAAATCCTTGAATTCATTGCACATCTTTACCTTTGGGGACATGTCTATATCCAATAGAGTACTCAGTACTCACTCTCTACATGTCATCCCAGTCTTGGTACTCTTGTGGTTTCTTTTGGTTGCTTTGGCTAGTAGATGTATCTGTGTTATCTAACCTTGTTTACTCAGGTTCATTCCTTCCTAAGCCAACTCAAGACCACAAGGTAAGTATATGCATCTCAGTTATGTGCATGAGAATCTCTTGCTGATGTACATACTGTTTGCGAGAAGGACTCATGAGCATGAAGGTACATTTCCTATATTCACATCATTTACTCTGATGCATATAGCCAAGATACATGTAACACATGGCTTACTCTGTCATGCTTATGCATTCACATGCTCCTATATTCCATATTTATATGATTGCATACATATAGGGGGACCCTATGCATGTTATATGTCTTTCCAAAGCTTTACTTGTTATTCTCTATATCTTTATCTAAAGCTTTGATGTATGTTGTCATCAATTACCAAAAAGGGGGAGATTGAAAGCACAAGTGCTCCCTGGGTGATTTTGGTAATTAATGTCAACATATCTCTTGTTGGACTAATGCTTCTACCTAGTATGTTTCAAATAAGTTCAACAATGGAGTGGCATGGACTAGAGGATGTGGAACCCCTTTAAAATGTTGAAGACAAAGGATTGGCTCAAGCTCAAATCTCAGGACTCTACATTTTCTATTTTAGTGATCCAAGATCACATTGAGTCCATAGGAAAGCCAATACTATTAAGAGGGGATGAGGTGTTGCTTAATGGCTTGCTTGCTCAAAGTGCTTAGTGATATGCTCCAAAGCCCTCAACCACTTTCTCATATCCACATATGTCCTAAACCAAAAGTCCAACTCGGCCCCACCGAAACTTTTTATCCGGCGCCACCGAGTTCAGTTGACATAGCCACTACCAGAAACCCTAATCAATTCGGTCTCACCGATGGGATCTCGGTCTCACCGAGATGGGCTTGCAAACTCTTTGTTGCCTATTGCAATAATTTTGGTCCCACCGAGTTTGCTTGGCCAACTCTCTGTTTCGCTTATTACCCAAATCGGTCCCACCAAGTTTGAGTAATCGGTCAAACCGAGATGAGGATTTACCCTAACCCTAGCACATCGGTCCCACCGAGTTGATCCTTTCGGTCCCACCGAGAATCCTAACGTTCACATTTTGAACTAAATCGGTCCGACCGAGTTTCATGATTCGGTCCCACCGAGTTTGGTGATTTGTGTGTAACGGTTAGATTTTGTGTTGAGGTCAAGATATTTCATTCCAACCACATAAATCTTGATCTCTAGCCTTCCCCAAGTTGCTTTCCACTCAAATCTTCTTTCCACCAAATCCTATCCTATGAGAGAGAGTTGAGTGTTGGGGAGACTATCATTTGAAGCACAAGAGCAAGGAGTTCATCATCAACACACCATTTGTTACTTCTTGGAGAGTGGTGTCTCCTAGATTGGCTAGGTGTCACTTGGGAGCCTCCGTCAAGATTGTGGAGTTGAACCAAGGAGTTTGTAAGGGGAAGGAGATCGCCTACTTCGTGAAGATCTACTCGAGTGAGGCAAGTCCTTCGTGGGCGACGACCATGGTCGGATAGACAAGGTTGCTTCTTCGTGGACCCTTCGTGGGTGGAGCCCTCCGTGGACTCGCGCAACCGTTACCCTTCGTGGGTTAAAGTCTCCATCAACGTGGATGTACGATAGCACCACCTATCGAAACCATGGATAAAAAATCTCCGTGTCTCCAAATTGCGTTTGCACACTCCAATCCCATCCCTTTACATTCTTGCAACTTGCATGCTTTACTTTCCGCTGCTCATATACTCTTTGTCATGCTTGCTTGATATGTATTGTGAATGATTAAACTTGTGCTAAAACTCCACATCAACCTAAAGAATTAAAAACTGCAACTTTTCTTGATTAGAGTCTATTCACCCCCCCCCTCTAGACACCTCTTCTCGATCCTTTCAGCCTACAAAAGTGTGAACCTAAATGCCACGGGTCACGCGGTGTCGACATCCATCGCCTCCTCCTTCGTCGCTGGCACCTCCTCCTCGACAACCTCTGCCATGGCCATGGGACGTCGCCCTCCTCCTCCAAGCTCGGCTCTGAAGAGCTCAAAGGTTTGCCCGCATCAATGTGGGCCCGACGTCGGGTCTCCGTGATGCAAACCTCCACCCACGATTTTGTAATCAGATATCCAACACAATAACTAGCATTTACAGTGTTTGGAAGAGGGCCAAGCGGTCTCATCCTGCTTCCTTTTAGCAAGTGCTTCGTGCTAACTAAAAAGAAATTAGACATGCTACACCACTTATTTAAACATCTTAGCAATATTATGCTTAGACAAGCTTTTTTGCACAATGACATTTCAGTGCTCATTTAGATGGTATTGTCGCCCTTGTCCATTTGCAACATATACCTAAAGCTTGAACAAGTATGGCCCACCATGGCCATAGAGTTATTGTACTAAATTTTCATTTTTCTCTCAAAATTTTTGGTATAGGCTGAAAATTCTAAGAGCAGGGGTCATTTTATTGAACTCTAAAAGCATACGGGATTTTTGGTATTGGGTTGAACAAGTATAGCCCATCATGGACATAGAGCCAGGCCATCTACAAACACAATGAGCAAATTTGGTCTCTCAGACATTCGTGGATGTACCTGGTCAGTGTCCAGGCATGTCCACTTTGAGCCTCTATTTGTCCATGCAAATAGCCATGCCCCCACTTTCTCCCCATATGTCCGGTCACATGCATATGATTGGTGGAGATGAAGAGAGATAGAGAAAGGAAAGATAGATAAAGAAAGAGAAAATGTGGTCCGTGGTGGGCCAAATCCTATGTGGCACACTGCCCGGACATCCTCATATCCTCCCCGTATACCGGTTAGGTACATGGATTTGCAGACAGTCCACACATATGAGGACAAAGTGAGGAGGGGGGGGGGGTTGGGGTGGCTTTTTTTTCCCCTCTCTCCTGTCCGGGCACTGATCGTGCTATCCACTCGGACATTTGAGAATAATTTGAGGGCTCCGATTATAGATGCTCTTATTGAACAAGTATGGCCCACAATGGAAACTCTAAAGGGGACCATTTTATTGAACTTGTAAAGTAGGGGGCATTTTCGACATATGGTTGAAAAAGTATAACTCATCATAGACATAGAGTTATTGAACAAGTATGAACTACAATGAAAACTCTAAGAGCAGGCGCAAGGTCCATTTTGTCAAAGAATACTATTTTAGCAAGCAAACATGAGTTGCTAGGCACGTTCTTAGAGCATATCCAATAGCAGCCCTATAACAGGGCTCCACCTCATTTTTTGGACATTTGGAGGAAAAAAAGCCTCTCCTACATATGCCCTATCATAAAAATTCTGCATTTCTTTTGGACAGCCTAAAAAGAAGGCACCAAGTGCTGCAAATATACAACACTTGGGTGGTTGCCGCAAAACCAAACCGAGCCGCACACGACCAACCAACCAACCATTTGTTTCATTCCCGCCTCCGGCCGGACCTTCCCACTGCTGCCGCCACACCGCAACCCCACAGGCCATCGCCGCTACAAAGACTCCCCCAACCCCGCCCCTGCCTCGCCGCCACGGACTCCCACGTGGATTTTGGCCGACCACTGGGCCGCCGCTGCCCGTATGGCTGTCGGCGCACTGCCGCAGTGTATGGAGGTCGACTAGCGGGCGCTTGTGCACCGCTACTGGCCGCTCGGCCGCCGCGATGGAGTCTTTCCCACCAAGTTTCGGCCGGCTGTCCACGGCTAGCCACACACAAGGTGTTTGACGGAATTCCTACAATGTAATTTTTTGTTGTTGTGCTTTTCTTTGCATATGCACCGAAGATTGATCTTGATAGATAGTTTCTATTGTAGACGAGTTCATGTGACTCCATTTTTTGCCACGATTCCTCATTGGATGAGGAGTTTGACATGGAGGAGGAAGAAGATCTTGCATTAATCTTGGCAATGCACAAGAACAAGAGGTCGAAGTATGGCGGTTTAGTTTACGACCACAAGTATTTGTGGAGATAATGGAAAGAGGCACATGAGCAATTGATGCACAACTATTTTGGGCGAAATCCTCGCTATCCAGAGAGGTACTTTCGACGTCTACGGACTTGTTTTTTCACATTTGCAATTCTATAAAGCAACATGATCAGTCCTTCCAGCAAAGAAGGATTTGCACCGGAACGCTTGGTCATTGCACTGAGTAGAAGGTCACAGCCGCATTGCGCATGATGGCCTATGATGTTCCGGTTGATTTCATTGATGGCCTATGTTATGGATTTGATGAACTATGTAATAATTTGATCGTGTGGATTAATAAAATTATTGCTTTGTTTGTTTTGGACATATAAATAACATTTGATATTATTTGTATGCAATATGTATGTTTATTCGAGATGAAAAGTGCATATGGCTCTGGGCAGCTGTTGGAGACGTCACTTTTTCGTACCAAAAAAGCAGTTGGTGACTAATATTTTTTGCTCCGGTCATTTTAGGTGCCATGTTATAGGGCTGTTATTGAAGATGCTTTTATGTATTTTCTTTTTAAAATTTGGTTAAAGTCAACAAAAGTATAAATTTTGTAAAATCTATATGCACCTTGTTCTAAATGCAAGGAGTATAAAAAAATCATTCCAAACGGATAAAATCATTTCCGAACTAGTAATACCAGCAAGTATCCCACTGCCAGTCAAACGCGAGGTCGCTTCTTGTAGCTGCAAACCAAGCTTGTTGACGCCCGTGTCAGAATTCCCATCCCGCATGGCGCTCCCGTCCCTCCTCTCCCACTCCAGAACACGCTCCTCCGTCCTCCGGGAACCTCTCCGGCAGGGGGGCCTCCGCGCCCTGCTCGCCCCGTGGGATCCCCCGTCCGTTCATCCGCACGACCGCGCCGCCGAACGCGCCTGCACGCCCCCTTCCACCGGGTCCTCCCCTCCTCCTCTCGACTGGACCCGCCTCGGGAGCCGGACGATCTCTTCTGGCGCTGGTAAGGAGCTCTATCTTGCCTGGATTTGGATCGATTGTTCTGTGGGTTCTGTTTTGTGGGATCTTTCTTTGCTGCAAGTGATCTTTCAGTTCTGTGAAAGTTTGTTGCGGATTTCTTTTTTTTGCGGGATGCCCTACTAATCTAATCAATCCGTTATCCATTCCCATCCCAGCACCAGTAGAATTACTGATACATGAATTCGGCACATATAGTGTTTAGTATTTAATTTGATTACTATTACACCCTGCACCCTCTGCTCTTAGAGTTTCAGTTGTCAGACAGTTCTTTCTTGCTATAGAACCAAGATTGATATGGCTCCGCCGATTTCTACAGATCTACAGAACTCTGTGGCGAAATGTAGGGGACATTTTTATAGTTACAATCACAATCACAGTAAATTAGTTTGAACACAAACCCAATGGTATCAAGTTTGTATGGCATAACCCATGTGTAGTTGGTTTACTTGTTGAGCAAAGCATGAATTTGAACAACCAAAATACTCCTGCATTTTGCAACAGAGGGAGTAGTTTTTATTGGACTGAGTAAAATCTTATGATACATGATGATACCCAGGTATGTCCCTCACTCAATATGGATTGACAAACCATACTCTGACTTCTCAGAGAAGATCCTATTGGACCTTGTGTCCACAACATTCCTCTTTTGGGCCTCCAGCTGAGATAGCAACAAAAGAAGCACAACATAGTGTGGATGATTCGTTTGGAGTTCAACAACGTACTTTTGGTTCTGCGGCAGAACCCATCCAGAGGAATCCAGACTATTCAGTGCTAAATTCTGATGACGTTTCTTACTTCAAGAGCATATTGGGTGACAATGGAGTCGTTCAAGATAAAGACAGGGTGGCTGTTGCAAATGTCGATTGGATGGGTAAATACAAGGGTGCAAGTCAGCTACTGCTTTTACCAAAAAGTACTAATGAGGTATTTCTGTCAGCTAGTCAAGCGGAATTTTAATTTAACACCAGTTATTTGGATTTCCATTTTCTGACAATTGCAATAACAAGTAGTACTGAAGTGGCAGTAATCATTTTAATTGTTTTCGGCTGATTTGTAGTGGTTGCATGGTGACTGTTTGTTTGGTTGCAGAACAATGTTTGTAAAGTTGTAGCTTACGATTTATGTTTTTGGCTTATCATGGTCCATCACACACTTGCATCCAGGCTATCAGGCTATTCCAGTTACCAAGCATGTACTTTTTGATGTATTCCTACATGAAGTAACTAGTAATCGTACAAATTGTTCAGAAAGTTGTTAGCATTGTATGCATTGGATGTCTCATGAAAGCCATATTTAGTAGCAATAGAAAATCAGCTTCAGCAGAATGTAGCGCTTCATAAGCAAAACACTGTAGCCTCTGGATACATAACAAACAAAATAGCATACATCACTCTAGTAACCTATGCTAATAAATATTTTCCAAACAACAATGCATTTGCATGGAATGTTAATAATACCTCATGCAGCAAACTAGGAGTATAATTTAGGACTACATTTCTATTTTCATATTGCTCGGTTATATCTAGTTTTCTACCATTCCTGATCCGACTCAACAAAAAATTAATGTGAAAATTTGTTATTCAACCATTCTGTTTTCCAGGTTTCTAAGGTCCTTGCTTACTGCGACTCGAGACGATTGGCAGTAGTTCCTCAGGGTGGAAATACAGGCCTTGTTGGTGGCAGTGTTCCAGTTCATGATGAGGTAATTATGAAGTTCCTGTTAATGATAATATCAGTTATATCTTTATTTTCCTACCACAAAATATTTGTTTATTTCTTATCTTAGTATCAGCGGTAGAGTACTTTAGATAAATATCCTTCTTGGTATTCTCTACTTCCTTTCTGTTGCTGCTTGCCTGAATTGCAGGGTATACTTCTTCACCAGAATGAAGTACTTGTATTTATTTAGATTGATCAATCAGATTGATTAGAAAATCATGGGAAAGATTACGATGGCGTTGATGGGTGCTTCGAGTATCCATATTCATGTTTAGCACTATCACTACAGTTTTGCTGTAGTTCACCGTACCTGTTCAAATTCTTGTTGATATGTTTTTCTGTTCATCTGTTTTAGACTTCCATGTTTTTTATGTATACTGCATCTGAGATTTCCATGTTACTGCTTTCCTTACATTTAGGCCCGAGATCACAAGGTTTACTCCCTTTGTCTGCAGGTGATTGTCAACCTTGGTGGTATGGACAAAATAATCTCGTTTGACAATGTGGGTACAGTCTCTTTGTTTGGATTTGATGTCGTGAATTTTATATTTCTATTATCTATCCTTTCTTCAAACATAAGTTGTCTATATCCATAGTTTTTTTGTATAATTTCATGAAAGAGCTGTCTGCTGTCAGGTAAATGGAATTCTTACTTGTGAAGCTGGTTGTGTGTTGGAGAACTTAAGTACCTTTGTGGAAAATGAAGGGTAAAGTCGTCTTTGGTATTCCCTCTATGATTCTGTTCTCATTCGTGGTGCATACGTCTTGCATTGCATGCGTTTGATTCATAAATAATATGTTTTCTTTTGAGTTGCCGAGTTACCATTGACCCATAATATTCATAAGTTTGTTGCTTATGCAATATCCTTTTTTACGGGATCCCTACTTATATAATCACCCATGGATTCAATGTGTGCCAATACAGTGATCACTCATATAATCTGGTCATCAGAGTTTAGTTTTTTATACGATCAATATGTGCCCGTTATTTTGAATAGAAAAATACCTAAGATTATATGTATACTTTATATTCAGGTTTATTATGCCTCTTGACTTAGGGGCAAAAGGTAGTTGCCAAATAGGAGGGAACATTTCAACTAATGCTGGCGGCCTACGTTTCATTCGCTATGGTTCACTTCATGGAAATGTACTTGGTAAGTACAAGTTAAACCTTATATTTACTATGTGCACAAATCAGCTATTTCTGAAGTCTCATGTTCTATATCTTGTTTACCTGAACGAAGAAAGGGCTTATGTGGAATACAGTATTTGTTTTGTTAAGTTTCTCTTGAAAGGAGCAGGAATATGTTTGCTGCTGAGTAATTCTGTTGCAATATAAGTTGCTGATATTACGATGCTCCATCAAGAGAATCTTCTAGAAAATTTCAACTCTATGCAATGTTTAAGCCTGGAAATAGCTGGATGATTTCTTAAAAGTACAAAGATGGTTAGCTCTTCTGTATTTTATTTTCTTCTTATTCAGGTCTTGAAGTTGTCCTAGCCAATGGAACTGTTCTTGACATGCTTACTACTTTAAGGAAAGACAACACTGGATACGATCTGAAGCACTTATTTGTTGGTGAGTGTCGAATACAAACTATTTCCCTTCTTTCTGAGCATGTTCATTAAATATGACTTATAGCAAGCCGTTAGTAAACACATGATTGATGGTTCAGGAAGTGAAGGCTCCCTAGGAATAGTCACTAAAGTGTCAATACTTACACCTGCAAAGCTACCTTCAACTAATGTTGCATTTCTTTCCTGCAATGACTACATGAGCTGTCAGGTCTCTTGCAAACACTCATTTTGTATATCTAGGCATTGTTAGCCCTTGTTATCAAATGTACAGTATGATCTTTACTATAGTGATTACTGCTTTTCATGTTCCCAGAAATTGCTACTGGCAGCTAGGAGGAGCTTGGGTGAGATTCTTTCTGCATTTGAGTTTATGGATCGTCAGTGTATTGATCTGGTACTTAAGCAAACTTTCAAAGAAAATTGAACTTCATGGAGAAGAAACTGCATGCATGTACTTTCTTGAACAGTAGGATGTGTTGAATTTTTTGTTATGTACTCCCTCCGTCCCATAATATAAGATTGTTTTGCAAGAAAACAGAATATTGTTTTGACTGCATTGTACATGAAGAAATGTTCCTCATTATCTTGCCTGATTCCACATTTAATTTGGTAGCTTGTTGGTTTTGAAGGCTATGACGCATTTGGAAGGAGTTCATAATCCTTTACCTGTCTCGCCGTACAAATTTTATGTTCTAATTGAGACCACAGGAAGTGATGAATCATATGACAAGTAAGTTTTGGTAGCATAACCACAGTTTTCAAACATTAAAAACACACAAGCTATGCGGAAGATCAATTTGTTCAAACTCTTAATTGATAACCACTTTGTGAAGGTGAAATCCTGCTTGGCTTGCATTTATTTTATCTTGGGTTTATTGTGATCAAAATTGTCAAATTACATATGCTGTCTACTTGTCTTATGTTGCTTTTCTTTTGTAGAGCAAAACTTGAAGCTTTTTTGTTGCGTTCAATGGAAGATGGCCTTGTAGCTGATGGAGTTATAGCACAGGATATTAGCCAGGCATCTAATTTTTGGAGAATCCGCGAGGTTCTCACCATACGTGAATCTTTAGATTTTGCCAGTGACTAATATGGGTAGCCTTTAAGTTGGTAACGATCGACACTCATCACACGGCTAGTGTTCTATTGAAGCAACACAAGGTTGTGGAGGAGCAACATCAACTTATAGCTAGAACACTTTAGAAAACATTAATTAAGATTCAACATTCTACTCATGGCTAGAAGACTCTAGAAAACAGTAGCTAAGGTTAAGAAGACAAAATAAATACTAGACTGCAGTTGTATCTAGAAGTAGTCAAAACAGATTTTTGACTTCTGATTCTTTTTCCTTTTACTTGTCTCTATTGTTCCTCATCATCTATGTTGCTGTTTAATAATATAAGTTATCGATGTGCAAGCTGATATTTGGTGGTTAACGCCGAGTCTCCGATATCATATAAATTAAAATGATAGGCTATGAAGTGCTCGAAAAATATCTTGGTATGTTAAGTTTGGCCTATCAAACTATTTGGTTTCAAACCTTTGGAAGTGAAATTTCAAGTATGAAACACCAAACCAAATAAAGTCAACCGCCTTTACCCATTGACATAATTTGTGGCAAAAAAATCAATTAAATGATTATGTGTTGTGGTTGCAGGGTATATCAGAGGCATCTGTAAAAGTTGGTGCAGTCTACAAGTATGACTTGTCCATACCTGTAGAGAAACTATATGATATTGTTGAAGAAATGCGCAGCCGTGTTGGTAAATTTTCAATTTTGAGCCATCAGTAATCTAATCTATGAGTTGTTAACATAGTTCCTTGCTTTCCTAGGTGATACGGCAGAGGTATTGGGTTATGGTCACCTTGGTGACGGGAATCTCCATCTAAACATCTTATCAAGCAAGTACAGTGACAATGTATGTCTGATATGACATGGAAATAGATCATTTACTTAGGTTTGGCTTCAGTTTCTCAAGATAGACATGCGGCTACTTGCTTATTTTGTTACCTTCAATGAAAATTTCAGATTTTGGCACAAATTGAACCATTTGTCTATGAGTGGACTGCTGGCCACAGAGGAAGCATTAGTGCAGAGCATGGGCTGGGGCTAATGAAAGCTGAGAAGATTCACTACAGCAAGTCACCAGAAGCAGTAAGTATTTAAATACCATCTTACTGCCACTTGTGTTCGCGCACAAATTGTTACTTCAGTGCCATATAGAATGTTCAGAGTTAAATCACTATTTCAATTCCTTTAGACTATGGCGCACTTTAATGTTAGGTGTGAGTGTGTGACAATGTCATATTCTTGACTATTTGTGCATGGCATATGTGTGTTGTGCCACATTTTCATGAGAGAAATTTGGTTTAGCCTTTATGATCTGGAGACATTCTCTTGTTAGATTTTCAGTTATGCTCACTTCCATACAACCCTGGAGGAGCGCTTTTTGTGCAACGTTGGCAATATGTTTCAGTGGAGCTCTGCCTTATTCTTCTTCTTATCATCTTAAAGAACAATACTTCATTTGTTTTTGCAAAAGAAAAACTTGCAGTTGTGTTCCTACCTTTCTACTAGTTGGCTGGTAATTATGCTTGACAAAAAATGTTGTATTGTGATCAGGTGCAGCTGATGGCTTCCATCAAAAAGTTAATGGACCCTAACTCAATTCTAAACCCATACAAGGTTCTACCTCAGTCTGCATTGTCACCGGAGCAGGTAAGCTTCTTTTATTTACCCTATTTACCCTTGAGTATGGAACTGAACTACATTTTCCCAATGTTTTCACCTGATTCATGCCACGGTTTCTACACCAACAGGGTAGCTGATTGAGCTTGTCGCTTACCCAAATCAACTTCAGAGAACAGGAGCTGTTAGCTTGGATAGAAGAGATCTGTCTGTACCCAATAAAAGTATATAGTGAATAAAATTCCTGTTGTTGTCAGCGTCTGGAGTACTGTAAACAATTATTCAGATGGACATCAAACTAGGAAAAACATCAAATAAGGCCATGTACAACCCAGGTGCTTGCACAGGCACCTCAGAGAGAAAAAAAAACTTTTTTGTGAAAAAAAAACCTGTGTGTGTGTGTGTGTGTGTGTGTGAACTTCGCACGGAAAAAATATATCTGATTCTCTAACAAAAACATGACTGAAAAAGAAAACACAAGAATAGCAGAAGAATGGTACTCTGTTTTTCACAATCATAGTGATCTTATGTGGCAGTTCAAGTTCAGGGTAGCACCAGTAATTTGTAGTGTAGGACCCTTATTATTCAGGGAATGAGTTGCACTGGTCTTCAACAATCACTCTTCACACCCATGATCTGGATGGATAGCAGCAAGTAAGCAAATACTTAGATTGCCAACATCACCAAAACATTCTGCATATTACCTGAAAATAAATATACAGTGCTTGGGACCAAATGAGAAGCGCCACCAGGCATTAACAAAAATCTCAAGCTCCCTCCAGTAAACAAAAAATATATAATCCCTATCATCTTGGCACTAAAAATAATTCCAGAATGTGGTACTAATACATGCTTATTTAGATTTGTAGATGTAAATCTGCTGCATATAACATTCACTGTTAGATGACTGGATCTTTACCAGACGTCATATAAAGTAAGTGTTGAAAATATTTGTGTTCCCTGAGCACGGTTTTTCTAAGGCCAAGCTACACGGTGTCTTTTTTTCGAACTGTGCTGGATTCTGTTACAGGGATGTGAGCACATTTTTGCGGAGATGGAGCAGGATCCGAGCTATCACCATGTAAAACACTGGCTCTGGACATGCAAGTCCTGAAGCGAGCCGGAGTTGCGGCTGCCGCCCATGTAAACCTCCGAGGACATGCTTGACTTTCTCCATATTTTTGAGCTGGCACACCTCATTCGATTCGCTCTAGGATTTCGAGGCGAACAATGAAGGAGACGAAGAGACAACGAGCAAAGCGCGCGTCGTATTCGTGGCTTGAACCATGGTGACGGTGGCGTGGATACGCCCCGGAATCTCATGCAGCGTCGAGTTTGAGCTCACTGCGAACACTGACGGATAGGGCTACCGTAGTGAGTAGGTGTTTCCATGTTTGGTAATGGAGATGAAGGGAATGCTGTTTTCTTGGGGATTGCTTTCCCCAATGGTGTCTACTATGGGCATGTTTGGGTTTCCCTTTTTCATTTCTATGAATAGTAAGAGCATCTCCAGGCCCTCCCCAGGCGAATTTTTAGCATCGGCGGGCGAAAATCGGCCCAGTCGTGCCCCCAGGAGTCAGTTTTTCGCCGGGTTGGGCCGAAATAACAGCCGGCGCGCTGGGGCGTGAGCCCGCTCCGTCGGCGAGAGGAGGGCTTTTCCCGCCGTTTCTTCCCGCTTTCCCTCCCATTCTCTCCACTCCTCCCGCCATTCTCCTCCTCCCTACCCTCCCAGCCGGCCGCCATGCCGCCGAAGAAGTACGTGATCCCCCGCGCCGCGACGGCTGCGACCGACGCCGTCGCTCAGCCGAAGCAGAGGAAGCCGAGGGCGCCGCCGTCCAAGCCCCCAGGCATGTCCAACATCGACTGGAGGGCTGAAGTTCAGCGCTGGAGGCTGTCACCACCGACTGGCGGAACAGGGCCAACGCCAAGAAGGCCCGGAACAGCGCGGCGCGGCTCGCGGCTGCAGCGGCGGCGGAGCAGGCGGAGGCGGCTCGCGTGATGATGAACCCGTCCGGCGGCCATGGCCCCTACGCGCCCTGGAGCCAGCAAAGCGTCGGGTCTCCGACCGGTTTCTCGTCGTCGCCGCAACCCTGGGGCTGCACGCCATCGCCGGGCTACGCCGATGGTGACGCACACGGCGGTTTCAACCCCAACATCATCTTTCCCCATGGTCACCCGTCCCAGCGCACGCCCTCGCCCGCCTTCGCTGGTGTGCAGTACCCCCCATACAACTACTCCCCGCCGCCGTACGCATCCTCCCCGACACCCCCTCTCTGCCGTGGCGCGCTGCCCTTCTCTCAAGCCTCCACGTCGCATCTCGGCGACGTCGACGCGACCGAAGCCGACATGGAGGACATCATCACGGCTGGCTCGGCCGCCGCC
The DNA here is from genome assembly GCF_018294505.1 of Triticum aestivum. Taxonomy (NCBI): domain Eukaryota; kingdom Viridiplantae; phylum Streptophyta; class Magnoliopsida; order Poales; family Poaceae; genus Triticum; species Triticum aestivum. The sequence continues at coordinate 568,507,688 of NC_057799.1, forward strand.
GCCCCGGGTCTACTACCCAGGACGACACAGTGCACAACGACATGGACGGCGAGAGGAGCCGGAGCCGGAGGAGGACGAGGTGGAGGAGGAGGAGGAGGAACCGGTGCCTGCTCCGGCGAGGAAACGGAAGAAAAAGAAGGGGGCGGCAAGGACCGGCGAGCCGCGCCTCAAGTGGGCGTCCAAAGAGGACGAGTGCCTCGCCGAAGCGTGGAAAGTCGTCTGCCTCGACCCGACCACCGGCACGAACCAGAGCATTGAGACCTATTGGGACCGCATCAAAGCCGAGTTCGACGAGCGCAAACTCGTCGACCCCTACTTCAAAGCCATGTACATGCAGCGCGGGGCGAAGGCAATGGGGAACCATTGGGGGCTCATCCAATCGGCGTGTAACAAATGACATGGGATCGTCGAGGAGATCACGGCTCGCCCAGAGAGTGGCACCAGCATAGAGGATCAGGTATGTCACGCCGGCCTCCTATTTCTTTTCGCCGGTCGCGCGCCGCTCACTGGTTGTTCCTCGACGCAGTTGGTGCTGATGTTCGTCATGTTTCGGCAGGATAACAACGACCAAGATTTCAAGTACCTCCACGTCTTCAAGCGGATCGAGAAGTGCGACAAGTGGGCGGAGGTCCGGCGCAACCTCGCCAAGGCCAAGGAGACCTACCAGCCGGACGCGCCGACGCCGGGCGCGAGTGAAGGGCGCCCCGATGGCAACAAAGGGACCAAAAAGGGGAAACACGCCGAGTCGGCAACGGCGCGGATGCACGAGTCCATTGAGCGTTGTGTCGCCGACGTTTAGGCCCGGGCCGCCCTGCATGAAGAGAAGGCCGAGGCGCGGTGGTCGGCGTTGATGATGAACAGCGCCGTCAAGCTCGACCTGCTCCGGACCAACGTCGCCGCGAAGAAGAGGGACACCGACCTGGCGTTTCTCATGGGCGGGGCAGATATATATGCTCTAGAGCACCGACGAGAAGCTCAAGGCGTGATTCATAGCGGAGCGCGGCCTCATCCTGAACCAGCTGCCGTCGACGGCGCTGCCAACTCCCACGCCGCCGCCGCCAAGCCCGAGCGATGATTCCTCGACGACGCCCAGCAGCGCAGACGTCGCGCCAACGCCGCCCAGCACAGAAGCAACTCCGACACCGCCATGCCCGCGCACGCCAACTCCGACTCCGCCGACGCCGGAGGCCGACCCCGCCGTGTGATGCGCGTTGTACGCGCGCCCTTTCTTTTTTGTACGCCGAACTTTTCATTCGATCGCCGAACTGGGCCGCTGTGATCGCCGGATATGTGGCTTTTTTTGCGAGCGGGGGCGCTGCCTAGGTCGGGGCCGAACGGCTGGAGATGCTCTAAGGATAGTTTGGAGCCTTTGAGAACCTGAAAAATAAATGACTTGTAGATCCTATAGTGGGCAGATTTAACCTATCGGCCGGGTGCCCGAATGTCAATACAAACAGCTTGTAAATATCTCTCAAAACAAACATTACGATAAAAAGCTCTCAAAATAAACAACTCTGTATAATATGGATATTTGATAGATATAATGGTCTAAAGCATATACATATATAGGTTCAAAATCCGGACTCTGACTCCAATATATATGGAGTTAGACGATTTAGCAAAACCAAACATGACTTCCAAACTAAAAATTATATACGAAGGTAGATGGTTGCTTTAGCATCATTTCCAATGTTCAAGAATCGCTCCCAAACTTGGACATAAACCTCTTCTTTTCCCTTATCTGAAAGAGAACGGTAAAAAATATCAGAACAAAAATAAACAATTAATCAAAATAATTCAGTTAGTTATCATCTGCATGCAATTATTTTGCACAACAACTTCATACAATGTTGACAAATCTAAATATAGTAACCAAGAACAACTACTCAAGAGAAGGCAAGAACAAGATATATGGTGATATGATAACCAAGAACGTGGACAATTGATACTTGATAGCCTCTGTGTAAAGGGGTTCGTAAAGCACTTCAATAACACGGGGAAATAAGGTTCTCTTTACCTGATTGCTATGTCCACACTTCTTCTTGCGGCAGTTGGTGGCCCTGAGGGGTAGGCGTGCATAGCACCTGCAACGCAATGATGAAAAACTTAGTACAAAAAGCAAAGTATATATAATCCTGACTAGAGTGCCGCTAGATGTCAATTTTTTTCTTGCGGGATTGCTAAATCTTAGTACTAGTCAACTAAGATTTAAAGAAGTCTTAATCACTATATTCATGAGATCTTACATGGAGATCCGTGTATTTTTTTATATGTTTTGTAACTTGACCGAGACTTGTTAGTCTTTTTTTTTGCGACTGGACTGAGACTTGTTAGTCGACTGAGATCTAGCCACACCCTAATTAATGATCTACATATTAACCATCTAGTTAATTCCATTGTTCATAGAAATAGAAATCAGCAATAAACCCAGGCAAACCAAAACCGCTGGTGAGTTCGAATTACATTCTAGTAATTGCAAAAAAAAAACAAGATGCTAAATTGAAGGTGAGAGGTGCCTCGATCAACCTCTGTTTGGCTAGCTATTCAAATCTACACCTTGAACAACAAGGACACATTTATCTACACACTCATGCATGCGTATCACCGAGCAGACCAAAAGAAGCAAAAGATCAGTCCATGAGCTGCGTACCTGCGGCAGACTAGTTTATTCTCATTGTACTTTTGAGCAAGGATGCGGAGGTTGGGCTCGAGGTTCTTGGGGTATTGACCTCTGCTGCCGCCACGGAGGCGCAGCACCAGGTGAAGCGTCGACTCCTTCTGGATGTTGTAGTCGGCCAAAGTGCGGCCATCCTCGAGCTGCTTCCCCGCAAAGATGAGACGCTGCTGGTCCGGCGGGATACCTATAGCAAAACAGAAACTTCCACAATTAGTTCGTCCCAAGAGAGAGAAAGAGAGATGATAAACTAATCTGGTCTATGTACCATCCAGGTGGTCCTACGGCGGGTTAACACTCAGGAACCAACAAGCCGATCCAAAGCTATCTAACCTCGGATGAGCTGAAAAGTTTTATCTAGCTCAGAGAGATAGTACATCACACAGTTTTTAGCTATATGCTCTGTCACATAAATACCTTCCTTGTCCTGGATCTTGGCCTTGACGTTGTCAATGGTGTCCGAGGACTCCACCTCCAGCGTGATGGTCTTCCCGGTCAGCGTCTTCACAAAGATCTGCATCTTGCCGTCTCGTCGATGGCTCTCTTGCTCTCCTCTGGACGGGTTGTGCTTGGTGTTGGTGTCAACCGCTGCGTGATGGACGTTCTTATACGGGCAGGAGGTAACGGGGCCGCTACGACAAGCCCCAGAACCCTAGCAAGGGAGGCGTGGCCGCCAAGAAGCTCGCGACCCGGTCGGGGCAGCGGTTCTGGGCTTTCGGTCAGTCGCATGCTGTCCATTAACTTGTTTTTAGGTGAACGCTGTTCATATATAATTTTTTTAGGTTTTTTTAGTGGTAACTGCCCATATATAACTTTTTTAGGGGAACTGCCCATATATATATATATATATATATATATATATAACTTTTTTTTAGACAAGCCCATATATATAACCTCTGGGCCATTTGTCTTTATTGTTATGGGCGAAAGATTACGAAAAATCATTTTGCTTATTCTGAACATCTACATCTCCCGTAGATTAAAAAAAATAAAGACATGTAAGTTGTCATGCGGTTATTTGCCAATAAAAAACACAAATCAACCTACACGTCACTTACGTTCTCAGTGCATGCACCATCCTCATTAATTGAAAGTCCTTCGTAGGTAAGCTATCATATGACAACCATGATTCGTTGTCGCTACTATATTCATCTTTGTTAGTACAATCGTTATCGGTACGACAACCATTATCGCTACTTGCATATCCGGTTTCTTACTCCATTTAAACACCTCACTACCAACACTACACAACATCGAACAGAGAAATCACATCTCAGTTCAAATGCAAACTTGATGAGATGGGGTGATGCTGATGAAAAATTAACAAGATAAACATCTCTCTGAATTATTTTTTGCACCATGTCGATATGTAGTCGATGGTTTGATAGCAAACCTATGGTGGTGGGGGTCGAAGTCGCATGAGAAGTCTGCGACCGACGGTTCTTGCCGGCGGCAAAGCTGCAATGCAATGTGATGTGGTGCCCCGACCTGCTCATCTCGACGACAGCAGAAGCTTCAATGCAACAAGCTATTTTGGTGCATGGGAGATGACCCCGCTGATCTCGTCGGCCGTCATCTTCTACAAGGTGACGATGGTACCTCGTCTGTGCGGTAGGCGACAACATGAGACAGGAGGCACTACAAAAAAAATACACTTCCGTGATGATACGTGTTTGTCACAGTAGGTCGCGTTTTCTGTCATGCATGTACATCCATGATAAATTTATGACAGAATCAAGATAGTCATACCTGTGCTGTCGTAGAAGTGTTCCATGACATTACCAAAATTATCATCACGGAAGTGTCCACTTCCATGACGATAAATCGCGCGTCACAGAAGTGCTTTCGTCAAGGGTGACCGACACGTGGCATCCACCGCAACGGAACGCCGTTAAGCTATCGGGTCGGGTTTTGGATCCGATAACCCGTTAACAGCCCCGACCAATGGGGATTTTCCACGTGTAAAATCATCATTGGCTGGAGGAAACACGTGTCGGCTCATCGTTGGGACAGATGTCATCCACTCATTGGACGGAAGGCGCCTATGATACGTCGACACGTGGCACGGCCCAACAGAGGCCCATTCCTGTGAAAAGGCCGGCCCGTTTGACTTGGTCAAAAGGTGGCGGGCCGGCCCATGGAAAGCCTGTTAACGGCCTGTTCGCATATAGCCCATTTACAGCCCGCTAACCCAAGGCCCGTTACGCCCTATCCGAATTAGGCCCAGTAGCGTCATCTGGGCCATCCAATATGATTCCAGCCCGTTTTCACTTCTGGCCCATGTATGGCCCATGACGTCTTTCGGCCCATATGAGGCCCTATGTAACTCTTGGCCTATTAACGGCCCGTGGTGAAACTGGCCCGTAATGAACAGTGTATCACTTTACACCCATTAACGGCCCGTGGTGAAACTGGCCCGTAATGAACAGTGTATCACTTTATACCCATTAACGGCCCGTTATTCCGTTGGGCCGTTTCCAGCCCATGTTATCTTTCGGCCTTCTCAGAGCCCATTTATTCTTGGGCTCATTTCCAGCATTCGTTTACTTACGGCCCGTTACTGTCATTTTCTGCTTGTGGGCCAAATTCAGCCCGTGGTTACAGTCGGCCCGTTTGTGGTCCGTTAATACGTTGGGCCGTTTTCATAGCGTCATCAAATACGGCCTATTAACGATGGCCCGTTATGGTCGGCCCATGAACGGACGATTCCAACTCTAGCCCGTTTACGGCCATAATGCGGCCTGTTATTGGCCCATGTTTGGCCAATCGATCATACGGCCCGTATAAGGCCCATTGATGATACGGCCCGTAGAAGGCCCATTGTTTCTACGGCCCGTAGAAGGCCTACTGTTTCTACGGCCCGTAGAAGGCCCACTGTTTCTACGGCCCGTAGGAGGCCCAGTGTCACTACAGTAAATATTAGCCCATGGTTATTGTGGCCTAGTTTTAAAAAATAGGTTATTGCAGCCACTAGCAAACCGCGGAAAAAGAACTGCACTGACTACAAGCAAACAAATAAACAAGACAACAAGGAAATAAATAAGCAAGCAACTTATGCTAGGCTATCACGGCTATTACACATATTACATCCACTGGGCATCAAAGTTCGCCACCAGTGCAAATATAGGGAACAAAGCAGCATATAAACGCCGCAGCAAAACAAGTCCAGAACTGAAACCACTTCAGAAGAGTTCAAGAAACAATATCCTGGGTACCCATAATGCTGGCAAGATGCTTAGCAAGCTTATTAACTTTCTCTTGTTTGGCGCTTAAATCCTCCAGCGCTTGCTGTTGCACAAGAAAGTACGCATCTGAATTCTGCAGGGACTTCCTCAGTCCTTCGGCTTCTTGCCGCAGCACAGCTGACTGATGCCTTTCAGCTTGTAGCTGAGACTGAAGAAGCCGAAGTGATTCAGGCAGCGAGTTCGAAGAGCTTGTGCCAGCGGTACTGGCCAGTAACTCGAACACTACATCAACGCAGGACTGTGGGGTTTTCTCACTGTCTACAAGATCGTTTTTATCACCTTTCTTGGAGACCAACAGGGTTGTCTCACTATCTTGAACCTTATCTGCATTACTTTCTCTACCATTGCATAGTGGGGTGCTCTTCTCCAATATTCTGTTTGCATACTACAAGAGAAACAAGCAGACACATCACAGGTTTAGCTTGTAGTATACGAAACTCATTTTGGTAAACCGGTTCAGTAGTAAGGTGGACAGGATAACAGCATGAAACAAACATATATCTATGTACTATGGTCACTGTATTGTCCATATCATTCTAGTTTATGTTCCCTAATCAAGATAGAGACACAGTTCAACTCATATATTTTTAAGACACAGCAGCATAGACAGAATATAAGTGTGAGAAACTACACAGCATTGGCAGCACTTGTAATGTGCATCACATGAGAACATAACTGTTTATACAACTTAAACTGAAATCAACATAGAGCAAGAAGTTAGAACAGCAATCCAGTTAAAGAAATAGGTTTAAAACATACCTGTTGCGCCATTGGAGTTTCAATTGGATCCTTCAAATTCGAAAGTAGTTGGTATGAGTAAATACAGTGATGCAACAGCAAAGGAGTATGGACCATAGCTACGGAATCTGACCTGAGAACAGTTGCTCTTCTGCTTTAAACGTGGAGTTTGGGTTAGCTGTGGTGGTCTTCGTGCTTTGGGCACTGCAGTAGCTTTACAAACTGCTCGTGTGGGGGTACTCTGTGGTGGACATGGTGCTTTGTCAACTATAAGTGGGTTACTATCCGCTGGGGTTGCGGTTAGATGGGTTGTAGCTGGTTCTCTGCCCAACGGTGTAAGTGTGCAATCTGGAAGAGTCTCGATTATGTGTGGTGGGGCTAGTTTGTGGGCCAGTACAACCATGGTTCTATCTGCATCGACGGGTAGCACTGTCTTTTGTGAAGAACGGGTTTTTGCTCCCTTAGATACTGCCATCACCCCCTCCAATTCAAATGGCTGATAAACAAGAAAAGAAATTGAACGTACAGACATTGTATGATAGACAGATGTGGTAATTCACATATATGTTGTCTAACCAAACAGGACAGCATGACACAATTTCACATATATGATGCCTAACTAAACAGGATAGCATGACACAGTTTCAGATATATGATGGATAACTTAACAGGATATAATGGCATAATTCAACATATGATGAGTACCTAAACAGGATGACATGACAAAACTATATGATGTCTTTCTAAAATAGGTTGGGATGAAATAATTCACATACATGTTGTCTAAGTATACAGGATGGCATGATATAATTGACATAATTGATTCATATACTAAGCAGCTGGCACTCGCATGTATGATCTCTAAACTAAGCAGATAGAATTCAATATTGTGCATATGATGTCTAAACTAAGCAATGCAAGACACCATATGCATCATATGAGAAATATAAACATTGCAACTTAGAGCATACACCTCAGGTGGGATATAGGACTGGTCATCTGTCTCTGAATCCTCCTCTGAGGAGCTCCCTGTAACCATCGAGATATATGCTTCAACAGGTACCATTGCCTGCTCTGAAGACCTTGTTTTCACTCCAGATTTTTCCATAACCGGCTCAAATGGCTGATACACATGAAGAGTAGTTCAATATACACAGATTGTCGACAAATGGAATACGTAATGAAAAAAAAGATGGCATGAGATAATTCACATATATGATGCCTGGCTCCATGGCGGTGCATAATTCACATATATGATAACTGGCTGAAAAACATGGCATTGCATAATTCACATATCTGATATAGAAAGCAAACAGGAGGCATTCACACAAAGCATGTCTAATCTAAGCAGATGGCATGGCAATGCAAGACACCATATGCATGATATGAGCAATATAACCCAGCCAAGTTAGAGCATGCACCTCGGGGGGGGGGGAATACGACTGGTCATCTCTCTCTGAATCCTCCTCTGAGGAGCTATCTGTAACCAGCAAGAAATCTGCATCGACAGGTAGCACTGACTGCTCAGAAGACCTTGTTTTCACTCCAGATTTTCCCATGACCGACTCAAATGGCTGATGCACAGGAAGAGTAGATGAATGTATAAACATTGTTGACAAATGGAATACATTATGGAAAAAAATATGGCACAATACAATTCACATATACGATGACTGGCTAAACAGGATGGCATTGCATGATTCACGTATATGATGCCTGGCTAAAGAAGATGGCATTGCATAATTCCCATATACTCCCTCCGTTCCTAAATATTTGTCTTTTTAGAGATTTCAAATGGACTACCACATACGGATGTATATAGACATATTTTAGAGTGTAGATTCACTCATTTTGTTCCGTATGTAGTCACTTGTTGAAATCTCTAAAAAGACAAATATTTAGGAATGGTGGGAGTATGATATAGAAACCAAACAGGTGGCATTCACACAAAGCAAATCTAAACTAAGCTGATGACATATAAGATGTATAATGTAAGCAATGCAAGGCGCCATATGCATGATATGACCAACATCAGCATGCCAGGTTAGAGCAAACACCTCAGGTGGTAAACAGGCGTGGTCGGCTCCTTCTGAATCTCCATCTGAACAGTTATCTTCCTCTGGAATACAATCTGGAAATGCAGGAGGGGGGGCACTTCGCCCACCATGGAGCGGCGTCTGCATGACATTATATTCGCACGCAACGGTCTTCTCTTTTTCTCTACATGTTCAGTACGATTGTGTACAATATCTGACATGCATAATAAAAAAATAGTTAGATTTTGTAAGGCCTAAGGGGTGCATGCAAAAATCAAGACTGATGGTAGCAAACGAGTGGATGGATCCAAAACTAATGATAGCAGGTAGATTATAGCTTCAGTTTAAAAAGATAGACAATGGATCATCTATTGTTTGTTGCCCACCCAACATGAACCACATAGAAGACCCCAGATGAACCAGATAGTAGACAGATACTATTCGTTGCTGGCTCGATATGAGACCCATGGGCAATTCAAAACTCAAGATTGAACGATAAAGTAGCAGGTAATAATAACCGATGTATAACGTAAGCAAACACGAAAGACTGCGACCTCTCTTCCGGAACTGTGTAGTCCTCAGGTTCATCTGCTCAGTCGATGATGGTAATGCAGTTGGCGTGGCTGCCGGCAACGGGGAAGATGATCTGAGGCGGCGAAAGGAAGTCTGCAGGGGGATCTCTGCTGCAGTGAACGCTTCTGTCGATGGTGCACCTCAGGTGGGGTGGATGACGGCACGGCAGGAGCAGGACATAACACACAGAGTTTTCTTTGACGCCTATCTGAAAATGAAGTAAATCTGTAAGGGCTCCTTAGAATTGGAGGATTCTATAAACGCAGGGACAGGAAAAACACAGGAATAGGATAGGAATGCACGTGCAAAACAGAGCATTTGGAAACATAGGATTTCAGTCAACCTGGGTGTTTGGCTCACATGAATTGGAAGAACAGAGGAATGGAGAAACAAAGTGATGCGACGAGTGTACAACCTCTTTGGCATAGCCTTGTGGACCTCAGCATCATTGGGTTGGACGTGGAGGATGGTGATGATGCTGGTGTGACTGTCGGAGGCGGGGAAGAAGATCCGAGGCCTCTGGAAACGGCGCCGAGGGTACTGCTCCGCTGTGATGGACGGTTCCGTCGTTGGAGCAGCTCCGCTAAGGTGTACGGCGACGAGGCTGAAGCATGACAAGACAGACAACGTTAATCTGAAGTGGGACCCTAATATCATCTGCAATAGATGATGTAAAATACATCACCAAAAAGTGCTAGATGTAAAACGCATCAGCCGCGCCACGGCCGCTCCGACAGATGCTGTAAGTACTGTTCACTCTGAACTTAACTGAAGAAAATGAACTTCACAGTCGAAACTGAATTTTACTGTCGAAACTGATTGAACTAGTAACAGAGCATTGCAATAGATGTTTAGGGCGTTCGAGCACTAGTAGCAGAGAAGCAGTGATCTAAATCAGCAGACGCTCGAGCAGGGAACGCACTAGCAGAGAGCAAGTCGTGCAGTAGCACCGCGAGCGAGTGCTAAAGCAGCAACTCCTGTAGCTGCCGGAGGTCGTGCAGCAGCAGCAGCGCAAGCGAGAGCAAGAGCAGAGCAGCAGCACGAACGAAAGCAGGAGCAGTGCAGCAGCGCGACCGACAGCAAGAACAGAGCCGCAGCGCGAGCGAGAGCCGGAGCAGCTGCAGCTAGTGCCGTTGTGGAAGTCGCCGCCGAGGAAGCAACGACATGGGGGAGAGACGCCGTGGATGATGTGGCCGGCGACGGCGCCGTCGATGGAGACACGCCATGTCTGCTCGGTATCGAGCACCGGCAGCCCCGTGAGATCGAATAAAAGATAAAATGCAGCGGTGAGTGCAGAACCTCCTTGGTGGCGCCGAGTTGGCCTCGGCTTCATCGGAGGAATTGGTGAGGGTGCTGCGGTTCCGGTGGGGCAGGTCAAGACGGCGCTGTGGGGATTGAGGTGGCGCGATAGACGAGGCGAACGTCGGGGAAGCTCCTTGGAGGTGGAGGACGGGGCGGCTGATCCGGCGGGACGACGAGATCGACAACGGATCCTCATCCGGTGCGGTGGATGAGGGACGGCGAGCTGTTGCGGTGGACGACGTAGTCGGGGAAGAGTCTCCGGCTGGGCGGCGGTCGGGAGGCCGACGGAGGAGCGTGGGGTTTCGCGGGTTTTGGCGGCCTCGGTGTACGAATGGGGGGGCGAAGGGGGAGGGGGAGCCAAGCTTAGGGACGCGCTTGTCCGAAATGTAGGGTAAGTTACCAGCGTACCCCCACCGGTTTTGACACCGCGACGTGGAGCTTCATTTCCGGCTGAGGGGTAGAAGGGGGATTTCGCGTGTCTGGGCTGCGGGAGCGATTTCGGATGAGGAGGGAGTTCTCGCGCGCGTCCAAATTTCGGGATAACAAGGCGCGGCGCGGGTTGAAGAAGCGGGAGTTTCAAAGCAGGTGAGACAAAAGATACTCGAGCTTGAAAATTTCGGGATAACAAGGTGCGGATTCCTTGTTCGGCAGAACAAACTTAACGTGTAAAAAAACAATTCATACAAGACACAAGAGAGTCATGTCCCCTTTTACTATATTGCTATAGATGCCATTGAAAAAACTACAAGAAAAATGTAAAAAAAATCGGGAGAACAAGATTACCCTGCACAGTACCAAATCGATTCGCACTTCCCTCAACAACAACAAAAAACAAATCAATTCCCACCAAAGAAAGAGTAATGTCCCTTTTTATATGATTACAGATGCCATGATCTCGAATTTCAATTTTTGAATCCACGTTATGTTGAATTCGAATATATCGTTAGGTGACCTTGCGGTTTATAATTGATGTAGTCGTACATTTTGATCTTCCATCATATATGAACATTTTACTCCACCATGTGAACATATATATTGTCGTCTACCATATGGACTAAATTTGAATCAATTTTCCTTATTTGAATACGATTGTTGTCAAGTTATACAATAATTTAAATATTATCTTGATAACAAAAAACATACATATAGCAGTAATCATATTTCACTATGAACTACATGTACCATACGCTCTCCAATTCAAATATTTGTATCCATTTTATGTTGAATTCAAATCATAGTACATTATTGGTCTAGGTAGCGAGATGTTTGGGATAATCAAAACCCTGTTTTCATACGTATAATTTTTGGCTGAATTGGGACAAGTTTTGGTATAAGCCTCTTGCAAAACCGGAGATTCTCTCAACAAGCCTCGTGGTTCCGAGAGGGAACGTGTCACCTTTGTGTGCGAAACGATATACGCTGCCTCCCCCTGATTTTATTTACAGAGGCAACATAGAACTATATGAGTGCCCTGTTAAATTTTGGAATTATTTCGGGTTCATTTGGCCTTTTTATACATTAATTGAGTTTCTGGACTTTTAATGTGCATAATCTAAATATGAATTGCATGCACATGCTCCGGTGCACCAAAGTGGGTTGAAAAATCACATGTGTGTCCTTGGTTGAATTTCTAGGTCCCATGGAAGAAATGAGAATGAAATTCAAACATCTGGGCGTCATGACTCGGCCGAGAACATCGAGAAACTTTGATTTTAAATTCATGTAAATCCAAAACTCGCCTGGAAATCATGAAACTTGGCATGGTGTCATGTCATGGCACTAACATGTTGTGGTAAAAAATTGGGCCGATTTGGAAGCTCGTGGTTCTAAGAGGGAACGTGCCACCTTTGAGTGTGAAACGATATACGCTGCCCCCCCTTGAGTTTCTTAACAAAGGCAACATAGAACTACATTAGTGCCCTGTTAAATTTTGGAATTATTCCGGGTTCGTTTGTCGTTTTTTATACATTAATTGAGTTTCTGGTCATTTAATGTGCATAAGTCAAATTTGAACTACAAGCACATGCTCTCGTGCACCAAAGTTGGTTGAAAAATCACATTTGTGTCCTCGGGTGAATTTCTAGGTCCCATGCAAGAAATGAGAATAAAATTAAAACATCTGGGCATCGTGGCTCGGCCGAGAACATTGAGAAACTTGGTTTTAAAATTCTTGTAAATCCAAAACACGTCTGAAAATCATGAAACTTGGCATGGATGTCATGTCATGGTACTACCATGTTGTGGTAAAAAAATTGGCCGAATAGGAACAGATTTTGGTATAAGCTTCTTGCAAACCGAAGCTTCTCTCAAGAAGGCTCGTGGTTCTGAGAGGGAACGTGCCACCTTTGAGTGCGAAACGATATACGTTGTCCCCCTTGAGTTTATTTACAAAGGCAACATAGAACTACATGAGTGCCCTGTTAAATTTTGGAATTATTCCGGCTTCGTTTGGCCTTATTTACACATTAATTGAGTTTTTGGTCATTTAATGTGCATAATTCAAATTTGAACTACAAGCACATGCTCCCGTGCACCAAAGTTGGTTGAAAAATCACATTTGTGTCCTCGGGTGAATTTCTACTCCCTCCTTCCATCTATATAGGTCCTAATGCGTTTTTCGAGGCTAACTTTGACCAAACGTTAGAGCAATAATATATGACATGCAACTTACACAAAGCATACCTTCAAATTTGTATGTCAAAGGAGCTTCCAATAATATAATTTTCATAGTATACATCTCATGTGCTATTAATCTTGTCAATAGTCAAAGGCTGTCTTGAAAAACACATTAGGCCCTATATAGATGGAAGGAGGGAGTAGGTCCCATGCAAAAAATGAGAATAAAATTCAAACATCTGGGCATCGTGGCTCGGTCGAGAACATTGAGAAACTTGGTTTTAAAATCATGAAACTTGGCATGGTGTCATGTCATGGTAGTACCATGCCGTGGTAAAAAAAATTGGCCGAATAGGAACAAATTTTGGTATAAGCTTCTTGCAAATCGGAGCTTCTCTCAAGAAGGCTCGTGGTTCTGGGAGGGAACGTGTCACCTTTGTGTGCATAATTCAAATTTGAAATACAAGCACATGTTCCAGTGCACCAAAGTTGGTTGAAAAATCACATGTGTGTCCTCGGGTAAATTTCTAGGTTCCATGCAAGAAATGGGAATGAAATTCAAAATTCTGGGCGTCGTGGCTGGGTTGGAAACATTGAGAAACTTAGTTTTTTAATTCCTGTAAATCCAAAACACGCATGAAAATAATGAAACTTGGCTTGGTGCCATGACATGGCACCAACATGCTGTGGTAAATTTGCAGTCCGATTTGCGAAGGCGCACACATTAACAATCAACAAAGTCATTTTGGAACAAGTGCTGTCACGTTACAATCGGAAACACAAGTATTATTGAAACCGTGGGCGTTCTACTTACTAGTACCATTTACGTGCCGCCACGCGTCCCCATTTTTTATTAGCTAGGAGGCGCCGTGCAGGGTAGCTATTTGAGTACGAGAGGCGTGCGATCAGACCCCTGCGCGTGCTTATCGGGAGGAGAGCCCTTTGACCTCCATCTGCCGTCCACCTCTCTCCCAAGGTCTCCATTAATGGCGCCCGAGCCTCTGTTTAATGGCGTGGCTATGTCTCACTCGACTGAGATTTAAGAGAGAAAAAAGAAAATCTGAAAGCACGGATCTTGATGTAAGATCCGACGGACCTATATAGCATCTACTGCGACTTATAGCAAGACTGATGAATATATAAGGACGATTAATTTTTTTGATCAAAGAAGGGCTTGCCCCTTCCGATTTTCATTACTGAAAACCACCACAATTCACAAGAAGTTCAGCACAACTCCAGCCTAACACGAAGGACTAAAAGCTACCAGATTGAAATCGCAACATCCCAAGAGGCCAACAAAGGCCAAACATCCGCGCTAGAACCCAACATTTCACAACCGACGACACAATCCACATCCTAAACCGATTATTACATCAAAAGAAACCAGGAAACTGAAGGAAGCCCAGCAGCAACTAGAAGAACAGCAACGCCAGGGTCGCCACAGCAAGAGTTTTCTTCATTCCAGCCTCGCAACATTGATCTTCCACAGAAAGATAAGGACGATTAATTGTCTTACATAATTAGAAAGATAATTAAAAAAGCCACATGCGGCTACGCCCGAAATACACAAGGGCAAAAGAAGAAGGAAGACAAGGATCTGGCTCGCTGATCTCTACTTTCTTGATGCGTTGCTGCAGGCCGCGGGAACTAGTCTCCGCGGCGAGCGGCGATGAGCTCTTTCGTGTCCTCAAGACGCTGCTTGAGAACATCCACGGATTCCTCCACCAGCCTTTGGCGCTCGTTGCGGAGCATGTCATTCTCGTCCATAAGTTTCTTGACGATGACGCCGGTCCTCTTCAACAAGGCACTGGTCTCCTCCTGCTGGTCTGCACTTCGGACGATCTTCTCCCTCAGCAGGTCGCGCTCGGCCCGGAGCCTCTCATTGCCCTCCCTTAGTTGCCGGATGACGCCGGTAGCCTGTTCAAACGAGGCTTTCATGTCGTCCTGCAACCTCGCCCAGCCGGAGATCTGATCCATCTGGCTATGGACGATCGCATGCATGCGCCTGTAACAGTCGTCGCCTGCCCGCGAGAAATTTTCCTAGGCCGCCGCGGCGCGGCGGGACATCTCTGCTGCATTCGTGGCGCGGCGGACATCTCTGCTGCTTCCGCGGCGCGGCCGGACCAGTCTGCTGCATCGACGGCGCGACGGGACCTCCGTGCTGCTACTTACGCGCGGCGGGACATGTCGGCTGCTCTCACGGCGAGGCGGGGCATCTCTCGTGCTTCCGCTTCCATGCTCGCCTCTCCCTGGTGGCAATCTCTCGACCCAGAACTCACGCTGGCCATGGCAGACGCAAGGGAAGGATGCTGAATGACTTGTTTGTTTTTGTGGATGAGGAGTTGAGGAGGAATGTGCAGTCATCTTGGCATACTAGTATTTATAACCGAGTACTAATACGCTCCTAAGTGGGAAACCGTTTAGGTTGTGATCGGTGTGAACAGGTTTGCAATTCAATATAGCGTGGTACTAATACGCTCCTAAGTGGGAAACCGTTTAGGTTGTGATCGGTGTGAACAGGTTTGCAATTCAATATAGCGTGGAGTAATTTGGAATGTGACGAGACGCAAGCTCAAAATTTATTGACGGTTCTAGTTTCGAAGTGCGGCACTATTCCCGGATGGAGTACTTCTTTTTCTACTCCCTCCTTTCCGGTTTTATAGGGCTTATCTCAAAATTTTAGTTTTTCCATTTTATAAGGCTCAATTTGGTTGTTCCCCAACACATGTTCAGATTCCAAGGTGCATTAAATCATTGCATGCAAGTATTAAGAGAAAATTGACCAATGCATGTACTTTATGCATGCATGCATTGCAATTAATGCATTGATAAACATAATTTTTTGAGAAAAACAAGAGCATTAATTAGGTGCTTTTGCAAACTACAAAAAATATTCCACCACTCACCATCTTGGTTGGTGAGATTTTTGAATTAAGCCCTATAAACCGGAAAGGAGGGAGTACTGCTGTGTACGTGCAATAACTGGCACCGTCGTATACATATCTTACGGTTAATGGGGCGTTCGACAGGAATAGCCGCGTGGCGAGCTCTCACACACGCGTCTGTTTTTTCTCGAAAAGGAGGATGATGACCCCCGGCCTCTGCATCTGGGAGTCACACACGCATCTGTAGCTACGAATTGTAGTGTTCTCAACCATCCGATTGGCTCTATCATGGATGTACCTATATACTAAAACATGTCTAGATACATCTATATTTTGACAAATGGAAGGCATGTATTGTGGAACGGAGGGAGTGCTTGTCATCAAAATGGATAAAAAGGGACGTATCTAGAACTAAAATACGTCTACATACATCTCCTTTTATCCATTTTGATGACAAGTAGTACTTCTTACCCAAAGGAACTTTATATCCAACAGACACAAAATATCCGTTCGACTGTTGGAAATTACTGATCTGATGTCGAAGTAATTGCTGCATCGCCACCAAAACCCACCATTTCTTAAGCTAAAGTAGACCAAGGTAATCCCTATATTAGCATATTACTAAGATAAACAGAAGGCACTGTAGAAACATTTAGGACGTGAGCTTGTCAATCTGAATGTGGAGGGACACAAGCTTAGCCCCGGCCAGCAGCTTGGGCGGAACTGTCAAGAAGGTCAGCTCCTGCACGTCGACGTCGCCGGGATCCTTGCTGCTTGTCACCTCCATTTCCACCTTGACGGCGTCGGTCGTGCCTTTGGGCTCCCCCGGCGGGCCGTTCGCCCACAGCTTGGCCACGTAGTGCGGCAGTGGGGACGCCCCCGCTCTGATGCAGACGACCGACACGGCGATAGGCGCGCCGATGTCGAGCACGCCGCCGACCAAGAAAAACGCGCGGCGGTCCTCCTCCGCGAACAGCAAGAGCCGTGGCTCCGACAGTGGCACTTGCAGCTGGAGCACCTTGCCGTACTGGATCCTGTGCACGGGCATGGGATGCGCGGTGCTGATGTGGTGGTAGAGCGCCGGCGGCGGGCCTTCGTAGCCGCAGACGGGCACGGGGCATTTGCAGGGCGCGAGCGGACACACGCTCTGGTGATCGGCGAGCTTGTGGTAAGTGACGTAGAGCCCACAGCCTTCGTGCGGGCACTCCACCCTCACCGACGAAAGGACGGAGTCCACCGCCGTGTTCCGCACGTCGAAGCCACCGCCGCGCTCGCACTTCTGGCACTGCCGCTGGTTCCCGGGGCGCTCGACGCGGCAGTCCGCGCAGGCCAGGTGCCCTCCCTTGCACTGCAGAAATCAATCGAACAGCACATCAATCAAGAAACCTGCACCTTGCTCAATCAGCCGAACGGACGAGGTGTATTCGAACCTCATACACTGGAGGCGTCAAGGGGCGGAGGCACAAGGGGCAGTGGAGCACGGTGAGGTCCATCGAGACCTTAGAGAGCTCCATCGTCGGGTCCTGTTCGGTCTGCATGATCTCGCCCTCCTCGTGCACAACCATCTCTCGACTTGGGCCGGGGTATTACAAAGCTTTACCGTCACATATTTTATACTACTTCAAGGTGCATTAAATCAACACATGCAAGTATCAAAAGGAGAGTCACGGCATGCATGCATGCGTTGTAATTAATGCATCGGTAAACGCAAATTATTGAAATATATCGAGTGCAGTGCTTTGATGTGTCGCGTCAACTCGTACATCAACGAGAAGTTTGATTATCCTCTCCCTCGCGGACTTAACTGCACCTGCCTTTGGCTGTATGACAGGTTGGCCACACACCTGTCGGGCCCACCTGTCATACACGCAAAGGCAGGAGCGTCCCTCCCTCGCCCATGAGCGTGGTGGCTGGCAAGACTAGGAGAAGCTTTCGCTACACGCTCTCCCTCCCGCACGCGGTGGACATGCAGCAGTTCAATCGGTGTCAGATGGCCAGAAGCGTACTGTAGTACTCCTCCAGTGCAGTAGTACTCCATCATTGTTCGACTTCCCGAAGAGGCGAAGAGCCAAGCGCAGCCCGGACGCTCGTGTGGCAGTTTCATGTGTAGAGTAGTCTAGGATAGCGTGTACCGTGCCTGTAAGCTTAAAATCGTTGGGGTCGGCTCCATGCTATGTGGCCGTCTCGAAGTTTTTAAAAAAATTAAAATAGTCTTCTGGCCCTACCTGACACCCTGGTGATTGTAGTTTGCACGCTCATCTGGTCAAGACAGGAATATATATTTTAATTTGTTTTTTTCGAAAAGGGGGGACTCCCCGGCCTCTGCATCAGAACGATGCATACGGCCACATATATTTTAATTTGTGGTGGGTAAATGTTAGAGGTTGCAGCAAATATATTGTACACTGCGGGTCTTTCAGCCAAGTTTAGAGGCAAGCATGTGGGGCCAGTGCTATGATGTGTCGCGTCAACTCGTACAACGAGGAGAAGCTTGATTTTACTACACGCCTTCTCCCTCACCCATGCGCGCGGTTGCTCGCAAACGAGGACAGGCTTTTGCTTAGTAGTACTTCTACAACAAGCTATCCGTCCCGCTCGCGGTGGACGGACATGCAGCAGTGGATTCGACACTGTAGAAGCAGTAGTAGTAACATCATTGTTCGTCTTCTCGAAGAGGCGAAGAGCCAAGCGCAAACCGAACGTTGCAGTTGCGAACATTGGAGCACGCATATAGCCAGGCTCTTGCATGAGACAAAATTGCTATGTGAGCCCACTATTGTACTAGTACGTACAACTACTTGCTAGTATAGCCCTGTAAACCAGAAAGGAGTATTTGCCCTTCTAGAGATTTCAACAAGTGACTAGACTACACCGAGACGGAGTACATATGGAGCAAAATGAGTGAATCTGCACCGTAAATAAATACGTACTAGTTCTATCGTTTTCCTCTCCGAGGTGCACAATATTGAGTATACTGACTAGTCTCTTTTTGACACGCATTTACGTTTTTTTACACAGTACAGACGCAAGCGCTCATATACACGCGCATACACTCACCCCTATGAACGCACACACGCACGGCACTATCATCTTGAAATTTACGAAGTCACCATAGGCACCTCGTCGTCGACGGGTCCATAGGTGCTTGAATGCCAAGGAGGGAGAGGGTAGCGGTTCCCGAGACGTTGAACGGTCAATGATGCATCCTCAATTACATGCAGAGGGAATTAATTGGAGAAGCAGAATAGAGCCAGCACGATGTGAATGCAACACAGTTTGGACTCTCATATAATAAAGGCGCCCCACCACTCCAATCCATCTACTCCCAAGTCTCTGCGCAACACTGCTCACTCCAATCCAAGACCAAGTGACCAGAAGCCACAAGCACCTATGGAGGCGATGGACGCGAGCGGCAGTCGGCTGTGCCAAATCATCCAAGGCGCCGGCCTGCGGCCCCGCACCGCGCAGCGTTTCCAGACGGTGCTGGCGACCGCAGGCATCGTAGCCCTCGCCGACGCCGGCTTCGCCTCTCGCATGGACGACATGATGGTCAACTCCATCCGCAAGTTCACCGCCGTCAAGAAGCGCGCGGACGACCTTGCCGTACTGCTCCAGCCCGCGCGCCCAGGCTCCTCATTGCCTGCCACCCTCATCGGCCTCCATGGTGACGAACTCTTTCAAGCCCTGGTGGCCCTGCAGGTGCCGGAGGTCGCGACGAAGAATGTGCACCTCGAGGCCGCGCTCGCCGCGCAGCGCCTCGCCATGCAAGAAACCGTCGACCTGCACATCCACGTCTACGAGGAAATCGTCTACATAGGCCACTACAAGGCAAGCGAGGACAGAAAGACGTTGGCCTTCTTCCAGCGGCTGGAATCTTTGGACGCCATTGTTCAGAAGCACGTCGACCTGGCCACGAAAGCCGCTGCTACTTAGGCGCCGTTCGGTGGGCCGGCGCCCTGAGTCGAGGAGGTGGACGTCGTCGATGGATGCATCTCTTCTTGCCTCCTGTAACCAGCACTGCATCGCCTCGTGGCCTTAATGTTTTATTAGTATAGTACTCCCTCCGTTCCCAAATATAAGTCTTTCTAAAGATTCCAGCAAGTGACTACTACATACGGAGCAAAATGAGTGAATCTACACTCTAAACTATGTCTACATACATCTGTATGTTGTATTCCATTTGAAATAGTATCTAAAAAGGCTTATATTTATGAACGGAGGGAGTATATGGCATTTTTATTCCAGTCGTAACGTTTTCACTGTGAGGTGGGGCCGCAGTTGAGCAAACCCACCCCGCCCACCGGGCGTCGGCCGAGTTTAGAATTAGAAGAGAGAAACGAGGGAGGAGAGCTAGCTGTAGCACGGACGCTGTTGTCAGATGGGACTCGTGTTTATAGAATAGGAGTACTGAGCACTCGTGCCTCTTTTTTTTGAGGGAAAAATTAGTCGTATGTCTAGTACCACTAGTTGGGTGCGTGCGACCTATAGCTGTCATCACTTTAGGTCTCCTTTTCGAACCGCGGCTACGCTTCACAGTACATATTATTTCACGCATTTATCCTCCTATATGTACTCCTAGGCTATTTCCACGTGCTCCCATTCGCCGACATGTGGGACATAGAGCATCTGGGTCGTAGTGCATGCACGACTCGGAGCATATGCCGGGGTACTTTACATTTCAGACCTCACGAATTACATGCAAACCCCCCGCAGAAGAATAAATAAATGAATGAATTACTACATGAAACCGGATTATTTTCGTGGAAACCGGAGCACGTTCATTAAATTTTGGACATAACACGTTTATAAAAAATGACCGGACCGAAACCAGTCTAAGGGCCTCTTTGATTTTTCCCGCAAAAAAAGGGCCTCTTTGATTCGCAGGATACTGAAAACACAGGAATGGGGAAAGTATGATGGCGATGAACCGAGACGAGGAGAACTCTAACTCAGTTAGAGGTTAGAGTTAGATTCTAACCCTGAACTAACTCTAAACCAAAGAGGTGTATGGATGGCAGGGTTAGATTGACAATAAATGCTCTATCTCAATCATTTGACTACTTTGGACCCTATTTCCTGCCGGATTTGGAGGGTGCTTGGATACGTTTTAGTTCCATGACTAAAAGTAGTGGGACTAAAACTTGCTAGCCTCACCCATGCTTGGATCCAAATACTAAAGAGACTAAAATCAAGTTAATGAGCATTTATTATCCTCCAAACCCTCCAATCCAGAACTCGCCTGTGTTAAAGGAGAGGAGTTAAATGAGGAGAGAGAGGACTAATCCACATTTTAGTAGGGGTACCCCTGACTAAAATTTTTTAGTCTCAAGACTAGTTTTAGCCCCTCTTTAGTCAGGGGTGCTTGGAACTTTAGCCTCTTAAAGAGACTATTTTTAGTCAGACTAAAATAAGTCCCTTGGATCCAAGCACCCTCTTGGTGTGGCCGGCTCTTCTGTGGCCTCCTCCCGCTCACAATTGACATAAACGAACCATCTATACAAATCAAGCATGCAAAACATGATAATTTTTACTTTGTCCATACAAATGAGATATCCCACTTAAACATACAAGTCGTCAATCAAGCTTCACAAAATAAAAAAACACTTCATGAAACAAAGAATGAGCTAACTCATCACGGAAGTCATTCACGATAGGGAGGGAGCCCGGAGCCCCTCACGCACCGAGGGAGGAGCTCGCCATCGTCGCTCTGGAGGAAGGCTCTGTAGAGCCCAAGCCCCGGGAACCCCTCCGACGCCGGCCCTTGCGAGTTGAGGTCGACACCGGCATGGGTAGCAGGGCCGCTTGCCGCCGACTGGGAACTTAATCTTTGGGCCTCTAGAAATAATGCAAGCCTGTAACTAAAATACCTAGAAAGGTGAACTGAATCTTTGGGCCTCTAGAAATAATGCAAGCCTGAAACTGAAATACCTAGAAAGGTGAACTGAATCTTTGGGCCTCTAGAAATAATGCAAGCCTGAAAGTGAAATACCTAGAAAGGTGAACTGAATCTTTGGGCCTCTAGAAATAATGCAAGCCTGAAACTGAAATACCTAGAAAGGTGAACTGAATCTTTGGGCCTCTAGAAATAATGCAAGCCTGAAATTGAAATACCTAGAAAGGTGAACTGAATCTTTGGGCCTCTAGAAATAATGCAAGCCTGAAATTGAAATACCTAGAAAGGTGACCTGAATCTTTGGGCCTCTAGAAAGATTTATTACCTCCTCAAGCAGCATCAAACAATTCCATGCGTGCACCACAAATCTATACCAAGTTTGATCAGGATCTACTTTTCCAAATCAGAATTAGCGCTAGAGCAAGCAAGATCAATGATATGGCCGTGAGACAGAGAAGGAACGAACAAACTCACCCCTCTCGCGACCTCCCTGGTAGATGCGCCGCCGCCGCGCACGACAGAGGGAGAAAAACGACTGGTGAAGGGGGAGCGGGGCGACCTTCGAAGGCCGGAGGGAGAGGGCGGCCGGAGTAGGGCGGCGGAGGCCGGAAGGAGAGGGCGGCCGGAGGAGAGAGAGGGCGAGCGGCCCTATGGGGAACAGAGAGGAGTCGTGCGAGAGGGGGGAGCGATCTGGTGCGGGCAGGGGAGATTTTTTTAGTTCTCTTTTAGTGGGCCCGAGGATAACTAACCCAATTAGAACCTCTCCACCGGGCTAGTTTTTTTAGCTGGGTTAGAGCAAACTAGCTCAAACTAACCCCTCTTGTTTCGATAATTTGAGGCTATTTCAACCCAAACTAGCTCTAACTCAGGGATCCAAACAAAGAGGAGTGTTACTGTACATGCTACAGTGTGGACCGTAGCACATTGTTTTTTATGGCCATATCACCACATTGTTTTCTACTGCTGGTTCACTGGGCTACCGTGGTTCGCACTGCTGGTTCACTGGGCTGCCGTGGTTCGCACTCCTCCGACCTGAGTAGTACTCTAGTATAGTACTAGTATATACCGCATCATTCTTTGCTCCTTCTTACTACTCCGACATGTGGGAGAGCCAGCATCCGGGTCGACGTGTCATGCACCAGATTAGAGCGCGGAACGGAAGGGGGGCATCACCCCGGTCGGAGCGCCAGTAATTCATGACTATAGTGAGTGGTCATATCACAAGTCTTTCCAGCAGTAACGCGCCGTCAAATCGCACAGCCCCACTCGCTCACCCTCCTCGCCTCTCTGTCAAACCGCCTACCCGAAAACTGCCGCGCGTACTGCCCGGGAAAAGCCCCGCCCTCAACTTTTAACTACGCGAAAATAGTTCGAGCTTGTTCGTTCTATATAAATACAGTACTTACTGTATGTTTATTCACCCGTGGGGTTGTTCAATGAATGGAGGGGCGGGGAGCACAAGTGAACAATACTGTAGTACTACTAGTAGTAAGTAGGAGTCGTACAGTAGTCACCTTAAATAGAGAGTTTCTTTTCTTTAATGCCACGTACACAAATTGAAACGCTTGTTGTGGAGAGAAAAAAGATAATCACTCCACTATATATGGACGCAGGGGCCTGAGCGCTTGCTTTACTAGGGTTGCTCTCTTCATTCTCTCATCCTCTCCAGATATAAACAAGACAGCGGTAGCGACATTTTCTCTCTGCTCACCGCTGGTCACAGATCCGGCCGGATCCCTTCGGCCGGTGTGTGTAGAGGACTAAAAGGTGCATCGTTCACGCGGTCATCGCCGCCGAGGGAGGAAACCCACAGCTGCCGGAGGGGCCCGATCCTCTGCCCGTGCCGTTCTCTCCGACACAGCGCCGGCTCGGGAGGTCCTCCGACCCTTCTTCCTCCCTGCCGTATTGTCCGCAGATCCGA
Organism: Triticum aestivum; assembly: GCF_018294505.1. Lineage (NCBI taxonomy): Eukaryota > Viridiplantae > Streptophyta > Magnoliopsida > Poales > Poaceae > Triticum > Triticum aestivum. Next base: position 568,531,571 of record NC_057799.1, read on the forward strand.
CCTGCCGCCGCCGACATCCCGGCGACCCTCAGGTATAAGTTCTTCGAAAGCGGCCTTGCTCTACTGCCCCAGCTCCCCACGTGTCTGCATGTGCATCTTTTTCTACTCCCATCAGCTCTTCCAAAGCCACCTAAATTTTTAGTATTATTAGAGGTAAAGCTACTTCATGCATTCGAATCTAGGGCTTTGTTCAAACAACGAAGAAAGGGGGGAAAGTTGTAGCATGAATCTAGGACTTGATTCAAAGAGGAAATAATATGGTGAAAGTAGTAGAGACCGGATACCCAACCGGTCTCTTGGTTGAAAAGGGAAATAATGGGAAAACGCAGTACAAACTGGATAAGGAACAGATCTATTATTGGTTGAAAAAAGGATAGAAAGTGGCGGCTGGTGGACAAGTCAACAGAGTATGTCCAGGATTAGATTTGCTGCCATCACATAGTAAAAGGTCTCCAGGATTAGATTTGCTGCCCTCACATAGTAAAAGGTCTCAGGATTAGATTTGCTGCCCTCACATAGTAAAAGGTCTCAGGATTAGATTTGCTGCCCTCACATAGTAAAAGGTCTCCAGGATTAGATTTGCTGCCCTCACATAGTAAAAGGTCTCCAGGATTAGATTTGCTGCCCTCACATAGTTGCTGCCCTCACATAGTACAAGGTCTCCAGGATTAGGTTTGCTGCCCTCACATAGCATGAACAAACTCGGCATCACCACTTTATGCCTCCTTGTAGGTACATTGTGCTGATGCGTCCACTGTCGCATGTCCTTATACCAACCTTTTGCTGTTGTTAATGTAAGGGCGCATGTAAAATGAAGCGATCACACTGTTACCTTAGGGACATGTCTAACCAGTGTTATTGTTAATCTAATGCCTCCAGTGATAAGATGCAATTAAACTGTGTTACAAATGGCACTCCTGCTGTTTTCCCCAGTATGATAAGTAAGTTGCTCCTTTACGCTGCTGAGTGTCCTGGTGTCCCCACGGTCCCATGCCCTTAAACCAACTCTTTAGCTGCTGTTGATTTACTGTGTCTGGTAAACAAGCAATGCCACCATTAAAGTAATCCCATATTTGAGGAATCTCATTGTTGATCGTAATGCTTCTGGTAACATGAAGCATTGCTGACGTTTTAAAATTTCTACTGTCCTTGCGTGATTGCCATGAACATAATTAAGATGCTTCTTTTCATTTTGTATATGTTTCGTATATTCTTATTGACCAGCAACTGTTTACTTTCTATCTTTTTGTGCAGATAGGGATATCCATTTCACCTTGTTGCTATTGTGACCTTTTGGTGAACTGCATAAACTTTTTTGGAATGAGTGTCTTGTGCAGTTCAACTAAAATGTTACATGGGCAACATCTCTCAATTTTGGTGGAACTGCACAAAATGGTGATTGGAGTTTCCGAAATCTCCGTCAAATTCTGCTGGTAATCTCGTGCAACATTTTATTAGCCTTTGCAAGATGAGCCGTAGCTGAATGATGCAATCTTTGCTTCATTTCAGGCGAACTGTAGAAAAAGTGGCATGAATTGAATCATCGGGTGGAGCTGCAGGTTGACTTCCACTAGTGCCACTATTATAGTAATCATGCTCTTTATTATCTGCGCTGTGCAAACATGAATACTCAACTACAGATGTTGTGACGGTCAAGAGCATTCGCCAAGTTCTTCGATTGTATGACATGGCTAGCCAAGATGGATTTAATCCCGATATTCACTTTATCAAAAGGCTCTAATGGGTTGGTTCTGAATCTTGCAAGCTGGGAATCAATGAGATGTGTAGGCATCTTTGTTGTACTTATTATTTGGATCTTATTTGTTGGTTCTGAATCTTGCAAGCTGGGAATCAATGAGATGTGTAGGAATCTTTGTTGTACTTATTATTTGGATCTTATTTGTTGGTTCTGAATCTTGCAAGCTGGGAAACACAGCTTGATGATGCAGAGGACAACAACCATAACAAACAGTTCAAACTTGGTAGTATTATCTTTGTGAAAGTGCGACAAATGTGTTGATCCTGAGCGTCCTGAGAATAATAATTCTAATTGTTGTGCATGTTGATCCTGTGGCACTGATAGAACGAGAGAATGCATTGCTTGTTTTAAGTATAAATTTCTATTAAAGCTAATTAAATTTAAGTAAAGTGACCACTAACTCCTGTTATTATAGTACCAATACAGACCCGCTCGTGAACCGACATGTGGCCGAGGGTGCATCTTCTGCCGGGCGTGCAGCGGACGAGGGAGGGGTAGTAACTGTTGTCGCCTGTACACACTCAGCTTACTGTTGAATCCAGTTCCCCAAGAGCTGAAAAACGAACTGCTGCCGCCGCCTACACACTCGTTCACTCGAAGAGACTCCAATGGCGATCCGAGGGGTGAGCCTGCTGGATATGGACCTCAGCAAGGAGTTCCCCTTTGAGTTCGCCGTTCAGTCCTATGGCTGCACCAAGTTGAATGTGATGTACACCAACGATACAGACTCGGTGAAGCTCTGCCTCGCCTCAGTCCTATGGCTGCACCAGGTTCTGGAGCATTCGCCCGTTTCATCGGCAGCGCCGACTGCACCTTCGCTACGGTGGAGAGAAGGAAGAACGCGACGATTCGGCCATCTGGTGCAACAAGCTTGTCGACATCCAGAAGCAATACAAGATCATCAGCAACGGGCAGGAGAAGGACTCCGTGGTTGACCTCGCTGAGACCATCATCGACCCCTGATACGCCAACATGAAAGAAGACGACCTGAACACGTGGGAGGTACCTCTGAATCTAGCCTACATAACCTACGCGGCCAAGGACGCATACGCATGCTACGACATGTACAGGCAGATCTTGGACATGAGGGCGTGTCTGCTTCCCGTAACCGACGAGTACACGGACAGCCGCAGCGTCATGATCAAGCGTGCCAGGAAGGTCTAGATGTTGTACTTTATCTGTTTATAAGCACCTTTATCATCTGAGTGTTTCATGCATTAGCCTATGTGTCGTAATTATCTGTTTTGTCCGAAATATTTCTTTTAAGAACCCATTAACCTGATTGCTTTTTTAGTGGCTATTTGCTTATGTATGTAAACTAGTTCACTTGTCCGTAAAAAAACTAGTTCACTCGGCTGCCGTGCTTTGAATCTCCTTCCTCCCAACATATTCCCCTCCTCAGGTGGACCCAGCAGGTCTCTGAATTTTCTCCCACTTTCTTTTTCGATGTAAACTGAGTTTTCTCCCAGTACTTTCCCCTAGAACCAACTCAACTGTCCCACGTCTAGCCTAAAAAATAATAATACCCCACGTACTATTAACTCATCAAATTAAAATGATATTTTATTTCGTAAGTTGAAAGTTCTTACAAAATAATAATAATAATTGTTTATATATAACTTGGCAAGTTAACTCCTAGTGATTGCGTACATAAGCTTGCAAAGATTTTACTGACGTGCAATCATGTGTTTATGTTTTTATAACATTTCTCCGTCTAGCCCAACATGATATTTTCACCCAGCCCAGCAAGTCCGCGGATTTCGAGAAAAATGCAAATGGGATTTAAACGGGCTGCATAGATGCTACATCATTGTTTCACCCAGCCCACCAAATGGACTAAAAAACAAATGGACTGGCTGACATGTGGGCCAGTAGGTCGAAGCCTAAGAAGGCGTTGGATTTACATCCAACGGCCGGCATTCTTCTTCAATCTCTCGTCTTCTTCCCCCAGCGCTGCCGGAACCGCCTGCTCCAGCCTTCGGCGTCCAGCGGCGTTGTTTTGCGCTCCTCAGCGAAACGCTACCCCGCCGACGGCCAGGCCATCCCTCCACTCCGCACCTCCTGTTATTCTCTGCCGAGTGTAGGCCCACCCCGCACCCGAACCAGTCAAGTTTCCCACTCCTCTCCGTCTGCGACTCCACTGCCGCGTCTTCCCCATCTCCGGGTCGTTCCAGTCTGGGGCCTCGCCGTCGTCCACCGCCTCGGTGCGCTCGGCGCGGCGTGGTCAACATACGAGAGTCATCGGAAGAGGACTGTACGTGGAGAGCCTGACGGCTGGGACCCACGAGGTCCATGGTCGCACGCAAGGAAAGTTCCTCCTTATTACGCACTGTACGTGCACTGTACGTGGGAAGGGCTTCTGTATTTCGCGAAAAAAATGTTCCCCCCGCTGACAGGTCGGACCCACCAGCTATATCTTCGCACGCAAGGAAGTGCCTCCTTATTACGCACCAAAAAATGAATACCCCCTGCTAGCTGGGACCCACCATAGTGGGTGGCTGACTTGTGGGCCTACTAAGTTGACGAGGACGGAGGGCTTTGTCAACTTAGTCAATATGAACGATTCTAGCTCCAGTGACCGTACGATGTCCATCCAACGGCCATAGTGCTTCTTCAACCTCTGGTCTTCTTGCTCCAGCCGCCCAAAGCAGCGCCGGTCGTGCCGCATGCTCCTGCCTCTCGTGGCCGGCTGTGATGCCGCGGAGGCCTCACCGCCCCCTACTACTCCCACCGCTGGCCCAGGGTATCCCTCTACTCACCCACACCCCCTGTTATTCTGCGGCGACGGCAGCCTCACGCCGCAGCCGAACCAGTGAACCCTCGTACTCCTCTCCGCGTGGGCATCCACTGCCGCGTCTTCCCCGGCTCCGCGTCGTCCCCTTCCTAGGCCTCGCCGTCGTCCACCGCCTTGGTGCTCTCGGCGCGGCGTGGTCAATGTGGTCAACGACCGACTTCCATCGGAAGAGTACTGTACGTGGAGAGGCTGACAGCTGGGTCCACGGCCACAGCCCAGTTTTTTTGTGATTTGCCAAGTAAGTCGCTTTGTCAGGCCTGTTGGGCTGCAAATCTTTCAAGACGAGGAGAGCTTCATTCGGCTGGCCGAGAAAATGGCCTATCAGTAATGAGAAATGGGTTGTACATTTTTAAAACACATCAAACCGGCAATTAGTTTCAAATATCTTTTTTTCATTTTGAGATTTTAAATTACATTAATTTTTATGCGTGGAGAATTTGTTGGATTTTATATTGATATACATTTATTTTTAAAATCAGTTTGAATGTGAGTCAAAATTTCGGGATTAAAAACAGTTCGGACCGCACCGAAATATGCAAAATTTCGTATAATTTTTTAACCGTGGCCACAATATGGGCTGTAATGCTAACAAAAAGAATATGGGCTCCAAAAAACCTTAAGAATTAGCAAATGGGCTGTAAATTATTAGAAATAATGGCAGATGGGCTGTATGCTGTTTTCCACAGATTTGAGGCTTTCCTAAAAAAAGGTTGACGCACAAGCAGTGACTGTTGGATGTCCATCGAACGGCCGTCGTGCTTCTTCAATCTCTGCTCTTCCTGCTCCAGCCGCTCAAACAAGCGCCGGCGGGACTGCCTGCTCCCTCCTCCCCGCGGCCGGCTGTGCTGCCGCGCAGGCCTCACCGCCCCACCGTACTCCCATCGCTGGCCTAGCCATCCCTCTACTCACCCACACCTGCTGTTATTCTCCGGCGACGGCAGACGAACCAGTAAACCCTCGTACAGTCGTACTCCCCTCCGCGTGGGAAACAACTGCCGAGTCTTCCCTGCCTCCGTGTCGTTCCCTTCCTAGGCCTCGCCGTCGTCCACCGCCCTGGTGCTCTCGGCGCGGCCTGGTCAACGTGGTCAACGACCGACATGCATCTGAAGTGGACTGTACGTGGAGAGGCCGACAGCTGGGTCCACGGCCGCACGCAAGGAAGTGCCTCCTTATTACGCGCAAAATAATGATTCCTCCACCTGACATCAGGGACCCACCGAAAGGGCCTCTGTATTTCGCGAAAAAAACGTTACCGCCGCTGACAGCTCGGACCCACCAGCTATATCTTCGCACGCAAGGAAGTGCCTCCTTATTACGCACAAAAAAATGAATACTCCCCCTGTTAGCTGGGACCCAGTATAGTGGCAGGCTGACTTGTGGGCCTACTAAGTTGGCGGGGACGGAGGGCTTTGTCAACTTAGTCAATATGCACGATTCTAGCTCCAGTGACCGTACGATGTCCATCCAACGGCCGTAGTGCTTCTTCAACCTCTGGTCTTCTTGCTCCAGCCACCCAAACCAGCGCCGGCCCTGCCTCGTGCTCCTGCCTCCCGTGGCCGGCTGCGATGCGGCGGAGGCCTCACCGCCCCCTACTACTCCCACCGCGGCCAGGTCATCCCTCTACTCACCCACACCCTCTGTTATGCTGCGGCGATGGCAGCCTCACACCGGATCGAACCAGTGAACCCTCGTACTCCTCTACGCGTGGGCATCCTCTGCCGCGTCTTCCCCGGCTCCGCGTCGCCCCCTTCCTAGGCCTCGCCGTCGTCCACCGCCCTGGTGCTCTCGGCGCGGCGTGGTCAACGTGGTCAAGGAACGGCTTCCATCGGACGTGGACTGTACGTGGAGAGGCTGACAGCTGGGTCCACGGCCGCAGCAAGGAAGTGCCTCCTTATTACGTGCAAAATAATTATTCCTCCACCTGACAGCTGGGACCCACCAGACGGGCCACCGTATTTCGCGAAAAAACGTTTGCCCCTAACTGCTGGGACCCACCAGCTACATCTTCGCACGCAAGGAAGTTCGTCCGGGCAAAAAAAACGATTCACCCCCCTGACTGCTGGGACCCACCAGCTACATTTTCGCAGGCAAGGAAGTGCCTGACAGTCGGGACCCACCTGGTCGAAGGGTACGTAGCGTTGTCATTCTGGTCGCGAACGTGTACGTACATATATAATGGTGGATGTAGAGGCGTGCACGTGTCGTAGTAGAGGCGCGTACGTGTCGTAGTAGAGGTGCGCACGTAGCATATACATGTACGTACAGCGGCCAGGGTGCAAGAAAGAAAATACGGCCACGTATGTGTACATACGAGCGGGGTCTCGAACGCCTACTCGCGCATACATACGGCCAGGGCTCGTGTACATGGCTGGGTCGAAACGGAGAAACAGCGTCGTCGTCGTGTTCATGGGGAGGCAACGGAATGCGTCGTGTTCATGGGGAGGCAACGGAATGCGTCGTGTTCATCGGGAGGCAACGGAACGCGTGGGAGCCAACCGGCTGGGTCGGAACGGAATGCGTCGTCGTGTTCATCAGGAGGGCTTGGACGGAACAGCCGATGGAAACGAGGCCTGGCGTACCGCAGAACGGAGGAAACGGCCTTGTGTTCGACCGGCCACGTTTGAAACGGGATCCTGTTCATCGGGAGGGGTCTGGCATACCGCAAAACAGAGGAAACGGACCTCCTACGGTCGAAACGGGGGTCCTGTTGATCGGGAGGGGTGTGGCGTACCGCAAAACGGAGGAAACGGACTTGTGTTGGAGCGCTACGGTCGAAACGGGGGTCCTGTTCATCGGGAGGGGTGTGGCGTACCGCAAAACGGGACTCCACGGGACACTGTTCATCTCCACCGTCGACCCCCTCCAGCCTCCACGGGCTACTGTTCATCCACCGTCGACCTCCTCCAGCCTCCACCTGCGACTGTTCATCCACGGGCTCCTGTTCATCCAGCCTCCACCACGCGCTACTCCACCGGCTACTGTTCAACCAGCCCTCTCCACGGGCTCCTGTTCAACCACCCCTCCACGGGCCTGTTCATCCAGCCCTCCACCGTCTACTGTTCATTCTGCCCTCCACGGGGTGGTCCTGTTCATCCTGCCCTCCACGGGGTCCTGTTCATACAGCCCAACCGGCTCGATCGATCGGGGTCCTGTTCATCCAGAGGCAACACCACGGGGTCCTATTCATCCACCCCCACCGGGAACTGTTCATCCAAACCCCCCAGCAACGCTCACTGTTCATCCAGAGGCAGCATCGATCGGCTTCAGTTAGCAGCAGTATCGAAGGAATCGCTCGATCGGATCCAGTTAACAGCCATCGATCGATCGCTCGGGTTCAGTAACGCGTAGCCTGCAGTGCAATCGCTCGGATTCAGTTAGAGCCCAACGCCTCGCTCGGGTTCAGTTAGAGCCAACGCCTCACACACACACGCGTACGTGTACGAGAGAAACGCGCATCGCTCGGCCCCCGACCTCCCACCGTAACCGGGAACTCCCCGAAATTTTCCTCGCCCTCGCTTCTACCACGGTTTTTCCGTCATGGACGGCCCAAAGAATGTCATGCAGCTGCGTCTCCGGCCCGCCCAGGACGAAAAGCCCATTTTCTGTCATGATTTTTTGTCATAGAAGTAGGAGCCCACCACATCTATGATGATACCGGGTTTTGTCACAATTATCGTCATAGAAGTGTCATATGTATGACAGAAAAAAATTTCGTTCGGCCCAAAATGTCACGGATGTGTCTTTTTTTTTGTAGTGAGGGCGACTGCGATGGAGGGGTGATGCGTTGCTCACGTGGTCTAGCTGTCAAATTAGACGGTTGCGTAACGCCTCATCCAACGGCTCGTGTCAGATGACGCGTGGCCATTGAATAGTTTGTATATAATCAAAAAGCGCCACCAGCTCAAACCTATAGCCATGCTCAACAACTTGAACTGCGTATGACTATCATGCATTCATATTCGGTTTAATTCCATCATGTATTACCATGACACCATATCCACGTGTAGCTACGATTTGCTTAGGCTGGTCACAATGGGAAGTATCGTATACTAGTATATACTAGTGTATGAGTCCACAATGCCCAAAGAAGAAGAGAAATGAGGTGCAAGTGCAAGATTTAAAGCACAATTGCTAGGATAGGATCCCGATAACTTAGTGCACGAGACATACTAGTACATCATTTAATATGATACGGTATCATATTATGATACTTAACCTTCTCTTTCCTCATTTAGTTGTGTCACCTCATCTAAAATGCCTAGTTGGTATACATGATACTACTGATACTTTCATTGTGACCAGCCTTAGAAGATGAGCTCGCTGATTCAGGTTCTATTACGTTCTTTCTAAAATGTGCTTATATAATTTTTAAAAGTGCTCATGCATTTTAAAAATGGTTGTGTACTTTAAAATGTGTTCATGCCTTAAAATGTTTGCTTTTAAAATATTAAAATAGTTTTTATGGATTTCAAAAGCATCATTTTTAAATGTGTTCATGTAATTCTAAGAAGTGTTCATGTGTTAAAAACTGTTTGTAAGCTTTCAATGCGGGATATAAAAACATTTCTCTCTGTAGCACCCGTGCTATAAGTACTCTATGGTTTGGTGCTTTAGCAGGTTTATTGATAGAAATTAATCGTTTACTCTTGTCATTCCCTTTCTTTTAATTCTAGTTATTATGGGAGGGATAGATTTCTTCATGATATGAATTTTTTTTCAAAACAACGTTCATGTTTTTTAAAATGAATTTTCATGCATTTTGAAGAAAATTTAAAAGAGAGATGGAGTACGAGGGATGGTGTATGGAATAGGTGCATGGTGTAGCTCGCGTAGGCCAACCCTCATGTAAGCTTCAAAAGTTATAAATTTTCGTTGGCGCGGGTCTGCGGTGGCCAAGATCCTTGGGATTAAGATTAGATGGGCAGTCTGCCCAGGTGAGGGCGAAAAGAAGGATAAACGTCCACAGAAGTGGAGGGGCAAACATGGACCCGTGGAGGGGTTGAGCCATGTTTATTGCGCTAGGTGCATGCTATTTTTTCCCTCGTTGCAATGTTTGCTATATGCTCGTATATCCTAGTGGGCCATTGATTTAGCCGACGGGCCAAGTGTCAATACACAACATAGTAAATATTTCCCAAGCCAAAGATTAATAAAAAGGTGGGGTGTGACTAGCTCTCTTCGTTTGATTCTGTGCGGAGATTTGTGGTGACTCTTTTCTTTTTTCTTGTTGATTAAGCAAATCCAAGATAAGAACTCACTCAAAATAAACAACTCATATAAATCTATTTGATAGATAATATATTCCAAATCATACATAGGTTCAAAATCCAATCAACTGGACAAAACTTAAGACTCCAATATATATGACGACGCTAGATGATTCAGCAAAATCCAACACTCCAAACTAGGACATAACTGGCCCTAGACGCATTTCCAACGTTTAGGAAGCATTCGCAAACTTGGACATAAACCTCTTCTTTTCCCTTAGCTGAAAGAGAAGGTAAGAAAAGAAAATTTATTAGTAGAACAAAAGTAATTCAGTTTAAGTTATCATCTACATGTAATTATTTTGCACAGCGAACTCTAAACATGCAATTGTGACATATTGGTCAAAAGATTAAGGCCGAACAAGATACTTAGTGATATGATAACCAAGAACAGCTGAACAGGACAGATGTGTTAGCCTCTGTCTAAAGGGGTAAAGCACTTCAATAACACGGGGAAATAAGGTTCTCTCACCTGATTGTTATGGCCACACTTCTTCTTACGGCAGTTGGTGGCCCTGGCGGGTAGGCGTGCATAGCACCTGCAAGGCAGTGACTATTTGAGACAAGTCTAATAATTAATCAGTGATTTCAGTTTACGCATTGGTGACAACTCTGTCAAAGCTATTACAGTTTCGAGGGAGCACTATGCACATCTTAATTAATCATGTGCATATCAAACATCTAGTTAATTCTATTGTTCACAGAAATCAGCCATTATCACAAGCAAACCAAAACCGCTGGTCAGTTTGAATTTCAATATATAACCGCAAAGCAAAGAAAAAGGGGATGATATTGAAGGTGAGATCGATCAACCTCTGTTTGGCAATTCAAATCTACACATCTCAGCAAGATGTAACGAAAATCATGCTAGTTGCCTGGATTAAACAACATGAACACATTTATCTACACATACATAATCTCCACAAAAAAAGCAAGATCACAATTCATGCGCTGCATGCATAGGCACCGATCCATGAAACATGAGAAAAACAACAAACATAATGGTACTAAAAGAAAAGGTTACTGGGAGTGCATACCTGCGGCAGACTAGTTTGTTCTCATTGTACTTTTGAGCAAGGATGCGCAGGTTGGGCTCAAGGTTCTTGGGGTATCCACCTCTGCTGCCGCCGCGGAGGCGCAGTACCAGGTGAAGCGTGGATTCCTTTTGGATGTTGTAGTCGGCGAGAGTGCGGCTATCCTCCAGCTGCTTCCCCGCGAAGATGAGGCGCTGCTGGTCCGGCGGGATACCTACGGTTAGGATAGGCAAAAAAAATAAAAAATAAAAATAATTCACCGTTAGTTCCTCGCTCGTGAAGTGTTCAGTTTGATGAAGGATCATGAAAGTAAACTGAACAACGTGTTAATTGATTACTACTCCCGGGACGGGAACGGGAGTGCTAAACATGAGTTCTCTGTCAAACAAGAAGCAAATCCTACCGCAAGGTCGACGCACAAGAAACAGACGTCCAAAACTATCTAACCTCGGATGAGCAGAAAACTTTTGATCTGCTCTATTTCAGATCGAGAATGTAATCTAAGACAGCATGGAGGGTGCTGGCTACGAACTAAATTCGACAGAATTTTTTGAGGGAAACTATATTCGACAAGTGAGGTGCCCATGGTAATAAAATAATCAAACAAGAGAAGCAAAAGCCAAAGCCTCTACGAAGACCAGATTAGCAGTGAGGTGCGCAACGCTGGTGAAGATGGTCGATCGGCCAGCAAGTAGACGGAAGAGATGGCTCAGTGATTCAAGACGGGGACTGAACATGTATACCTTCCTTGTCCTGGATCTTAGCCTTGACGTTGTCGATGGTGTCCGAGGACTCCACCTCGAGCGTGATTGTCTTCCCGGTCAACGTCTTCACAAAGATCTGCATCTTTGCCGCCGTCGATGGCTCTCGCTCTCCTCTCGCCGGGTAGTGCTTGGTGGTGTTGGTACCGACCAATGGGTGATGGACGTTCTTATATAGGCAAGGGACCCAAGGGAGGTGACGGGGTCGCTACGACAAGCCCCGGAACCCTAGCTTGCAAAGGTGGAAACGGGAGGCGTGGCCGCCAAGAAGATCGCGACTCGGTCGGGGCTGCGGTTGCTGGGCTTCTGGCCGGCTGCATAATGTCCATATAACTAAACCTGGCAGAGTTGTTGAACCGGTCCATTCAGAACAAATGGCCCACAAGGCCATTTAGTGATTTTAGTCTCGCAATTAATAAATTCTAAAAAAAAAACCTTGCAATTTTTTTCACATTTGCTATTCTTTCGATTTTCAGGCAACAGTCGATTCCGTGCGAGGCGCAAAGCACCACGCAGGTATGATGCGGTGCCAGGAAGGATGGTGGGCGGTGGGGGGGTGGAGAAGGGGCATTTAGAAGGATGACTGAGGCGGCACGGGCATGACAGGTGGCAAGGCAGTGAAGCCAACGCCGGGTCATGGGGGACGACGATGCCGGTGCCGAAGGGCGGGTCGATGGCGGTGAGAGGAAGACGAAGGTGGCAGGGGAAGAGGGAGGAAGGCGAAGACGCGGGGGAGGAATCAACTGAAACCTGAACTTTCTTCGGGCAACTGACTACTAGACGCTCTTTTTTACAATGAAAAAGAATCACAGCAAAAAAACTTGACATATTACTTATGTGTTTAGTTTTGGTTTACCGCATTTAACAATCAACGGTGTGAGTTATAACTTCTTTGTTAAGAGGGCATGATAGCCTTGTGAACATTATGGAAACTCACACTGTATGTCATCGGGTGCCTATGTATGTAAGTACGTTCCATATACCCATTCAATCTTATATTTGTACACTTTTTTATTAATTAGTACTATATTATTTATTTATCCATTCATTTTTTCGCTAAAACATTTTTAAGGATTAATAAATAAATATATTGTTGTTAGAAAAATGTTCATCATGTATTTGAAAAATGACCACCATGTATATGAAAATATTCATCATATGTTGAATCTTTTTCATCATATAATAGAAATATGTTAGCCATGTATTTGGAAAAAAAATATCGCATATCTGGAATATGTTCATGTCTACTACAAAAATAGAACAAAATTAAAATAAGAACAATAAAAACAAGAGAAGCTGAAGAAAAAAAATGAAATCCATGCATAAACCGAGAAAATAAACAAAAACAAAAGAACATGCCTTAAATTGCGAAAGACAGAAGAGTAATAAAAAGAAATCAAACCGTAAAAAAAAACAGCCTAGAAAAATGAGAAAGGGGTCTACCCAAAAGACGCTCGATTGACAAGATATTATTTTTTTGAATTTTGATCTCATGAAAAAAGCAATACGACGACTTCCCTTTTTTTGTGGCGAGAAAACCCCCCAGCAAAATTGTCTTGTGACAACAAGTTGCCCTAGCCTACCAGGGAAGTTTTATGATAACCTTTGAAAGTCGTGCCCCTGAACTAGTTATTTCGGCTAAACTAATATATAATATACTTAATAATTTAAAAATAAAATAAGTAAAAGTATTTGTTTGTTATATAAAAAACCTTGCACATATCAAAAATAAAATATTCAGGTACTTCTATTTTTTTATTTTAAAAAGTTATGTTCACATATTTTAAAAAGGTTTTCATTTACTGTGTTTTTTTACTCCACACATAAGATTTATCTAAAGTCAAACTTTACAAAGTTTGACCATGCTTATAGGGAAAAATATCAACATTAAAAATACCAAATCATTATCAATAGATGCATCATGAAAATAATTTTCAAATTATATAAATTTAATATTTGGATGTTTATATTTTGCATATAAATTTGGTCAAACTTTACAAAGTTTGACTTCAAACAAATTCTATATGCGGAATAAAAAGAAACATATTGAGTAATTTGAAAAGCTCGTACTTCTAAAAAAAGTACTCAAGCATTCCAAAATATGCATGTAATTTAAATATTCTTCATGTACTTTTCAAAAATGTGTAATTTAAAAAATATGTCCAGACCTCTAAAACATATTCTTGTAACTTTTAAGTGTTCACAAAAATCTTCATATTATTGAAAAAAGATTCGCCTAGTTTTTTCCAGAAAAGTGTTTTCCATAAAAGTTTTTACATGTTTAAGAAATGTTGGTTATTTTATCAAAAGTATATATATTTAGTTTAAACAAAAGGAATGTATTAATAAATAAAAATAAAAAAGTTGTATTCACATGTTTTGAAAAAGAATTCATGAAATTTAAGAAGTTTGTATTACGGAAATAAATTATTTAACTACACGAGAAATCTAACGTCCGGACAATCGATCTTTTGCAAGAGATCCAGATCCACGGATCCAACTTATCCCCGCACGTGGCCCAGCCCACCTGCAGGAACCTGAGGAAAGTAAATCCCACGGGAAAACCAAATAACCCGAAGGAGATTCGAATTCATGCCCCCTAGCATGAACAAGAGACACACAAACCAACTCAGCTTATCGCTGGTTGTTTCTAAACAAATGGGAAATTGCTTTCAACCTTTTTCAATTGCATATAAAAAGTTTTTTTTTCTTATCTTCTTCTTGAATTCCCTAGTGTGTAATTGCTTAATGACAAATTTATTTGGTGAATCACTGAACTTTCGCTACAGATACAAACGACTCGCCTACCATTCGATAGAGATCGGTCGCTTCCCCGTCCGCCCATGTTCCCCTCCAATTTTCTTTTCCCTCCGCGCACACCCACGTTCTAATCGCTGAACCGGATTTTCCAGGGGAAGACTTGTATAGGATCAGCTCTTAGGTGAGATCAATGAGATCAAATTTTTTGAAGATACAAAACATGTTCAAAAATTCTGAAATTTTTTGGAGACACACATTCATGTGTGATGTACAAGCTTAAAAAGTTTCAGCTCCTAATTCGAACTACACATAGAGGATGAAAAAAGACAAAATCTCATGTGAATAGTGTCAAATACTATTCACCCCAAAGCTGGCACTATTCATAGTTGAATTTGTCTTTTTGATTCTCTAACTGTAGATTAAGTTTTGAGCTGATTTTTTTGAAGTTGTAGACATACGCTGCAGGTATGTTGTACATTTTTTTCAGAATTTTTTGGATTGTCTAAATTTGAAATGTTTGGGTTGATCCTACGATCTCACCTAAAGGACTGATACTATACTAGTCTCCTCCGAATTTTCCACACCCTGGCGAGAGTCACGGTCCGGTTCGCTTGGCAAGAGTCACGGCCCAGTTCACTCGGTGGCTTACAGGACACAACCTCGTTCCATCTGAAGTCAGCACACTGACCATCTCGCATTTGTTTTGTTGTTGCACGGTTGAAAGAAAATCTAGATAATATATCACATGTCTCATACTAGTAGAGAAAGCTTTTCATCTGCTCTAATGATAGAACCGGATGAGCCAACATTGTGCTCGTGTTCTACGTTTTCATTCTAGTTCAATGAGAAGAACAACCTACTATTTTGACCATTGACCATTCATTTGTACTTTTTAGTATGCTTGTTATATAAACATCGTGTTATTTGACATGATAGCTTACATGGCAAACATCGTGATATTTTTTGTTTCTAGAGAGAAAAGTTGTTGAAATATATCCCTAGTTGTATCCCTGATAATTTAGGTACAAACATTATGGTAGTTTTGAACCAGAGATTTTTTTTAACACAGTACAAACGTAGACGCTCATACATACGCGTATACACTCACCCCTATGAACGCACACATGCACACCCTACCCCTATGAGCACCTTCGAGAGACTGGGCCGGCATATCATCTTGAGATTTACGAAGTCACCGCAGGCGCCACGTCGTCGACGGGAACGTCTCCTCTCACTGAAAGCGCATCGCCGGAAATCCTGAAATAAATCCAGGATTAATGCGAGCACCAGGACTTGAACCCTGATGGGCTGAGGATACCACTGTCCCTCTAACCATCCAACAACAGCTTGGTTCGCAAAGAAAAACATTATTGTAACATATCCCAGTAACTTTTGCGTAAATAGTATGGTAGAGCTGCTAACTCTTGTACAAATCTCGTGGTAACTTTTGACCCGAGGAAAAAGTTTTAAAAGACATACCCCTTGATAACTTCTGTGTAAATAGCATGATAATATACGCACAACAGAGCTGATAACTCACGTACAAATGTCACGGTAGCTTTAGACCCGAGGAAAAATTGTTGAAAAACATACCCGGTAACTTCTGTGCAAGTAAAATGGCAGTATACGCATAATAAAGTTGATAACTCACGTACAAAGTCCATGGTAACTTTTTGCCCGGTGAAAAATAATTGTTGAATACAAATCGTAACTTTTGTATAAAGAGCATGGTAATGTACACACTGCAGACTAGATAGCTTATGCATAAACAACGCGATAACTTTGACCCGTGGAAAAATGTTGTTAAAAATGTACCTTCAGTAACTTATGTGCAAAATGGCATGGTAATATACACACCGCTGACCTGATAACTTAGGTACAAACACCACAATAACTTTTACATGGGGAAAAAATAGTTGTTGAAGACGCACCCATGATATGAGAGGGCACCCCCTGCACGCATGGGCATATTTTTTTTTTGCGAGGAAAGAGTGAATATATTAGCTAGCAATAGAGATACAATCGGTGTTCATAGCTATGGCAATTTCCTGAGGGAAATTTCTTAGCCAAACTGCAGTTTTCACCTGCTCTCTACCTAGCTGTGCTAAGCCATGGCTCACAAAGTTGGCTTCGCGACTGATTTTGACGATCGATACATCTCTTTCCTTAAGAAGTTCACGAATATTCTGGACACGCGACGTATAGCGCGACATGTTGGGGGTGGAGGATTGCACCAGCGCAACAGCTTCAGCACAGTCCGTCTCCACGGACACCGGAAGTGGCGACCACTGGAGGGCAAGGGCCAGGCCCTCCTCCATCGCAGCAAGTTCTACGTCCACGGCGTCAGCGCATCCAAAGAGGTACCTGCATGCAACGAAGATCGAGGATCCAACACTGTCACGAAGCGCCATGCCCGTTCCTGCTGACCCATCTGGAATGAACGATCCATCCACATTGAGTTTGACCCGGTCCGCTGATGGAGGTTCCCATTTCTGACGCACTTTTTGACGGCCATCAGACGAGTGGCGTGTAGTGGTGCAGCTCTGGACGTAATCCACCACTTGCTTTCCCTTTTGAACAACAACAATAGGATGCTGCTGAATAAGCAAGAGAGAGTTGAGGCAACTTGCCAGGAAGTTTTTTGAGCCTTGAGCCGTTGGTGGGATTTTTTGGTGGGTGATTTCATTGTGGCAATGCCATACACGCCAAAGAATCATGAGAACCATAGCCCGTTGCTGCTCCGTCATTGCATGTAGAGCTTGCAATATCCATTCAGGCCCAGTTGGCTCAAAAACGCCTTCAGCTGGGAGGGTCCATTCTTGACGCATTGCTGCCCAGAGCTCACGCGCATGTGGGCATCGGAATAGGGCATGGAAAACATCTTCTGGTTCCCGTCCACACACAGTGCATGTGGGATCTTCCTCCATACCTCTTCTGCACATATTCTCCTGGGTAGCCAAAGCATTAGATGCAAGCTTTCATGCAAAAATCCGTACCTTAGGAGGGACTGGACATTGCCAAATGAGCTTCCAGCCAGGTCTGTAACCGCTTGGATTGTTGCTGGACGCGCCACTGCTTTCGTTACACATTTTTTCATCAAGAGCCAGGTGGTATGCACTGCGCACAGTGAACATTCCTCGTTTCTCCGGGTGCCATGCAAGAAAATCTTCTTGATTCCGTGTTGACGGTTTAATTTTGATGATTTCCGCAACATCAACAGGCAGGAAGTGTTGGCGGACAAGGGCCATATTCCAGCTTCCATTGGGGTCGATGAAATCTGCCACCCATCTTAGCCGGCATCTCCCTCTAGCAGTGATCAGACGCAGCTGATGATTACGTGGGATCCAAGGATCTCACCAAGCTCGTATGCTAGCTCCATTCCCTACCCTCCAGATGATACCTTTCTTAAGTAGCTCGAGGTCATACTCAATCGCATGCCAAGTGGAGGAGCCATTACCAGTAAAGACTGTGTCTGTTAGGACGCCATTGGGGTAGTATTTGGCCTTAAGTACCTGCACACACAAGGAGTTAGGGAATTGCAGCAGCCTCTAGGCTTGGCGATCAAGTAGTGCTTGGTTAAACAAACACATGTCTCTGAATCCCATGCCGCCATGACTTTTAGGTTTCACCATATTATCCCAGGACACCCAATGTGTCTTTCTTTTCCCATTCTCGGCACCCCACCAAAAATTCCTTGTCATATGCGTGAGATCATCACATAACCCAAATGGAAGTTTAAAGACACCCATGATATGTGTTGGTAGCGCCTGAGCCACCGACTTTATTAATATTTCCTTGCCGCCCTGAGACTGGTTACCCCGAAGGAGGATTCTCTTGGCTAATCTTGATTGAAGATTCTGGAATTTACCTTTGTGCATGCGTCCATCGGGTGTTGGCAAACCCAAATATTTTGCCTCAAACTTTTCTCTACTCACACCAAGAACAGTTTTAATATCCTCTTGCACTCTTATCGGGCATGTCTCTCCAAAGAAGATGGAACATTTTTCAGGATTAATCAACTGCCCCGTAGCTTGACCATATTCCACAAGCACTTGTTTTACCCGTTCAGCCTGTTGGATCTCCGCTTTGAAAAAGAGGAGGTTGTCATCCGCAAAGAGGAGATGTGATACCTGGTGCTCGACGACACACCTTTAGAGGCTCAATACTCTGGCCCTGCACTTCTCTTTGGAGTAGAGCAGACAGACCGTCAGCGACGAAAATAAATAGGAATGGGGATAATGGATCACCTTGACGGAGGCCGCGTGATGGGGAAAATGAATCCAGGATAGCTCAATTGAATTTGACTGAATACCTCACCGTGGTCACGCATGACATTATCCATTCGACCCACCGGCAAGCGAAGCCTAACCTTTGCATCACTTTCCTAAAAAATCCCCAGTCTACACGATCATAAGCCTTTGACAGATCCAATTTGTATGCACAGAATTGTTTGTCCTCCTTTGTGTTATGTTCAATAAAATGCATGCATTCAAAAGCCAGAAGGGTGTTATCTGTGATCAAACGCCCTGGAATGAAGGCACTTTGGTTAACAGATATAAGCTCGCCCAGGATCGGCTGGAGACGGTTAACCAAACATTTAGCAACCACCTTGTAAAGAACCGTACACAAGCTAATGGGTCGGAAGTCCTTCACAGTTGCTGGCTGGTCACACTTAGGAACAAGTACGATAACAGTGTCATTTACCCCCTCTGGCATCACCCCTGTGGCAAAAAATAATTTCACTGCATTAACCACCTCAGCCTTCATTACCTCCCAGTTCCTTTGGTAGAAGCGTGCCGGAAATCCATCGATGCCTGGGGCCTTAAGGGGCCCGATCTGAAAAAGAGCATCTCCAATTTCCTCCTCTGAAAAATCTCTACACAAAATATCATTCATGTCTCCGGTGACATGTTCCTGAAACAGATGTACTACATCGCTAGCCTCCAGGTTTGGGTCATTAGTGAAAAGCTGCTGAAAATATGACTGTATTAACTTCTGCATTGCTGTAGCATCTTCCTGCCAAACACCATGTTCATCCCGCAGTCGCTTGATTCTATTTTTACGTGCACGCCAAGTAGCCTTTCGGTGGAAGAACTCTGTATTGCGATCTCCCTCACGTAGCCAGTTGATGCGAGACCGTTACATCCACAGCATCTCCTCCCGATACAAGAGTTCCTGCATATAATCTGACTTTCGACGGATTTCTCTTTGTTCAGCATTATTTGCTCGCAGCTCCTCTAGCTCTTTACGCACCTTTTCTAGCTCCTTAAGAGTGTTGCCAAAACGTTTTTTACTCCATCCTTGCAAGTGTGTCATTAGATTATCCAGCCCGGCCTTAATTGCTCCCAAGTCAGCTTTGGTTCCTGTTGATCTCCATGCCGCAGCAATAACTTCAGGGAGCTCCGTAGCTCGCTCCCATAGAATCTCATAATGACGTCTTGCCTGGTGACTTCCTGCTGTTCGAGACTCCTGCAGGAGCTTGATTAGTATGGGGCAATGATCAGAGGCCGGTGAGACTAGATGGACAGTCTGCCCATCCGAGAAAATGTCGCGCCACGAGTCATCAGCGAGTGCGCGGTCCAGCCGAACACGTACATTTGCTTTGGCTTTTCTTCCGTTATCATACGTATAGGGTATGCCTGCAAACCCCAAGTCTGTTAAAGCACATACGGAGAGAACTTCGCGGAAGGCCGCCATTTGAGCTTCAGGGCGAGGTGTGATTGAGAAGTGCTCGAACTGCCACAACGCCTCGTTGAAGTCCCCGATCAGGAGCCACGGCAAATCAGATTCAGCTCGCAGTTTTTGGATAGTCTCCCACATGTGGTGGCGATTCTCTGTTCTTGGCTCACCGTAAACACATGTCAATCGCCACGGGGTTTATCCATCCCATCATGAACATAGGCATCGATGTACCTGCTGAGCTAGATTTTATTTCAATTGACAGACTCTCATGCCAATACATAGCAAGACCTCCACTAAGGCCATCACTACTCACTCCTTCGAAACCACGAAGACCCAACCTATTCCGCAGGCGATGCATTTTTCTTTTTTCTGGCGAGTTTCACAAAGAAAAACAATGCTAGGATTGTTGATTTTAACCAGAGAAACTAGCTCACTAACAGTCGTGGTGTTCCCCGCGCCGCGACAATTCCAACTTAAGCAGTTGATGCCGCCGGTCAAGCCCTTAGGTCCCCCGGCAACCGGCTTCGGGCGGGTAGCATCCACCAAGGGTGCCCCTTTTTCGCCCCCACCAGCTGCCAGGTTCTCACGGGGATCCACCAGCCCGTTCGCCGTAGTTAGCAGAGGTGTCGGCACCACAGAACCAACTGTCCGAAGGGTGTGTTCGCTAGCCGCCATCTTGATTCGATCAGGAGGATCTGGCAGCTTTAGGTGTGACTTGCTACAAGCCCCAGGCCTTTCTGCATAGGCGGAGGACCCAGGTTGCCATCTGATGGTGGAGCTTCTGACTACCTTTTGCATAGAGTTCATGCCGCAAACGCCATGGGGTGTACCAGATTGAATCTTCCCGATCTCCTCAACAAGCTGGCCGCTCGGAGCACGGACGTGCTCCGACGGGCTGCGGGCGGACGAAGCCGCAACATGTCCATAGCGCGGATGGGGGCCGCGCATGGAAAGGGTGCCGACCTGCACGGCGGCTGGCTGGCCAGATCGTGGCGGCGGCCGGGGCGTCGCCCCAGGGGCGCCAAACCCTAACGAAGGGTTATCCATCTCCCTCCCCAGATCTCGGAAAGAAACGCATGGGCATATGCACCCACTTTTCAAAAAAAAAGAAAGCATTTTAAGCACGTTTTAAAATGTCAAAAATTCAAAAGAAAATATAACGCATACATGTTCACAAACGTGTGTGCGCGGCACAAAATTTTGTGAAAAAGATATCTTTTTGTTTTGTCTTCATAAAAAGACAAATTTCAGTGTTTCTAAATAGTGTTTCACGACACAATTTTTTTATCTTTTTGCATGGCCACAAAAAGTTATTTTTTTCGTGAACTTTATGCATGCACATAAGACGTACCCGTGCAACTTTTTTCAGATTTTTTTAGCATTTAGAAATGTGTTTTCCTAAACGGGTTCATATGTACCCGGGTTCATCCATGCACTTCCCCAGTGATATCTTCTATATAAATCTTTTTCTAATCTTTATTTTTATCTTTACCTACTCATGCTAATAGCGCCTGAATCAAATATATTTATTTTGATTAGGAATCCCAACTCCCTTTCTTTTGGATTTCCATTCTATTTAGATATGGTGTATGTAGTTTACCCTCTTTTGCAATGAGTTTCGCTACAGCACCTACTGCTCGAAAGATCCTTTTTTGGCTCTCTCTTTAGCCCTATGTCTCTTATATCGCTCCCTAATAATAAAGCACGAATTGACTTTGTCGGGTTCACCGTCACAATACGCTTATTCCCCGTGATTTTACGCTTTCAGTTTAAAATTTAAATTTAAAACATATTCAAGTTCAAGGTGGTACTAAATTCTCGTCCGTAATTTTCGCCCGTCCGTCAACTACCAAAATTTTTGTACGTAGGTGATCCGTTTTGCTTCGTTTATTAGGCCTTTGCCTACTGTCGTCTGCGCTACTACCTGGGCCTGGCTGAAGCATTGCCACTTGGGCCTCAGCCCGTCCGATAAAAATAATTGTACTGGTTGGGATCGAACCCAAGACCTTACGACCGTGCACAAGGGGGTCCAGAGATGATAAAGTCGGTGTTTATGTTAAAAGAAGAAGGTTCTGGCTAATAGATATTGTCCCATATCGTTTTCTTGTACACAATCTCACCAGTTTAAATATGTTTGCAAGTTTAAGACAACAAGCAGCCTAGGAGGAGTTGGTCAGGATTTAATGGGATAGAGACCCTATGTTGGCCTTATTAAAACAGGATGCGTATGTGAGACCTGCAATGCAGAGCGTCCACAATTAATGGGAGAGCAGAACTACCAATCTCCAATGAAGAGAGAAAAGAGGGTGAGGAGAGCGAGAGAGGAGACCGGGATCGAAGGGGAGGGGAGACAAGCGCGGGGGTGGGCTGACTCGCGGCATTGCAGGTCGGTCGATCAGGCGTGACGGAGGCAGTTCGGAGCTCCATGGGGAGGCGCCATTGTTGTGATGGAGCTGTCCAGAGAGAAAAGAGAGGGTGAGGAGGAGACCGGGGATGAGAAGCGCGAGGCTCACCGGGTGGGGGTTCCTGCTGCCTGCTGGTGCAGATCGGGCCTCAAGCTCCTGCTGTTGCTATGTGGACGAGGGCGCAAGGAGGCACTCGGGCGCGTGGGATCTCTCGAAGAGGAGGAGGGTGTTAGAAATTGCCAATTGATTTAATCCATCCAGCTTGACTGTGTGAACACCTGGGCGTCAGCCGCCTTGCGGGATCACACACGCGTCCACCGCTGGGTCCCAGGCACCGCCTACTTCATCTCCCTTCGACCTTATCTCTTCTGTCCAGTCGTTTCTTTCCATCTCCATCCATAGCACCCGTAGACAGAAACAATCTCATGCACCCCATGGTTCCAAGGTGCCGTTCATGGAATGAGCAGACACTTGCTCAGCAATGGTAGGCAAAGACAATTTCATGCGCCCCATGGTTCCAAGGTGACGTTCATGGAATGAGCAGACATTTGCTCAGCAATCGGAACATACACGAGCCTTCTTTTCCTTCAAAATACAAAGCTTTGGTTTTGCATATTAAGCTGGATCGGTACTGAATGTTTTAACAACCGATGTCAAATAAAAATAGTACATATGCACTGAATTAAAATGGGCTTGGTAACAGATCATCCACGAGAACACACCAAGATAGCTCATGGAAGGCAATGCATTAGCTATCATTGCCCTTCTGAAATTGTAGTACATACATGCTTAATGTCAAGCATTCGGTATAAACTATTATTTGCTTGGTCCTCAGAAGATAAAACCAACATAAAATAGATGATCGTCTTGCAATAATTAAAATCGAGACTCCAGGTCCCAGCAAATTACCATGCCAGTGATGACTGGTAGCGAGCCGGCTGCAGCTATGCGGGCTGCTGCGACAAGGGGTTGTAACAGTTGTTGTGTGTTATTTTTTCCTCCCGTTGCAACACACGAGCTCTCTTTTGCTAGTCCCTAATAAAGCACGGAGTGAGTCTGGCGGGCTCACCGTCGCGGCGTTTTTGTAAAACACTCCCTCAAGTTTCTGGTAAATAACCCGCGCTCCAGATTTAAGTTAGTACTCCCTCCGTCCGGGTTTATTAGGCCTCTCAGCATCACAAGCATGTCCCCTTTTATAAGGCCCCGCGTTGGAAAGGTGCATGCATGCAACCATTTCATTGGTTGTATTGAAAGCTATTGTTGTTGGTGCCATGGCTGAAAAGTTAATACACTTCATGTGTGCTTTTTCATTGGCTGCATGCATGTGAGAGAGTGCATTGGGAGTGGAATGGAAGAATTAATGTGAGCAAATTACTATGTGTCTTGGTCTAAGAGAAGTTGTCTTTAGGCCTAATAAACCCGGACGGAGGGAGTAATAAGTAAAAAAAAAACGATTCGTTCTCACCCGAACGACGGACGCAACGCCCGGTCTCCGCCTGCCCCAATCCCGACTCCAGGCCGTCGTCCCCAACACACCATGAGGACGAAGATGGCGGCGGCGCTGGTCCGGGCCTCCGAGGGGATCGGACCTCCTACGCCTGCCCGATCCTCCTACTTCTCCTCGCGCTGCTCCTCGCTGTCCCCGCTCGCGGCCACCTCCAACGCCTCCTCCCACGCCTACGCCTTCGCGGGCCGTCAGCCGGTGCCCGCCCCGGATCCCACCTTCTTCGACGATGTCGTCGACGCCATCGTCGACAAGTACGGCTGGGACCCCGACGCCGAGGTCCGGGTTTGGCCGCTCGACGCCGAGGGCGCGCTCGTCGACGCCGTGCAGCGCTACGAGTTCCCCGCCCGCGTGGGGCCCCGCGGTGGCGCTGGCGCGGGCCTCCGACGGGGCCGTCGACTGGAGCCGCCCCGACGCCCCCGGGGTGGAGGAGGTGGTCGGGCCCGACGGGGTCGACTTCGTCACCGGCGATGGCGACCTGGCGTTCGGCTCCGGCGTCAGGGTCCGTGACACGGTAGGGCCGTTCGAGCTGGTGGTCTCCGATGGCGCTGGCAGGGGCCGCGCAGAGCTCCAGTTGCCGTCGGTGAGTGCTGTTTGACTTTTATCTTTGTTGCTTCAGTTTTTTTGCTTCTGCTTGCTTGCTTGCTTGCTATGCTCTTGAAGTTGTGTGGCCTGTAAGATGAAGCAGTTACTACAATTGGTGAATGGTCTAGCTGCTGCTTATCCCTTTTCTGTTTGTGACTTTGAATTGATTGCGTTTGTTGTAGTGTCTGCACCACCGCCCGTTGATTAGAATGCATGTTCCGGCAGTCCAGGCATCGATCACTGGCAAATTAAAAAGGCATGAACGCACTAAACAGAAATTCTGTGTAGATGATTCTTGTATATGGCAGTGGCACACGCGCTGGTTGATGAAGCCGCTGGGCCGGAAGGCCCTCTCATTGCCATGCTAATGAGTATCACGACGAACATGGCCCCCACCTCAATGCCTCCCTGTCGGCGGTGAGGTCTGGCCGGATCTGTACAACCCGCAATATTAGTAAAGAAAAAGAATAGCTTGATTGTTCTATGACTCTGTCGTGGATAGGTAATTTGCATCCGAGGTCTATAGGATCTCCGCCATTAGTTTCCCATTAGAAAATTGAGTTACTAAAGTAAGGAAGATGTCCAAAGAGAGGTAATCGATGGCATGATATGCATCAGAAGATCCTCATCACTGAAGTAGTACTCCACCAGTCCACCTACAGTTTTGGAACATATAAACACGGCATCAAAGTGCTACCTGGCACCAAAGAAAGAGTTCAGGTCAGGGTGTTATACTGCAGCTAAGCAGTATAGTCTGAAATTCTAAGTTTGAGGAGGATTTCAGTGTTTCTAAAGAAAGGGACAAGGATCAGGGCTATAAGATTGTTGAAAGACTCAGAGACATGTATCATGAATCGGGTACAGTATGCTTTCTACCCGTCTTTTCCTTATATTGACTAAACCTTAGTAAATGACTATTTCCAGTTTTCTCATGTAACCTGAACTGCTGCTGGTTTAAATTTCAGTTCCGCAAGCTGCGGCACACATGGTCTGCCTCCGTGTCGTCCTACCTGCTTCAGGGCCCTCTACTTCTTCCCCCAAGATTGCCATTATGATTAACAAATCTGACGAGAGCAATTTAATTGGTGACACATCATATTTATTCTGCAACTGCATGTGAATTCTCATCTTGCGCCTACCTCTTTTGCTTACCAGGTTGCAAAATTTCATTAACTTATTTGTCGAAGTATCCTGCAAAATCATTTCTCTTATGGGAATTAGCCTATTGTATTGATCTAACAAGGTCCACTTCAACCTACGTAACAATTATGCAGTGAAGATGGAGAGCTTTAGGCAAAAAAAGAAAGAAAAAAACTAGCACGTGATCTATGGAGAATAATTTTGACAGCAACTCCAACTGTAAGATTCCTGAAGTTATTTCTATGAAAGTTTGTAAGTTTTCTTGATATCTATGTACACTGACATATATCGCAATTAATGTTGGCAGATGCAATGGAGTACACTTGATGCGATCAATTCTGGTGTGTGTGTGTGATGCAATGACGTATGAATAACGACAGAAAAATATGCCTGAGGAGTATGGGTATGTAGTAACATTTCTCTGTTATTTTTGGAACAACTTGGAATATCTTATTGGTAGTTTATATACAAAGTCATTTTGATAATTATCATGCTGCAAACCTACATAGTTTTCTATATTAATCATGTCATGCTAAAATATAAAGGTTATAGCTTCAATAAATTGATAAAATACAGATTTGGGCTTTACATATTTATTGAATATATATTTACATATGAATACGTCGTTACGGTCGGACTCCAGCGAACAGCAGTGGTTGTTATACCCCACCAGGTAACTTGCTACTGTTGGTGAAACTCTCTTGTGCAGAAACGCCGATCTTGAAATCTTGATCCTACTTATAGGCCGTATTGCAAGCAATGTACTCATGTTTTACTGAACATGTAGGTAACATGAAATTTTGATCTTCTCCCATCACTGAAAGTTGTGTTTTAAACTTGCAAAAGCATTGCTAAGCCTATTCAATCATTTCTATGTTACCCTAGATTTCACTCCATACCATAATTGAGATACAAATGGGCATTACTGATGTCGAGGAGAAGAGTTAGAAGCTCTTGGATTGAGAATCTGAGATTTATATAGGTTCAGTAGAACAAAAAGTTTCGGATTCACTACTCCAGATACAACGATGCGGTATATGTAGTTAACTTCGTACTTTATATTACCAATTTTTCTTCCTCCAAGAGTTCTCCGGATATAATCTACACCTGAAACAATAAATTGTTAAAAGCAAGGAAAAGTAACAAGTTCTGCAAATTAGTTTCATCAGGAGAGAACTGGCTGAAATGAAGCTAATACCGATGTACTGAATATCCTACAGTGGTTAGTATACTAAAGAGTAAAACTGCATGTTTTTGTCATATCTGAAACCCTTTTCTGCTCCATACTTTACGTAAACAATGCCTGTGCATTGGCATAAGAACCATAGATTGAAAAATCATCATCCATTGTCATTCGTCACCCTGGCAATGATGCATTTGCTATTCAGAAGACTTCTTGTCCGGTTTAGTGTGTGATTTGTTACTATGGTAAGAAAACATTTCCTCAACCCATCTTTCACTACACACACAGGTTGCACAGAGGAGTATAAGGATTTCTTCATCGGGCCAGTCCACGTGGAAGATGTCGCGTTAGCCCATATCACGCTGTTTGAAAACCCGGCTGCATCCGGGAGGCACCTCTGTGTGGAGCCCATATGTCACTTGAGCGATTTCGCGTCCCAAGTCGCGGAGCTCTACCCCGACTACGAAGTCCCGAAGTAAGCAACACACACTGAACACATACTTCACATGTTTGGAGAACAATAATTTCATAACAAACGACGACATGAATGGACTGTTGTCACGGTGCTAATCTCTTTGCGTTTGATCGGTTTGGTCGGCAGATTACCTGAGGACACGCAGCCTGGGCTGGTGAGAACGGAGGCGGTGCCGAAGAAGCTGATGGCACTGGGCCTGCATTTCACTCCTTTGGAAAAGATCATCAAGGATGCGGTGGAGAGCCTTCGGAGAAGAGGATGCATCGCCTGATGGCTGGATTATTAGCTGTACCATATTCCTTCCCTTCTGTTGTAGGGTCATGATCAACCCTTGCTCCAGAGATGTGTTGTGCCCAGCCCAGTGCTAGACCTTATAGTTGCCTGTATGATTGTGCAATAACGGCTGGTTGATCTACTGGTACACCTGTCTGTTCTTGCTAGATTCTTCCAAGAAGTCCTTGGGTGTTGCAAGGAAGATCAACGATGAATAATTGTCCAGGATAAGTGAAGAAAACAGTACTCTCGAAATAGAACGAATAATCCATTCACAAAATATGCCGAGCTTTTTCGGACGGAGGGAGTACAAAATTGGGTCATCTATTTTGGAACGGAGGGAGTATTACCTTATCTATACCTCATCTTTAGCCGTCCAGTACACTTACGAAATCCATTCATGTTTATGTTTTTTCTACAACACATCCTGTCATGACATCGTGGACAGGATTTTAAAGAGTTTGTTGATGTCATCATGTCTGGCTGTGGGTCGTGGGAGGAGGAGGAGGGGGTCTTGAGCCATTGGGTTAAGGATTTGTTCTTTTTTTTTTTCCGTTGTAACACATGGGCATTTGTAATTTCTGCTTGTGTAGGGCGAGAATGGGCAGAAGCAATCGTGTATTCCTTTTTGTTTATTTGTAAAATATCTATACTTGCGGCTCTTAAATTGTTCATTGCCATTCTTCACTTTTTTGTTATCTTTGATGTCCTTTCTCAATCCTTTGGACATCATCAGGTACTTATCCCGTCGCAACGTTGGACACCTTACTATCTTCACAAATGATAGGCGGTACAAAATCAAGAAATGCTTTGAAAACAAATTTGTTGTATATAAATGGCCTTTGCAACTTCATTTTACAAGATGAAAATATGCTAATTTTAATTTTTCATAGGGGTACTCTTCCCAACCAAACAGCCAACTATCTGTAAAAACTCCCAAAATATACCCTAAAAAGACTATCTGTAAAAAAACTTAACACAACAAATATAGTTTAAAAATGTTCATGCTATTTTTCAACAAAATATGTTTGCACTTTTTTTAAAAAGCTTAAAAATTTCCAAAAAATGTTCCATTTTTAAGAAAAAATATTTCCACTCAAAAATGTACAACAAAACATTCTTTTCGAAAAGCATCTGATAGAAAAATGTTCTTTTTAGAGAAATATTCCAATTTCATAAAAGCATTAACTATTCTTAAAAAAGTGTTCCATTTTTATGCAAACATTAAATTTTATTAAAAATAAGAAAAATTCCATGTTTAACCTTATCATAGATGTTTATTAAAATTGGATATAAGAAATGGTGCACAATGGCAAACGAAAGCAGGTTGTGCCCTTTTTTTCGCCCGGTGCAACGCACGGGCATTTGTACTAGTAGTATGGTAATATATGCACCACATACATGATAATTTAGGTACAAATCTCGTCTAACTTTGACCTCGTGGAAAAAAAATTTGTTGAAAACATACCCCAAATAATTTCTGCATAAATAGCACGATAATATACAAATCATAGGAGTCGGCCAGGGTGCCGTGGTCGCTGTCGGTGTCAAAACCGGCGGATCTCGGGTAGGGGGTCCCGAACTGTGCGTCTAGGATCGATGGTAACAGGAGACGGGGGACACGATATTTACCCAGGTTCGGGCCATCTCTATGGAGGTAATACCCTACTTCCTGCTTGATTGATCTTGATGAATATGAGTGTTACAAGAGTTGATCTACCACGAGATCGTAATGGCTAAACCCTAGAAGTCTAGCCTATGTAAATATGGTAATGAGTATCCGCCTATCCGGACTACGCTCTCCGGTTTATATAGACACCGGAGAGATCTAGGGTTACATGGGGTCGGTTACATAAGAAGGAATCTACATAGTCGGTTGCCTAGCTTGCCTTCCACGCTAAGTAGAGTCCAATCCGGACATGGGTACAATCTTCGGTCTTCATGTCTTCACAGCCCATCCGTCCGGCCCATGGATAACAGGCCGGACGCCCGAGGACCCCTTAGTCCAGGACTCCCTCAGTAGCCCCCAAACCAGGCTTCAACAACGAGGTGTTCGGCGCGCAGATTGTCTTCGGCGTTGCAAGGCGGGTTCCTTCTCCAAGTAATATATTCGGCCGTTGATCCAATATCGCTCCCCTCGGCTTTTGTGCGCTAATAACTTTGTCTTCCACGTGTCGAGCGAATGCGGAAAGTCAGGGTATTTTTGCAAATAACACCCCCTCCAAGCAAAGAAGAGCGTCTTTTTAAAGAGATTGGATCCCAGATCCACTCGGCACCACACGGAGAAAAATCCCCGAAGACTGCTAGGAGAAACCATTCCAACATGGCTAGCATTCCCAGCTTCTCTTCCCGTCTCAGCCCAGAGAAAGGCGAGTGGGAGAAGTGCTCTGTGTCTCACAGTTAATTGGCGAAGTTGCAAACGCAGGGATTTCTTCCTCCTGCGGATCTGGTCCCTGTTCGAGCAGGGCTGGCCTCCTTCAATGGCATGACTCAGGCGGAGGACTTTCCCAATCCATCCGGGAGGAAGCGAGTGTGCTTCGTCCCTTATCTGCTAAGAGGCGTCGGATTTCCAATCCATCCGTTCCTCCGAGGGCTTCTGGAATATTACGGCCTCCAGCTGCACAACTTCACTCCCACCTCTATCCTGCACATAGCAGGTTACGTCGCTTTATGCGAGTTATTTCTGGGTGTTGAAGCCCATTTTGAGCTGTGGAGAAAATTGTTCTGTCTTGTCCCGCATAACCATGAGGGGTCAATATTTGAAGTGGGCGGAGCCGAAGTGTGGCGCATCGCCGATACCGGATACCTATCCGGCACACCAAGGAGGGCACCTAAAGAATGGCCTTCCGAATGGTTCTACATCGAGGACGTTGCACTTCCCGACCCGGTTCGAAAGGGTCTCCCTGAATTTGCAAGCGTTCCACTAAAGAAACGCCATAGTTGGCGTCCCCGGAGCCTTAAGGAGGATGACAGCGCGGAGGTTCGTCAGCTCATGGGCAAGATAAAGACGCTCGCCCAGTCCGGATTAACAATGGTTGAGGTAATGGCGATCTCCATAGTGCGAGGGGTTCAGCTGCTTCAATATAGAGGGCTCCCAATGTGGCACTACAATGGGGAGGACGACGCCTCCCGCTCTGGTCGGAAAGGTCCGGACACCCCCGCCGCTCTAGCCAAGATACTGGCCGAGCTGTTCAAAGGGGAGGAAGAGGAATTTCTTCGCATCAATCGCAGAGATGGATATTCTATGTATGATCCTCCCAGTTGGGTAAGCCTCAATCCTTCTGCTTTATTCATTCTGCTTCCCGGATTACCTTTGATAAATTTCTAATCTGCTTATGACAGCATTGGCGAAAAATCACCGAGGGGTTTTACAACCCCGCCCCACAGCCTGAGAACCACAACCGGGAGCTGGATCCTGGGTTTGAAGAGGACCCGGATATATTCATGGTACTCGCGGAAGGGGTGTTTTACCAGGCGAGCTACGATGGCACGGAAGTGGCCATTATCGCCGATTACCCTGGTCTTCTCCTGCTTCCCACGTAAGTTATTAAGAAAAAGTCTTGCTCGAAAGAGCTTCCTCGCACTGCCTCACCCATCGCACCGCATCATGCTCCACAGGGGAGGCGTTCGGCACGTCACGCTACTCCGGGGGCGGCTCCAAAGAGGGCGGCTCCAGAGCCGAGCAAGGCCTCTAAAAGGAAGGTCGGTGAAGACACGATCGGCCCCTCGTCAAAGAGGTAAGGATTTGAAGGTATACTTTAGTAGTCGTATCCAACTGCAACTTATACGTTTGTCTGGTACCAGGAAAAAGGTTCACCGGACTATGTCCGAGGGTCCGGCCGGCCGTACTCCCAGTGCCCGGGATTTAGACCCCATCGGAGAGACGGGAGCAGATATGGGAACAATGCCGACTGTCCTTCGGCCGAGGGTTCGGAGAATATGTCCGTTACCGACTCGGAGGTGGAGAGCGCCATGAATCATCGGCGCTGCAGGGCTATTTTACGAGACCCTAAGTTCTCGGAAGAGGCATTCAATGCCTTCAGCTCGGCTGATGCATACATCCGAGCTGCTCGAAACGGGCTTAGTAGAGCCACAAAGCAGCATTTAACAGATGTGCGGGTAAGTTTTCTTTGTCCGAATAGGATGGTCATATGCCAGTAGCCCCCGGGACTGAAATCAGTTGGTACAACTGATTTAAGGACCATTGTATGACCAGGTTCTTACAGAGAAGAACAACCTGCTAACCCAAGAGCTGGAACAATGTCGAACGCAGCTAAATGCTGCCACCGCCGAACTGAAAAAGTCCAAGAAGGCGTCACCTGGTAATATTCCCCTCCATCGAGAAAATATAATTATATGCCATTAATGTTAACAGTCCTGCCTATGCCATGACGTAATTATCAGAGGAACTCAAGGAGGCGCTGGAAGTCGCGAAAGCGAATGAACAAGAGGCCAAAAGGCTACATGCTGCGGGCGAACGTGTGCTGAAGCAGACCATTGTTGAGAAAAACCAGCTCCAGGATTGCAAAACCCAGCTATGCGAAGAGCTGAAAGATGTGGGGGCCTAGCTAGCCGATTCCGTGAAGGAGAACAAGAAGCTGCGGGGCGGCATGTTCAGTATGTGTCTGAACTATTGTTAAAGTAGTTTGGAGACACATGGAACTGATATATTCATGACTGCAGGTATATTGACGGGCCCTCCTGAAGAGGAGGTGTCCGGATCATCGAGTGATCTGCTGCAAAGGCTGTCATAAGTGCACGAACAGGCGCGACTGGCGATGCGGAGTGTTGCCAAGGCCCTATGGCCATACGCCTCCCCTCCAGGAAGTATGGAGGAGCTTGTAGAGCTGTTCAAGGAGCGCGGCGGCGTATCCGACTATGGAAGATATCGGCGTGTCGAGAGGGCGCGCGAGAAGCATGGGCCATGGTGAAAACTTGATATACCAAGCTTGATCCTAATCACATGGCTCGGGTCGGACCGCTAGGGTCGAACGGGGAAGAAATTCCCGTTAGTTTAGTGTATGACCAAGTAGAGGTGGCCGCCAAATATTCCCAACATGATTGTAAGTTAGACCGCCTGTTGGACGGTATAGAGGAGGAAGTGTTTGAGTCCAAGTGACTATGTACTTTCCTTACCCTATGTAATTCTGTTGAATTGTATAGCATTTGTCATGGCAGACCTTTTCGCTTCAACCTCCGGACTCGATGGTGCGGAGTGTTTCCGAATACCCTCGCGGCCGAATAGACCGGGGTATGCCTGGAAAACTAGGCGTAGGGGTCATAGTTGCTTGAACAGACAAGTTGTATCCTGCTAGTTATGTTATATTACATTGAAATAGTAAGAAACATCTTCCAGAGAGAATAGTTCCGTTAAGGGTTCCTTTCCCTGGTTGTGCATGTATTAGTGTACATGTCCAAATTGTGATGTGAAAATCACAGCGTGTATAGCTTCTGGGGGTTCGCAATGGAGTGAGTACAAAAAACGTCTTTGATTCGCCGACCGAATATTCCCTTAAGAACGCTAGCTTTCGGCTTCACCCAGTCTGAGGAACACATCCGGATGACCCGGCAATAACAATCGCAGAGGTGCTCCCTTTATGCCCTAGCCGAACTAACGGGAACGTAGGGCATAAGCACAGGAGCCAGGCAACCCAGCTTGGCCAAAACTTAAGTCATATCGATGCATATAGTGGCGAAGAAAAGGTACATATGGAAAGACCCATATGTGAAGAGCGTGATGCTCAGTGAATAATGAAAAGCTTCTATACAAGAAGCCCCCAGGCATAATGGGCGTACATATGTAAAGATGTGTACGTCAGCAGTGTTCGGTCAAGCCGTATGAGAGCTTTAAAGCGGAAAAAGGTGTAAAAGAGAGAAAAAAGTAATGGAAACTACAGGGGAGAAGGATACTAACAAAGAGTTCGGCGCTAGGCATAGAACCTTCGGAGTCTGGCCGCGTTCCAGGGGTTCGGCTCTAGGCGATTGTCTGATGCATCACGAAGACGGTATGCTCCTCCGGTAAGAACTTCGTCAATTATGAAGGGACCCTCCCATTTGGGCTTGAGTTTTTCCTTTTTCTTCTCCGACAAGTGTAGGACGAGTTCGCCAACGTTGTAAGTCTTGGCCCGTACTTCTCTGCTTTGATATCTTCGAGCCTGTTGTTGATAAAATGCTGAACGGGCTTTGGCGACGTCGCGCTCCTCCTCCAGGGCATCTAGGCTATCCTGCCGATCCAACTCGGCCTCTTTCTCTTCGTACATGCGCACTCGAGGTGAGTCATGTATAATATCGCAGGGTAATACAGCCTCTGCACCGTACACCATGAAGAAAGGTGTATATCCGGTAGTACGGTTGGGCGTGGTCCGCAGCCCCCAGAGTACGGAGTCGAGCTCCTCGACCCAGTGCTTGTCCGATTCTTTCAAAGACCGCACTAGCCTGGGTTTGATGCCGCTCATAATGAGACCATTGGCTCGTTCGACTTGACCATTTGTTTGCGGGTGATAGACAGAGGCGTAATCGAGCTTAATGCCCAGATTAGCACACCAGGTTTTCACCTCATCAGCTGTGAAATTGGAACCGTTGTCGGTGATGATGCTGTGCGGGACACCATAACGGTGCACCACATCGGATATAAATGCAATCACCGGTCCGGACTCGGCCGTTGTGACTGGTCTAGCCTCTATCCACTTGGTGAATTTATCCACCATGACCAGCAGATATTTTTTCTTATGGCTTCCCCCTTTAAGGGGTCCAACCATGTCCAAGCCCCAGACCGCAAAGGGCCATGTAATGGGGATTGTTTGTAGGGCGGTTGGGGGCATATGGCTTTGGTTGGCGAAGAGTTGGCATCCAACGCAGCGCTGGACGAGGTCCTGTGCGTCTGCTCGGGTCGTAGGCCAGTAAAATCCTGTACGGAAGGCCTTGCTGACAAGTGCCCGGGCTGCGGCGTGGTGCCCACCAAGACCGGCGTGAATTTCTGCCAAGAGTTGCCGCCCCTCCTCCTCGGAGATACACCTTTGAAGGACTCCGGTAGTGCTTTTCTTGTAGAGCTCTCCTTTGTGAACTTTATAGGCTTTCGAACGCCGGACAATGCGGCGAGCCTCGTTCTGATCTTCTGGGAGCTCCTTCCTATTAAGGTAGGCCAAGAATGGTTCGGTCCACGGGGCAATGACTGCCATGATGAGGTGGGCTGATGGTGTTATTTCGGTGGCTGAGCCTCCGTTGATATCGGCGTGTTCGCTATCTATGTTTGTGTTCGGAACGGGACTGTCGTTGCTGTCTTCCCCTTGCCACACCACGGATGGCTTAAAGAGCCTTTCGAGGAAGATGTTAGGTGGGACGGGGTCGCGCTTAGCGCTGATGCGAGCAAGGACGTCTGCCGCCTGATTTCTTTCGCGGGCGATGTGATGAAATTCGAGCCCCTCGAACCGAGCCGACATCTTTAAGACGGCATTGCGATAAGCTGCCATCTTTGGATCTTTGGCATAAAAGTCTCCATTAATTTGGGATATTGCGAGGTTCGAGTCCCCGCGCACCTCCTGGCGTTGTATGCCAATTGATACGGCCATCCGAAGGCCATGTAGCAAGGCCTCGTATTCGGCTACGTTGTTGGAGTCTGTGTATAATATTTGGAGTACGTACTGGACGATATCTCCTGTGGGGGACGTTAATACGACGCCCGCCCCTAGCCCCGCCAACATTTTGGAGCCATCAAAATGCATAACCCAGCTGGAATACGCGCCGTACTCTTTACGGAGTTCGGCCTCTGTCCATTCGGCGACGAAGTCAGCCAGTACTTGGGATTTGATGGCTCGATGTGGTTTGTACGTGATGTCGAATGGAAGGAGCTCAATGGCCCATTTGGCAATCCGGCCCGTGGCGTCCCGGTTGTTTATTATATCATTGAGGGGCACTTCAGAAGCCACCATGATTGAACACTCCTGAAAGTAGTGTTGCAACTTTCGAGATGCCAT
This sequence comes from Triticum aestivum, assembly GCF_018294505.1. NCBI lineage: Eukaryota > Viridiplantae > Streptophyta > Magnoliopsida > Poales > Poaceae > Triticum > Triticum aestivum. The sequence continues at coordinate 568,567,166 of NC_057799.1, forward strand.
GAAGACTGCATATGCTATCTTTTGATAGTGAGGGTACCGGGATTTGCATGGTGTGAGGACGGTGGATACGTAGTATACCGGCTTTTGGAGCGGAAATTTGTGTCCGTCCTATTCTCGCTCGACGACGAGTACGGCGCTCACCACCTGGTGTGTTGCCGATATATATAGGAGCATTGGTTCGCCGACGTTTGGCGCGGCCAGGATTGGGTTGCTTGCCAGAAGTGCTTTTATTTCTTCCAGTCCGGCTGTCGCTGTGTCTTTCCACTTGAAGTTATCGGTGCGCCGTAGAAGGCGATAAAGGGGCAGCGCCTTTTCCCCCAACCTGGAGATAAAGCGGCTTAAAGCTGCCACGCACCCAACAAGTTTTTGGACCTGCTTAAGTTCGGTTGGCGTAGACAATTGTGACAGAGCTCGGATTTTGGCTGGATTTGCTTCAATTCCTCTATTGGAAACGATGAAGCCCAGTAGTTTTCCGGTGGGGACGCCGAAGACGCACTTTTCCGGGTTAAGTTTGATGTCATATGTACGGAGGTTGTCGAATGTGAGATGCAAATCGTCTATTAGTGTTTCGACGTGTCTAGTTTTGATGACGACGTCATCCATGTAGGCCTCCACTGTCTTGCCGATCTGTTTCTCGAGGCATGTTTGGAGCATGCGCTGGTAGGTGGCGCCAGTGTTCTTGAGCCCAAAAGGCATGGTGTTGAAGCAAAACGACCCGTATGGTGTAATGAATGCTGTTGCGGCTTGATCGGACTCCTTCATTTTTATTTGATGGTATCCGGAATATGCATCAAGGAAGCACAGCGAGTCGTGGCCTGCGGTAGCGTCAATGATTTGATCAATGCGAGGAAGGGGGAAGGGATCCTTAGGGCAAGCCTTGTTAAGGTCTTTGAAATCGACGCATAGGCGCCAGGATTTATCCTTCTTTGGTACCATTACCAAGTTTGCCAGCCAGTCTGGATGTTTAATATCTCTGATGAATCCGGCCTCGATGAGTTTGGCCAGCTCTTCCCCCATAGCTTGTCGCTTGGGTTCGGAGAAGCGCCACAGTGTTTGTTTGACCGGTTTGTATCCCTTCAGTATGTTGAGGCTGTGCTCGGCCAACTCGCGCGGGATTCCTCGCATATCTGAGAGGTGCCAGGCGAATATATCCCAGTTTTCACGCAAGAAGTCTCGTAGTGCGGTGTCGACTGTAGGGCTGAGTTGCGCTCCGATAGATGCTGTCTTCTTCGGGTCTGTTGGATGGACCTGAAATTTGACTATTTCTTCTGCTGGCTTGAAGGAAGTGGACTTGGGTCGTTTGTCCAGGATCACATCGTCCCTATCCACAGTGGAGCGTTGTGCGGTTAATTCTTCGGCCGCAAGGGCCTCAGATAATGCCTCGAGGGCCAGGGATGCGGTTTTGCACTAGTAAAAAAGGACACATCCGTGACATTTTGGGCCGAACGAATTTTTTTCTGTCATACATATGGCACTTCTATGACGATAATTGTGACAAAACCCGGTATCATCATAGATGTGGTGGGCTCCTACGTCTATGACAAAAAATCATGACAGAAAATGGGCTTTTCGTCCTGGGCGGGCCGGAGACGCAGCTGCATGACATTCTTTGGGCCGTCCATGACGGAAAAAACCGTGGTAGAAGCGAGGGCGAGGAAAATTTCGGGGAGTTCCCGGTTACGGTGGGAGGTCGGGGGCCGAGCGATGCGCGTTTCTCTTGTACACGTATGCGCGTGTGTGCGAGGCGTTGGCTCTAACTGAACCCGAGCGAGGCATTGGGCTCTAACTGAACCCGAGCGATTGCACTGCAGGCTACGCGTTACTGAACCCGAGCGATCGATCGATGGCTATTAACTGAACCCGATCGAGCGATTCCTTCGCTACTGCTGCTAACTGAAGCCGATCGATGCTGCCTCTGGGATGAACAGTGAGCGTTGCGGGGGGGGGGGGGTTTGGATGAACAGTGAGCGGTGGCGTTGCCTCTGGATGAACAGGACCCCGTGGTGTGGTGGAGGGCTGGATGAACAGTAGACGGTGGAGGGTGCCCGTGGAGGGGTGGTTGAACAGGACCCCGTGGTGTGGAGGGCTGGATGAACAGTAGACGGTGGAGGGGTGCCCGTGGAGGGTGGTTGAACAGGACCCCGTGGTGTGGAGGGCTGGATGAACAGTAGACGGTGGAGGGGTGCCCGTGGAGGGGTGGTTGAACAGTAGCCGGTGGAAGTAGCGCGCGGTGGAGGCTGGATGAACAGGAGCCGTGGAGGCTGGAGGAGGTCGACGGTAGCCCGTGGAGGCTGGAGGAGGTCGACGGTGGAGATGAACAGTATCCCGTGGAGTCCCGTTTTGCGGTACGCCACACCCCTCCCGATGAACAGGACCCCCGTTTCGACCGTAGGAGGTCCGTTTCGTCCGTTTTGCGATACGCCACACCCCTCCCGGTCAACAGGACGCCCGTTTCGACCGTAGGAGGTCCGTTTCCTCCGTTTTGCGGTACGCCACACCCCTCCCGATCAACAGGACCCCCGTTTCGACCGTAGGAGGTCCGTTTCCTCCGTTCTGCGGTACGCCAGGCCTCGTTTCCATCGCCTGTTCCGTCCAAGCCCTCCCGATGAACACGACCACGCATTCCGTTCCGACCCAGCCGGTTGGCTCCCACGCGTTCCGTTGCCTCCCGATGAACACGACGCATTCCGTTGCCTCCCCATGAACACGACGCATTCCGTTGCCTCCCCATGAACACGACGACGACGCTGTTTCTCCGTTCCGACCCAGCCATGTACACGAGCCCTGGCCGTACGTATGCGCGAGTAGGCGTTCGAGACCCCGCCCGTATGTACACATACGTGGCCGTATTTTCTTTCTTGCACCCTGGCCGCTGTACGTACGTGTACATGCTACGTGCGCGCCTCTACTACGACACGTACGCGCCTCTACTACGACACGTGCGCGCCTCTACATCCACCAGTATATATGTACGTACACGTTCGCGACCAGAATGACAACGCTACGTACGCTTCGACCAGGTGGGTCCCGACTGTCAGGCACTTCCTTGCGTGCGAAGATGTAGCTGGTGGGTCCCAGCAGTCAGGGGGGCGAATCGTTTTGTTTTTTTGCCCGGACGCACTTCCTTGCGTGCGAAGGTGTAGCTGGTGGGTCCCAGCAGTCAGGGGGGAAACGTTTTTTTCGCGAAATACGGTGGCCCGTCCGGTGGGTCCCCGCTGTCAGGTGGAGGAATAATTATTTTGCACGTAATAAGGAGGCACTTCCTTGCTGCGGCCGTGGACCCAGCTGTCAGCCTCTCCACGTACAGTCCACGTCCGATGGAAGCCGTTCCTTGACCACGTTGACCACGCCGCGCCGAGAGCACCAGGGCGGTGGACGACGGCGAGGCCTAGGAAGGGGACGACGCGGAGCCGGGGAAGACGCGGCAGTGGATGCCCACGCGTAGAGGAGTACGAGGGTTCACTGGTTCGCTGCGGTGTGAGGCTGCCGTCGCCGCAGAATAACAGGGGGTGTGGGTGAGTAGAGGGATGGCCTGGCCAGCGGTGGGAGTAGTAGGGGGCGGTGAGGCCTCCGCCGCATCGCAGCCGGCCACGGGAGGCAGGAGCACGAGGCACGACCGGCGCTGGTTTGGGCGGCTGGAGCAAGAAGACCAGAGGTTGAAGAAGCACTACGGCCGTTGGATGGACATCGTACGGTCACTGGAGCTAGAATCGTGCATATTGACTAAGTTGACAAAGCCCTCCGTCCCCGTCAACTTAGTAGGCCCACAAGTCAGCCTGCCACTATACTGGGTCCCAGCTAACAGGGGGAGTATTCATTTTTTTGTGCGTAATAAGGAGGCACTTCCTTGCGTGCGAAGATATAGCTGGTGGGTCCGAGCTGTCAGCGGCGGTAACGTTTTTTTCGCGAAATACAGAGGCCCTTTCGGTGGGTCCCTGATGTCAGGTGGAGGAATCATTATTTTGCGCGTAATAAGGAGGCATTTCCTTGCGTGCGGCCGTGGACCCAGCTGTCGGCCTCTCCACGTACAGTCCACTTCAGATGCATGTCGGTCGTTGACCACGTTGACCAGGCCGCGCCGAGAGCACCAGGGCGGTGGACGACGGCGAGGCCTAGGAAGGGAACGACACGGAGGCAGGGAAGACTCGGCAGTTGTTTCCCACGCGGAGGGGAGTACGACTGTACGAGGGTTTACTGGTTCGTCTGCCGTCGCCGGAGAATAACAGCAGGTGTGGGTGAGTAGAGGGATGGCTAGGCCAGCGATGGGAGTACGGTGGGGCGGTGAGGCCTGCGCGGCAGCAGAGCCGGCCGCGGGGAGGAGGGAGCAGGCAGTCCCGCCGGCGCTTGTTTGAGCGGCTGGAGCAGGAAGATTAGAGATTGAAGAAGCACAACGGCCGTTGGATGGACATCGTATGGTCACTGGAGCTAGAATCGTTCATATTGACTAAGTTGACAAAGCCCTCCGTCCCCGTCAACTTAGTAGGCCCACAAGTCAGCCTCCCACCATGGTGGGTCCCAGCTAGCAGGGGGAGTATTCATTTTTCTGTGCGTAATAAGGAGGCACTTCCGGTGGGTCCGAGCTGACAGCGGGGGAACGTTTTTTCGCGAAATACGGTGGTCCGTCCGGTGGGTCCCAGCAGTCAGGGCCAAACGTTTTTTTCACGAAATACGGTGGCCCGTCCGGTGGGTCCCAGCAGTCAGGGGGAAACGTTTTTTCCGCGAAATACTGGTGGCCCGTCCGGTGGGTCCCTGCTGTCAGGTGGAGGAATAATTATTTTGCGCGTAATAAGGAGGCACTTCCTTGCGGCTGCCGTGGACCCAGCTGTCAGCCTCTCCACGTACAGTACTCTTCCGATGGAAGTCCGTCGTTGACCACATTAACCACGCCGCGCCGAGAGCACCACGGCGGTGGACGACGGCGAGGCCTAGGAAGGGGACGACGCAGAGCCGGGGAAGACGCGGCAGTGGATGCCCACGCGGAGAGGAGTACGAGGGTTCACTGGTTCGGCTGCGGTGTGAGGCTGCCGTCGCCGCAGAATAACAGGGGGAGTGGGTGAGTGGAGGGATGGCCTGGCCAGCGGTGGGAGTAGTATGGGGACGGTGAGGCCTCCGCGGCAGCACAGCCGGCCACGGGAGGCAGGAGCATGCGGCACGACCGGCGCTGCTTTGGGCGGCTGGGGCAAGAAGACCAGAGGTTGAAGAAGCACTACGGCCGTTGGATGGACATCGTTGACCACGCCGCGCCGAGAGCACCAGGGCGGTGGACGACGGCGAGGCCTACGAAGGGAACGACACGGAGCCGGGGAAGACACGGCAGTGGCTGCCCACGCGGTGGAGAGTACGAGGGTTGACTGGTTCGGCTGCCGTCGCCGGAAAATAACAGGAGGTGTGGGTGAGTAGAGGGATAGACAGGCCAGGGATGCGAGTATGATGGGGCCGTGAGGCCTGCCCGGCAGCACTGCCGGCCACGGGAGGCGGGAGCAGGCGGTTCCGACGGCGCTGGTTTGGGCGGCTGGGGCAGGAAGATCAGAGACTGAAGAAGCACGATTGCCGTTAGATTGACATCTAACGGTCTGACGCTGGTAGAGTCGATTGTTGACTAAGTTTCTTTTTTGAGAAACCTTGTGTACGCATGAACTTAGTAGGCCCACAAGTCAGCCTCCAAATCTGTGGCAGACAACATAAAGCCCATTTGCTATTTTTTATAATTTGCAGCCCATTTGCTAATTCTTAAGTAATTTATTACAGCCCATTTTCTGCCCAGGACCACGGTCAAAAAGTTCAACCTTATTTTGCATATTTCGGTGGAGTCCGAACTGTTGTAATCCCGAAATGATAAACATTTTTTAAGAACTTATTGATTTGCCAAAAAAATCGTTTTGTTTTTGTAAGCAAATAAGACGTGGGACAATTGAGTTGGTTTAAGGGAAAACCAGTGGTAAAAAAATCAGCGCTGGGTGGGAAAAAACAACAAAAATAAGGATGTAAATATGAAAAGGGAATTTTATGTGTTTTCAATATAATGATACGTGTATATGAACTAGTAAAACTATAGGTAGAGATTAGAAAACGGATGTAGGACATGCGTTTCAAGAGGAAAATAGAACTGGGCTGTGTGTTTGATTCAGTAAAAAAACTGCCTGCGGATGTTGTAAGACAAAATATAACTAACGCTGGCGGGCCAGAGGCCAGTAGATACCTGCTGGATCTTTGTGCCCCGTTGTCGTCATGGGCTGGGCCTGTTAAAAACAAAACCAACCCTGGGCAGTCTACAGCCCAGTTGAAACTTGCTCGACCTGAAAAAACAATATACGTGCTCAATAAACGAGAGAATTCTGCAAGTACAGACTGATAACTGGGATGCAGCACGGATATTGTTTTTTATCGTGATAATAAGTGCATGCACTTGTTTCGAAAAAATTGGAGAACTGGGAATTCGAACGGCGGGTGCTTATGCTACCCATCAAATAAAAATCAGGTGCCTGAAAATTCGTTTCGAAACAAATGATTCAGCTTTATATCCACGTCGACCCTCGGCATGATGGTTGGAAGCAAATGCAAGTTCATACCAAAAGATCGTTAACAACAATACCAACTTGCGGACGACAAGGTAGTACAACTACCAATACCAAACTAACTTATAATCTTTTTACTCCTGGCCCTAGTGTTCGTCTGGTAGAAAATCTTGCAGAGGACCAGCTCCCGCTCCTTCTCTTGCTCCAGGTCCCCGAGGTGGTACTGGTGCATCACCCAGTTGGTCCTCTGCTGGTCGAAGTTCTTGTTGGTGTGCAGCACCAGAACCTTTTTTGCTGCCCGTCTGCCGGCCGTTGACCATCACCGGCAAGGTATTGCCGGTCTTGTGCCACATCGCGTGCATGCCGCACTCCGACTGTATCTTGCGACGCGTCCACGTGCCCCTTTTGAACGCCCTGGAATTGCGCTGGAAGAAATGCTTCCTTAGGCCACTCAGTGTGATACCTGCAGTATTGTGGAATACAGGTTTTAGTGTACCTAGTTGGCATTTTCATAACATCTTTGGCATGTTGCAGTCACTTGTTTCACTTTTTATTAACTGTCAAATTGTAATTGCTTCACCAGGTCTGCGTCTAAAAAGAAAAATAGAGCTATAAACAAAGGAATATGTTTGTGCAAGTAGACGGCCGATCGGTGTCTTACCTGGAAGTTTCTCAGGTTGGGTGTAGCATATGCCGTGCTCGCTGTCGATGGTTGGTATGAACAAATCGATGAGAGACTGAAATCTCGCGCTGTCAGCACTCACTTTGGCCTCAAGGTGCTCGATCAGCTCCTGATCCGTGGGATCGAACTTGACGCCAGCCGGCAGCACCGGCCAATCCTTCTTCGACTTGCATCGGTAATTCCAGTTATATGGTACTCAATGTATGATCAATCGACTGTTTTAAGTGAATGATGAAAGATTTCGACAGATAAGTGGTACTCCAAATCTGAAGTCCAGAATACCCGAACACGCCGCCGGGATTCTTGTGTCACCTCACGCGCAGCGTGTTGTCACGTCAATTCAATGTGTGGACATGATGAATAATTTGACCGACGTATACTAGTACTGCTACTGTACTACTTACTAGTCGTATTTAGTGTCACAATTTACACATAGGTTTAACTAACAAGTACGCACTTGAAGCCTAACTTATATATATATATATATGGCTTCTGCACAGCATCTCCATCATCATTATCAGTACATCCTACGCAGGTGAGTTAGGATGCACTTGATCCCAGGAAGGTATCTATCCTTCAAACCAGAGGAGTGCTTCAAACTAACAACAGTACATAATATCCAACAAAAGAGGGTCGTGCTACAGCAGCAGAATACATGGCTCAGTCTAGATATCAGCACGAATCAAGTTGTGCATATTTGCTGTTGGCATGAACCACATCGCCGCATGTCGGGTTTGCAAAAGCCATCCATCGCATGGAAGCTTGATGCCTTTCACACACTGAAGATTATCTGGCAACAAGCTGTGTCGACGAATCTCTGGATATGGTGATTCATGAAACCCATGGTATGATGTGTAAACACAGCCCCCCTCGCGAATGGAAGTTGCATAGCACAGTAATCATCGCCGGTGATATGATCGATGATTGGTTGGATGATCGGATAATTGAGCCCGAGGAACAAGGAGTGGTTGCCGAGGCTGTAAACCCGCCTCCAGTTGAATACGCCTGGCCCAACGGAGCTGGGATCTTTCTCGAACACGAAGCAGCCATAGCCATCAATGTCACGAACGCCCCACGCATTGTACTGCATGTGGTTTGATGTAATGGTTTGGTCAATTTGGTACGTGCGAATGAGCATCAAATGACCGCCGTCAGCTGAACGAGCGATAAACCACCACCCATCGGCTGGTATGATTCCAGGTCCTGGAATCATGAAGGCCAGCGCATTTGCGTCTGCTGCAACAATTCAAATTGGAGACCAAAAGGACAAAAATAAACAATCATGTTCAGAGTATGTGTGGAATTAAGATTATTATAACAGTGACACATATCATAGACAGAGAATTGCAATGCCGTGGTCATAATCATACCCCAAGTTAAAAAAATAAGCCAATGGCTTTCATATTCTAGCAATATGTCATGGTTCAAACATCATGTAACAATGAGAGGAAAACAGCTATGACAGCGCCTACTCATATTCTACCATAGCACTTACTACTACTGTTCTCATATCAACTCTAAGCAATAACATGCGTTGTTATAAAAATCTTGTAAACGAGAGTAACATATAGCAATCATGATGTTATGCTCATAATATGTATTCTAACAATCATTAGATGCCAATTGTTCTCATATCAACTCTAACAATAACATGTGTGGTCATAAAAATCTAGGAAATGAGAGGAACATATAGCAATGATGTGGTTATAGACATGCTATGCATTCTAAATTTGTAACAAATGAACAGGCAGTCGTATTCATAAGGTAAAGATGAGATGAGATAGAACAATTACACGACGATAGATTCCACCAGTATAGGCAGCCAATCTGTGCGTCGACCGCGTAAACGATGCCATCGTGCACTATAGCATCAGACAGAAATGTTGCCTCAACAGGATTGATGATGAGCCATAACCATGTATGGCGACCGGATTCCAGATAGACTAATCCCATGTTGAACAAGGCAATGAGCTTGTAATCCATGTAGTCTTCTGATGGTGTGGGCACTTCGCAGATTACAACTTTCTGCAAACAGAGGTCGAGCCAAAAGCTTGACGCGTCTCGTGCGTAGTAGGCAGGAGTGTCCGGCGGGCCGCGAGGCTCGATGGCGGCGGTATCCAACGATGGAAGGGTGATCTCTCGCTGGGTGTAGATATCCACGAGACGCCACGGACTACCGGTGTGGTGGATGAGGACGATCCAGTTGGCCTTCATGCCCGCCCAGTAGTGGCCGCGCATGAAGGACAGGTGGACGGGTAGTGGTAGCATGTCGAGGGGCACCACGGCAACCTCCGTAGGATCGTCAAGTCGGTGTCTGGGCCACCTGCGAGGATCGGGCATCAGCAAGCAGGGTGTCTTGAAAAGAGCCGGCCGGTTGCAGACGAGTAGACGGTACAAAGACACCGAGCATGCGGCCAGACGGACGGTGCTGAGTAGGTCCATACGACTACAGATCTGCTCCAAGAGAACATCGGGGAGGGAATTCCAATCGCGGCTCTGCGTGTCAGTCGGTTCTGCCATTGGGGTTTTCGGTGCCTGCGAGCCAGCGGGGAAGTGGATTCGGGCGGGCGAGCGAAGAAGCTTCTCCTCGTGTGGCCGAGCAGTGAGCGGGGGGATATGGTACGCGCGAGCTACCAAGGAAGATGGCGCGGGCGGGCGAGCAGTGAGCGGGGGTAAATGGTGTGCGGCCGACGATGGGGAAGAGAGGAGGAAGAAGAAGAGAGGAGGAAGAAGAGTGGAAGACGGGGAAGAAAGTGCATTCAATCTCAATTCTACTAGTACTACTACCAGGATATACCGTCCTTCGGAGTGTAAATAGTTACACCGATGACATGTGGGTCTACCACAACAGGGCCCATATGTCAGTTAATGGAGGACAGAGGTGCGTAGGCGTATTTGCGGAAGCGTGCTCTACTGGCAAACATGATGGCAGTACTGGGTAAGGCTGATTTAGTAACACCAACACGCTGGTTCAGCTTATTAATTACGTGTCCCATCTGCTGCAGCGTGTATTGTCACTTCACTGCGAAGACTAGTTGAATAGTTCTCTCTGACCGAGATGGGGAATAATGGATCGCGAGGACTTCCTTTCTACAGTATCCCTATGCCTCTACGCTCACTTCACTCATTTTGCTCCGTACCTAGTCACTTGTTGAAATCTGTAGAAAGACAAATACTCCGTATTTGGGAACAGAGGGAGGCTTTTACTCCGTACTATTTGGGAACAGAGGGAGTATCACCATATGGAGGGAACAGAGGAAGCTTGAAATATGAACATGTCAATGGGAGGGAGTAAGCCCCATGCATGCATGCATGCAACATGCAACACTCACACGTACACATGGACGCACGCAACACTCACGCACCCATGCGGCACACAGCACACGACGCAACACACACGCTCACGCTCAAGTGCTCAACCTACTCCCTACGTCCGTGAAAGACTGTACATTTAGAGATTTACACATTGACCAGGGCATAATTAACGCCCAAAAGTAGCAGACTTATGTGTGCATGCGACCATTGAGATAAGAAGATTAAATGAAGGCCGTTGCATGCTGTAATTAAGGATAGACATGTAGCCTATACCTACAGCACAAGTTGGTGCATTAGTCAATCAATATCGATTTAGATTAAAGGCTAAATGCATTGGAAGTGTAGATGTACATCATGTACTACACTCTTTGTTTTATAGCCGATGTACACTCTTTGTTGGAAGACCGAGGGAGGACACGTGCATGCACTCACATACACAGCCAGGGCGGTTCGCGCGCAAGGGTTGGACTCGTGTCGCGCCTGCGTAAAGTTTTGTTTAACTGATTTCTTTGCTCTGCCAACTGACAGGTGGGACCCAGAAACCAGGTGACAATTTAACCAGTCAACAAAGTGCCACGTCGACTATGTGGCCGGTCAGTAGGGTGCAATACGGTGCTCTACGATGAGCTAGTGATCGTATAATCGCCGCAAAACTATATATAGTGACCGTAAAGAGCGTATTGTTACATACGTTGACCGCCAGTGTATTTTTCTCGTTTCAAATTAAGCCATATTAATCGGAAAGGACGCAGTATGGACTACTACTACTAGTACTAGTACTGCTTTGATGTGTCCCGTCAACTCGCCGAACGAGGAGAAGCTTGCTTACTACGCCTCTCCCTCGCCCACGCGCGCGGTGGTTCGCAGGACGAGGAGAGGGTTTTGACTACAGCGCCCTCTCCCTCTCCCTCGCCCTCGCCCTCGCGGTGGACGTGCAGCAGTTCAATCGGTGTCAGATTGCCAGAAGCATATTGTACTGTAGTATCATCATTGTTGGACCTTCCGAAGAGGCGAAGAGCCAAGTGCAAGGTTCACACGAGTACGAACTGTTGAACCTCCCGAAGAGGCAAAGAGCCAAGCGCAAGGTTTTATAGGAGTTGTCGTCCTAGTAGGAGTGTACTACAACTATAGCGAACGATGCTACTGTATGATGCCGCCACGTCACGTATATCCAAAGCTGTGCCACCTTTTTTTCTCAAAGAGCGTGTTGGAGCCCGTGCAACAACCACACAAGTTGCACGTACACATAACACATTTACTAGTAATAAATTCTAAAGGACAAATGCCAGTATGCCACACAAGTTCATCTCCAATTCATGTGATAAATTTGTGCACGACTAGTCTACATATATTCACAGCGCTACCGTTCACAATTACCGTACTCCACTTACACGTTATAGATGGGCTACATGTCCTCCTCCAGGTTCCAGTCCCAGGTGTTCTTCATGGATGGCACGATCCATAGCGGTGGGCAACGGGAATCATTGTCGCAGCTTTCTAGTCCGGTTCCACACGATGGAGACTCATCCAAGCTGAAGCGGCATAAATCAGGGATAGCGTGTCCCAGCATGTCGTTCATCCGGCGGTGCGCACTGAAGACACAACCATGCTTCATGAACGGCAGGCCTTCCGTGTCGTGCACGGAAGGTGGCATCCGCTTCACAATGGGGTAGCTGTCCCCGATGAAAAGCGAGTACTCTCCAAGAGTGTTCCTCGGCACCCACGTAGCATCACGGGGGTCGAACTCGGCGCCGTTCATCTGGTACACGCGGCATCCCAGATCTGGACACATGGTGACGTACATAGTCAAGGTCCATGCATAATAATGTTGTGCTCAAATATGGCGGTCAGTAATACTGTGCAGCAAATAGTACTACTCCGGTATAGAGGAAGTAAAATAACCGACTTATTATATATAGCCACTCTTGGCTACATGGATGAGATAGTAAGACATGGAAAAACAAAAATGGTGGCAGCTAGTGGGTTCAAGTCTTCAAGGGCCTAGCTAGCTATACGCGTCCTCCAAGGTAAAAAGTACTCCTACTAGTACTACAAAGTATACTACTAGTACAACAATGAAAGAGAAGGCGAGAGGGTTAAAAAATGGAATACCTGGGTAGATGGTGATGGTCCGATCGTGGTAGATTGTGTGACCATGTTGCACATCAGTGGTACCATGGGTAACGTCTACTAAGATAGTTGATCCCAATATGCCAAAGTCAGCTACAAGGTTCCAGGTTAGACCGAATCACGGATGCAAATGCACATCCAGGATCGGCGATCTTATTTTGATCGGGGGATGACTGGTCCCTGCAAAATAATGGAGTACCGTTAGGGATGCAAATGATGGTTTGTGCATTCCGTTTGTAATCTCTCGTACCGTAGGATGGCAACCAGATGAAACAAGTCCCCTGGCTTGTCACCGCGAAGATGCGGCCTAGATGGCGCACGGCGTCTTCGAACGTGTAGGGGTACAAATCTGCCGCCGCCAACATGCGCCAGCCTCTGCCGTTACTGCCTCTTCCATTGATGGCAATCCTTATGTCGAACACCGCGATGAGATAGTAATCGTCGTAGCCGCGTCGCTTTGTCGGCGGGTCCGCAATTGCTATCTTCTTCAATCTCATGTAGGCATCATCATACGTATTCAAGCCCAGCCAGTCCGGAAGGCCGATCCCAATGCTGGAGAAGGAGTCTACCAGAACGGGCGCACTGCTGTGGATGTTGTGCAAAATGATGGTGGTCTCCGGCCGGAGGTATGCAAGCCAATCTTCGTTGGCACCGACCCACACCTATATATAAGACGGTGGGCAGCGGAGAAATTACGGGATGGAAATGGAATAACTAAGTACTACATGATCAAACTCCATTACTGACCTGCTCATCGGACAAAATCCGACTACCTCTCAACGTCGGCAACTCTAGCGGAGTCAACGTGCAACCATGGCCAGGGAGCGGTGGACTGTTCGAAGTATTGTCCCATAGAAGAACCTTCTCCCCGAGGACGCATGGAAGACCAACAAGCATGGCCTTTTCCCAAGCCTGTTTAAGCAGCGACTTGAAAAAGTTGGTGCAGGAAGCACCGAGTCTTGCGGCGGTGAGGACGTTGGAGCGGCGTGCGATTTCTCCCAGAGGATCGTCGTCCAAGGTCTCCCAGCCCCGACGAGGAGGAGAACCGCCTGGCGAATCCATGGGAGCAGCGACGAACTGCCTTCTCTTCGGGGGGAGGGGAACTGGCGAGGAGGAGATAAGAGCGTAGTAACGCAGGGCCTCGTCCCTTCCAACTGTAGATCGTTCCTCAGTGAAGGGGTGAGGCTATTATTTACTACTAGTACTAGCATTATGGAACGTTATGGGATTGCATTATACTGTAAATAATAGCACTAGTAAGAAATTTTTGGCACTAGGTAGTAGTTTTTGGCGTGGATTAAGAAATTTTGGGTATGCTTTTGCCATTTTTTGTACACGCCAACTAGTGTCAAAAAACGTCTTACATTATGTGATGGAGGAGTACATACTCGTACTGTAGCAGTACTGATACTACTTTTCTCAACTAGTAGTGCGATGTACTGTACTTCTAGTCTAGTCTAGTATAGTGCACCAGTTTTGAACTCTTGAATCTCACGGCCAAGGAGCTACAGTTGGAAGTGGAGGGTACTACTGTTCTCTAGAACCATCGCTGTACTATCAATGCAGGGGAAGTACACCTGCGTAGTGGCCTAGTGGGTACTCTCGGTGCTCTATTCAGCCGCTCCTCTCACGTAGCTGGCCTACTCAGCCGCTCCTCTCACGCACACACTAGCAGCCTGTTTATCAGCGACGGTTACTGCGGGGGCAGAACATTTGAGTTATTTGATACAGCGAGACTAGGCTTTTCGCTTCCATTTGTGGAGGTGTAATGGATCTCGTCGAACTTTGTTAGTAGTTCCTTCTTTATGAATGAGATGAAGCAAAGCTTTTGCCTCCGTTTAAAAAAACACGTCAAGAGGAATTTCTTTTATAGTAGAGCCAATAATGGAGTGAAGTCCATGCGTGCAACGCCACAAGCTACAGAGTAGTAGTAGAGCACTTTACGTACAGAGCCATATTGCACAGTTCCCAATGCCCCGTCGGGCTTTTTCGGCTCCTCGGGCTTAATTGGGAGGCGCTAGTTTAAATATGCTACTAGCTGGAAGCTGCAAGCGAGGTGCGGCTAGGGCGAGCACGCGAGCCACGGGATGCTGGGAAGGAAAACCCGTTCACGTGGCTAGGCTGTCCAGTGCAGCCAGATTGTGGGGCCTCACGTCCGTTTGACTTCAAAACTCAAACTACCCGTGTAAAATATTGACTCGCAGCGAAGTGTAGTAGTACTATTTTTTTAAAAGGCCTCTGTGCGTTCGGCCGGGATCGAACCCACAAAACGAGGTATACACTCCCGCGACCACTAGTAGGAGTACAACGCAACCTAGAATCGCCTTTTGTCGCTAGTAGTACGTACATTGTTCCTTACAAGAAACCCCTAAGAGCATGGTTAATAGTATAGCCAGCTGCTGGCTATAAGCCAGTGCCATGTCATGTACGTCCCATCTTATAGCCAACATGTACAATAATAGATCAAATGAGTGTACTACTTTTTTATTATGTGGCCCACTTCTCATTCTCACAAAGTGCCTAGGAGCACGTGCTAGAGCTGGCTCTTCACGAAGAGCCCGCTTACCTTCTCTCTCCTCTTCTCTTTCCTCCAACTAAGCAGAAATATACTAGTTTATTTCTTATAGCCCGCTGACTCAGCTCTATTGTACTTGCTCTAATAATGCAAGAAACCACTAAAATGCCAAGAAACTACTACCACTTGCATACGTGGCAGACTTAAGATAAGACTACCTTACCAACCATTGTACATGCTCTTACCAACAAAAATCCTCGAGTGACCTCCTACCTCCGGCCCGTCCACCTAGTCATCCTCGGCCATGGGACGCAGCTACTGCCGCCGGCAGAAGGCGAGGTCAAAACCGCCGGCGGTGCGGAGCCCATGTTGCGGCAGCCCAGATGCCAGCTCCGTCCGGCGCTCGCGGCCGCTAGCTAGCCAAGATAGCTCCGTCCAGCTGCTTGTCTGCAAGGTTTGCTAGCTAGATTGGCACGGCAGCGCGGCGGCTTGCTCACACGCGCCGCGCTAAGGCCAGCCATCTAGCTCGAATGAAGGCCAGCGCGGCGGCTTGCTCGCTCATGAGTCACGCTCGGGCCAGCCTGCCAACCCGTGCGGAGGCCAGCGCGGCGTCCGGCCCGTCCGGCGGAGCGGCGGCCAACTCGCTCATCACCGGCGCCACCGACGAACACGCATCAGTACTGTTTGAAGTAATGTTCAGGAAAAATAATGATTTGAGGGGGAATAACAGGATAGAAGGTCAGATGTGGGTCCCTCGTGTCAACGCTCAAACAAAATGTGTTGGTTTAAGCTGCCTCGTCAGCACGGACGTGTGGGCCAACCCTGTCATAAATGAGTTTAAACGAACCTAATAGGTAGGAGTACTAGGTAGTTTTTGGCGTGGATTAAGAAATTTTGGGTATGTTTTTGCTATTTTTTGTACAATAGATTCTTCCTAGGGCTGGTTGAAAGTGGTAGTTTTTTGTTAAATACTCTACATATTGTAAGTAGGAGTGAAAGTTAAGCTTTGGAAGCCAATAAGCAAGGCTAGTTACATAGTGCATATGTGTACATGATTGAAAGTAAATATCAACCATGAGTGACTAATATCTTGATGGAAAACTCGAAACTATGGAATACTAGGAAAAAATGCATGGTTGGAAATACTAGCAATGTTCATGTCCGTTGCAACGAATCATAATTAGAATAATACTTATTCACAAACTTGGTACAAAACACTCTAATTTTGATATACATATGTCACTAGAGATATATTATGTTTCAATTAGAATATATTCCTTGGGCTGTTTTGGTGAGGTCAGGGAGGGATGTGGTTGGTTTTAAGATACTAATTATGGGTTTTTCTGCAAATTGGTAGACAAGTGGGATGTTGGTGAGAAAAGGCAACAACTTACCTCACAATCGTTAGATGTAGATCTAATGGTCAGAAACGATGGATGGCAGACACACCAGCATCACCAACTTAGTCTTGTGTAGGAGTACTAGCAAGATCCGTGCATTGCACGGAACATCAAGATGCATTTTTTTATAAAACACTTGTTGTGATTGACCCTTGCGGGAGTAATCCCATGTGTAAAAACTAATGATATCTCGAGTAATATGAGATAAGGTGAAGAGGAGTGGGGTGTGGTGGTGGTTGGTGGTCGGACTGAGCAGAGGCATGGGAATTGACGACGCTGGCAGTGGCCACCAGGCCAGTTTGTTCCAGAGGCTTCCTTTCTTAATTGCTCAACAATGAGGTTTGTTGGAGATAAGGATGAATGAGGGAAGGCCTTGTCTGCAAATGTGGAGAGGGGTGCGGGTATCTTTTAGTTTAATTTCCATCCGTCAGATATAGATCGGACGGTCTATATTGCAAGATGGCACACGTACCATCATCACCAACTCGATTTTTTATAAGAGAAGAAATATAAGTATGGAGATACAAACGTATTATCGATACTTGCTTCCGTAAACTAGCATCTACATTCTATTCAATGCCTCGGCATGTGGGGCCTTAGCACAATGACTTCTCGACTGTGTAAAACAAAGATTTTCCCGTCGCCGACAAGGAGGGGGTGACGGCGGCGCGCTTTTTGGCTTGCTCTAGTCCTAGTAGTCATACTAGGTGGTCTAAGCACGTGTAGATTTATTATTTTTCATGTCTCGTGTTCGCCGTACTGCCACGACTGTTGATGAATAGACGGTAAGTTATTCACGGGGAAACCCTTGTTGAGCGTGTTTGCGAGAGAGAGAGAGAGACAATGTGCGTGTGTGATATGTTAGAGACTGAGGCAATGATAACAGATTCTTTGTGTCTATGTGTGTGGAGGATAGAGAGAGACATGTACATGGGGCTTTGTGTTGTGTAACGTGGAGACACATATACATAATTAGAGAGTGAGTGTGTGAGATACACATGCGGACATGAGGAGAGATGAGGATCCAGATAAATGGGTGTTTGTGCGTGTCTGTGTGTGTTTGTGCACACGTTTGTGTGTGAGAGGGAGAGAGTGTATGTGGAGTAGAGAGACCACTGATGATGTAAACCTAGTATAAGGGCAGGGGGAATGGTGTGACATGTGTAGTAGCGAGATAGCACGGGTGCGGGCGGGGGGAGCAGACTATTTGGAAGAGACATCGAGTGTGTGTGTGGGAGAGGGGTGTGAGAGCGAGAGAAAGAGAGAGCTAGCGACGGAGAGAGAGAGAGAGAGAGAGAGAGAGAGAGAGAGAGAGAGAGAGAGGAAGAGAGGGGGCGAGAGGGGTCGTTTGTGTCCATAAATGGCATATAGATAGGGAGACAATGTTGATGTTGTCCGAAATTGGCCTATGAACGGAGACGCAAGGGAAGCGGGGCATCGTGTGTGTGATAGGGACTTCATGAGAGATCTAGAATAGATGGTGTAGAGAACAATGTGCGAAATCAAGAACGATTATACATTAGGGAGCTATGCAAAGAGTCACGACATATATGTATACAGGGAAGGAGCTGGGGCGGGTCCGCATGTGGGAGAGATAGAAAGAGGAGAGTGGTGCACAAGGAGACAAAGTGTGCTTGTTTGCAGTGGGGGTGGTGTGTGAGGTGAGTGCGCGAGAACCACATAACTAGGGAGATAGACATTTGGGGGCGACGTTTTGTGTGTATGGGAAATATACACTCTACATAGTGCGTGTGCTTGGGTAAGAGAGATAGCGGGAGACCTAGAGAGTGAGGGAAGAGATGTGTGCATGCCCGAGAGACAAAGTGATAGAGACCTATGTTGGGGTCCGGACTTTACAAGAGAGAGGGTGTTAATGTGCTCGTGTATTGGTGTTTGGGGGAGAGAACGACTTCTCTATGTGTGTGTGTGTGTGGTGGGGGGGGGGGGTTGACTTCAGATAAAGAGTGAGGTGTCTATATTTGAGGGACTTTAGCGTAATTGAGATATTGTGCACTCATGGTTGATCAATTTGTTTCACAGTTTGTACTATGAGATAACGATACTTTTGAACATGCATGATATACCTTGATGTACCAGAATTACAAACCTAAGATTGGAATTTTGGAATTCGACTCCATCATTAGCTTTTGTAATTCATTTAAACGGAGGTACATTTTTTAAGCCGGGATTTCGTGATTTCAAATTCATATATCAAACCTAGAGATATACACATACGGGCATGTTCAAACTTTATAATCATCCACTTTATTCATACACATACACATTTGTGCTTTTGTCATCATATTTAGGATAAACACATTTGGAATTTCATTTGAATTAGACCGTATGATGGTATTTGCTTGTAGTAGCTCAATGATCCATATTTGAATTGAATGGACAATCTAAGTTTCGAGTTGGAGACATTGATTTTCAAAACTTGCACATTATTTTTGCGTTGAAAACAAACAAATTGTCGGCCATGATATCATAGTCGGCCGTACGAGAGCAGAATACTTATAATTTTAGGCGCCAAAAGCTTTCAAACTTCCCGCTCACATCGAAATATCACGTGCCCGAAAGTTTAGCCCTGCGATATTCCTGTTTTACCCCTGCCACATGAACGGAAAAGGGCTGCTTTGGTAACTCCATTGTTTTCCCCTCATTGCCCCCAACATTCTTCCCCAGAGCCCCTCCCCTTCCCCTCCCCGACCCCCAACCACGGCAAGCCGCCGAATCTAGTCCTCCGCCGCAGCGGTGGACCTCACACCCCACCGGATCAACCTTCTGCACCTTGGAACCCCCAACTGCCAACTCACCACTTCACCGGAGCCGCTTCAGCGACTGGCTTGTCCACCGCTCCAGATCTCCTTGACCGCCATCATGGTCCACCGCACCGGATCTGCTTAACCGGCGCCCTCGTCCACCACAGCGTAGGCCCTTCACTGACTCCCTCGTCCACCCCTTCGCTGGCCCTTCATACAAGCCCTCGTCCACCGCAACAGATCCGCCTCACCGAAAGCACTGTACAACGCGCCCGCCGAAGCCTTCGTCCACTGCACCGGACCCGCTCCACGGACGCCATATTCAACTCCACCGGCCCTGCTTTACCGAGGCCGCAGCCTCATCAGGTTATTTCAATTTGTACTCCTTCGGTTTTTCTCTTTATCGTGCAACTGTTCACTTACCACAGATGAGCTTTCTTGTATGTCGACAGGCGCCGCAACCGTAGCACCGGAGCCGCTTCAGCGACCGTGACAGCCGGCCCAAACTCAACCGCAACACGAGCACCATCGACGATCCTTAGCTATCAAGTATGACAACGATACCCATACGCCGCCGAGAATCAGGTACTATTATCCAACGGCCGGCGCCTACGTTCACATTCCTAGCATAAGCACCGCACCTTTGAATTTCTTCAGGGCATCATTCAGTTTTTCATGAGACGCGTTATTCTGCTTGCACTTGTAGGGCCATACTTCTGGCAGTGAACATGTTACATGTGCTAAATTACATACCAGTGCACATATGTTCTCTATGCTTAATTACACATCAGCAAACTAGCATGTGGTTCCGCTGCTTTTTGTTCGTTTTACCCTACATTTTCTGATGCTAGCTATTACATCACTGCTCCGAGCCTCTGTTCATTACTTGTTTGTGTGTTCTTGATCTTCCCAAGTTGCATGACTAATTTGATGCTTCTATTAATTATGGAGCTGCCAACCCCATCAAGCAAAATATTTGTTCTTTTGGGGCTGGCACCTCGAACAAGCATAAAAATAGAGGGAAGCAGATATATTGTCGTGTATGCACACACCCTTCTTTCATTAGTTTAGATGAACCATTGATGATCAATTCGGACCATTGCATGCGATTAAAATTAATTTTACCTAAATAGATGGTGCAGAATAAACTATAACAACTAGATTTGCAACCACGGGATGCTGACGATATCTTCAAAGAACATTGCAACAGCAGCTAGGCTTCACAGCAACATATGGTAAGCCAGTGTGTTTTAGTACATGTGAAATGTAATGCGAGTGGGCTGCTTTCTTGGCTTGTGCCCTCAACGTGTAATCCTACCGAATTACAAATAGTTTAGTTGTCTGCTTTTGCTGTATTGCTTGATTCGAATGCTTATTTGTTGTTACGCTATACCTGAGTTGGCCAATATGTCAGCAGTGCCTGCTGTACTATCGTAAAGAAATGCATGCCTATTTCATTTGAGTCCTTAACTTTTCCTCTCAACTTCATCACAAGACTGTCTTCGTAGTTTATATGAGGCCACACTGTTAAGTGCTTTCTCAGATTATTTCAACTGCTTAGATGCCTTGGCAACTTAAATATAGCGGTTGTACACTCCCTTTCAACTAGGGATGTCAACTGGGTCCCGTTTAATCCCGATTAAAGTCCACTAGTGGTATGATAGTTCAAAAGAGTTTTTGTTTTTTGAGGAAAATGAACTAGGGAGGTAGCAAAAACTAACTAGATGGGACTGGCGGATGTCGTTTATTTGCCACTTACATCCCTAGTTTCATCTTACCATTTTAATTTCTTTTCGGCTGATGCTGCTTCGAACCATTTAAATATAGTTTGCCATGCTCGGCAATAATTCGTCCATCGTTTACCATGTAAGCTTACTGCCTGGATCATATGATAACTATCTCTTACTGATGTCAAGCGGAAACCTTTCAGGCTGCCGTTCACACTAGGACACAATGTACAACCCCAGAATCTATTTGTGGAAGCAGTGCACCATCCATGTTACCAGATGGTAGCAGTTCAGAGGCAACACCGCCGGAGAGCAGTCTGAGCACAGATATTATAGTGCTTGAGGCTCTACTAGAGGCAGAAAGAGATGGTGTGGCTGCCATGAATGAGGTAATCTTTATCTTGAGGCTGGAAATTACGGAATTAGCAGCATGCATTATGCAAGCAACCCAAGAATTGGAGGAAGTAAGAATGTTGCATTTGAAGACGGAGGAGGTCCTGCTGTTTCTGCTATCTGAAGCCCAAGGTAATCCCGGTTCTTCTTTAGATACCAGTTGAAATTGTCATTAGATTATTGTACTTGCATGTTGTGTCATGTCTCTGAATGGATTATGTTGCAAGACCCCCTATGTTGTCCATGTGTTTTAATGATCCGAATTTTTTAGGCGAGGTAATCCTCAATACTTGTATGATTGGATGAAATAACTGTTTGACTCAGAGTGTATCCAACCTACTGAATTCGAAGATCACGACATTTCTAAATCATAATCATATATAAATGTGGAATAAATCTTTGTTGTGGTTTTGAAGAAATAAATAACAAAACGTATAATTATCTGTGGATATTCATAATCGAATACAAATTGGATTTGAATTTAGTTTGCCAGGTCCCAGGGCAAACGTGAATGCTAATTCTCCCAAGTTTTGAACGAAGCGGCTAAACACCCACTATAATTTGTGGGCTGCCCGAAGCAAGTGTTTGCGAGATGGAAATTATTGTCTATCGCTGACACTTGACATCCTTATCGACCGGATTTACACTGCTGTCGATAGGGGTAGACTAGTAACTTCAATCAGACATGACACGACGGCCTCTGAGCCCATTCAGACACGGTGGGCGCCAAACGTGGGCGGCAAAACACATTTGATTCAAGCTCGTCCGAAAGACATGTGTCTCTTCCTCCATTTCCCCATTCATACACGGTGGGCGGCAAAACAAACTCTCCTCGTCCGAAATCGATGTAGGCTAATATTTTAAATAGGGGCAGATGTGTAACTTCCATCAGACGTGACACAACCGCCCTACCTGTCAGCCCCGTTCATACACCGTGGGCGCCAACCTGGGCGGCAAAACACCCTCTCCTCGCCGAAATAGTTACCGGCAAATATTTGGGAGATGCGAGATTACCGTCCTATCCCCAACCGACGCGATGTCCGAAATTTTAAACGGGGGATAAGTTCGTAACTTTCCCCCATTTCAGAGAAGCGCGTCCCAAAGTTTGAGATCCCCCCTCCCCTCCATTTCCCCATTCATACACCGTCGGCGGCACGACAACCTCCGCACTGCGGCCAGCCTCCTCCGTCCGCCACCCCATCCTCCACCTTGCCGGAGCCGCTACCCCTACCCCGTCGTCCACTGCAAGAGATGGACGTCTCTCATCCACGGCGCTGGACCAGGATCCTTTCATCGCCTCCTCTCGCTTCATCGGCGCCGTCGTCCACCTTGCCGTTGCCGCTCCTACGACCGCCTCGTCCACGGCAACAGGATATATCCCCCGACCCGGCCGTCTGCCGTCTAAAGTCTTCTTCCCCGCCGCCGACAGCCATCGCACCCGCAGCACCCTCAACGTATCAGCATAGGCCTACACGGCGTCGCAAGAGAGGTGGTACTCTTCCATATGTGCTTAAGTTATTGATCTCACCCGGAAAATAGATCGTAATTTGTTTACTGTACTTTTCTTGTCCGTACCAAATCGTAGTGGCTAGTTGAAAGCAAACATTGGTTGCGAAGTAGCTTTGTCCGGTTTGCACCTTCAGATCCGCCATGGCACGGGCACTATACTCGTAAAGCTTATGGTTTCCCCCCTTTATATTCACTACCATCATCGTAGGTGCTTCGTGTCGTGCTAGCACTGCTCCTCAAGACCTCAACCCAAAGCTTACGTGTTGAAATACGAATCTGATATGATGCTCATATCACTAAAACAGAGAACGTTTAATTGGTCACCTAATGTTCCTATATTCGTTTCGAAAAGCATGTGCGCCACCCACTGGTCCAGCTAGTTCCACTTTCCTGATTTTTCTCTTGATGCTTAGGGTTTTCCCCTTTTATCTACTCTACTATGATCTGCGTAGGTGCTTTCTGTCGTACTAGCATTACTCCACCCTTCAAGCTAAACAACACAACACTCAGAATTCGAAAGCTTAGTTGTTCAAATATGATTGTGATATGATACTGATATTAGTTAACCGACACATTTAATTGGTTAGCTAAAGGTCCCACTTGAGTTTCCAAATGCATGTCGCGACATATAGAGAGACAGCATAATTGCATTTCTTTGTCACTTGTTGACCGTACTTTCTTGTCCATACCAAATCTTAGTTGTTATTTCAAAGCAAACATCGGTTGCTAACTACCCTTTGCGCGGTTTGCAGCTTCAGATCTGCCATCCCACTGCCACGGTCAACACTGTACTCATCATGCTTATGTTTTCCCCATTTTATGATGACCACAATCAGCCTACGTGGTTCGTGTCGTAATAGCACTGCTCCACCCATCGAGCTAAACAAGCTTAGTTGTACAAATTCATATATGATATTATTGCTGATATTAGTAAAACTGAGAGATGTTTAATTGGTTAGCTAAATGTTCCTACTTTAGTTTCGAAATGCATGTGAGCCACATATGGAGAGACCGGAAAGAATAGTATTTCTCTGTGCGCTCTGGTTCATCATGGGTGGCCAACCGACATTGTATTGAAAGACTTGTAATATCTTCAATCTGCTTGCTCTTCTGCTCTTCTTTAAGATGATACTCTTCTCTTGCGGTCGACTGGTCAGGTCGAGTTGTTCTCCCTTAGTATATTTTGAATCTGTCAGGTCAGGTCGACTTGTTCTTCTTTACTATATGTTGAAGCTATCATCTGCGAAGTGTCATCACTTCTGGAGCTCTCATATTTTGAGTAGTAGGCCACATTATATTAATGCACACAACAAATTACAGCATGCATGGCATCTTTTAAAAGAATTGCAGAGATAGCACAAAGGGGTTTACAGGGAGGCAGTATTGGATTAGAATCACTTCTGCATTACAAAGAAAATCTCACTTGTTTTTATGTTTTCATGCATGTCAGATATTGAACATTATCAAAATGAATATGAGAATGGGCGCACGAGAGGAATATTGCGGAACGATCCACTGGCTAACAAACTTGGCATGGTGGAGGATGGCCTATCTTATTCACCCATCAAGGTGCTTGCTCTAACTTTGCAAAGTTGTATTGGTCGCACATATTTTGCATCTGACCTCTTGCATTACTTCTACTTTGTTACACCATCTGCTTAGTTTAAGCATCATATATGAGTATATGCCATACCTATCCATTTTCTGTACCTATTCCATGTGTCGTCACACTATGTTTTTCCAGTCAAATGTTGTTCTTTCGTAATAGATGTCCAAAAGGAAGAGGGTGAGTGCAGATCCTCAAGGAGTACAAACTAGGTATTTGGAAAAGGTAGTGATACCTGTTAAATCAGATAGATCAGCAGCCACAGAAAACACAGGCCCAACTGTACCACACTTTACCCCTACTCCAGTGGCCAAACCCCTATTAGAACTGCTGGGAGCCCAGCGTCAGGTACTGTCTATGATATCAATTCAAAATTTGAACTCCTAAATTTCTGCTTGTGCCTTACCTTCTCTCTTGTATGAAAACTAATTTCAGATGAATCTCCTTGCTCAAAGGATCATACGATCTCAAAACAATAATGGGCTCTGCATTGCTCTTGTCAGTACCTCTCTCCCTTTTGCCTTGTAACGCTGTACTTAATTAATTGCTATTTGATTATGTATCATCAGTCTGCACCTGAGCTTCATTATCCTCTGTTTCTTCCAATATTATTTGATCTATATTTACTCTTTGCAAAATGTAGAATAATGGCAACGCTTATAAAGAATTTTCTTTGGGGAATTTATTGAATTATCCTTCCATCAACATGGAGAAGGGCTTTGTCCAGCCCGTGTTAACATGTAATGTAAGTTCATCCTTCTCAAGCCTTCAAACTTTGTTCTAGTATAGATTTGGATAGGCATCATTTCCTCCACTGCTGTTTGCTTTGCTGTTTACATCTGATTGGATGTTTGCAACAACTACCAGTTTCAAATTGTAGTTGTAAAAACATGTTCCTTATGCAGAACAGATCCATTTATTTGCTTATATAATTGTGAAACCTGTTACGTGTCTCCTTGTTTCTCTTTCAGACTCGTATCTCTTACGCCAGGCAGAACTTTAGGGAAGATAGTCAGCCAAACCATCTTGAGGACAGCGAGATGACCACAAGGTCCTGTCTTGATGAAGACAGTGAGTTGAAGCTACTCACCAGCAGGTGTGAGACAACCTCTGTGCAGTCGCTGCCTCAATCAGTTCGACTTCTTCAGTCTCAACTTAAAGCGGAAAGGCTTGCTTCAGCTCAGCTCCGACTTGAAGTCAAAGATGCAATGAAGATGTCAGAGGACTGCCGTGCGCATCATCATGCCTTAAATCTAGTGTTGATGCATCTATCGTTGACACACTGAGGTCTACTCAGCTTCTTCAGCTGTTTGGGGGGCCCGACGTGGCCAGGCCTAGTGCCTTCTGATGTGCTCTCAGTTTTGTATATTCTTATGTCGGCGCGTTTATTTGCACCGGTGGCGAACTTTGATGCCCAGTGGATGTAATATGTGTGATAGCCGTGATAGCCTAGCGTAAGTTGCTTGCTTATTTATTTCCTTGTTGTCTTGTTTATTTGTTTGCTTGTAGTCATTGCGGTTATTTTTCCGCGGTTTGCTAGTGGCTGCAATAACCTGTTTTTTAAAACTAGGCCACAATAACCATGGGCTAATATTTATTGTAGTGACACTGGACCTCCTACGGGCCGTAGAAACAGTGGGCCTTCTACGGGCCGTAGAAACAGTGGGCCTTCTACGGGCCGTAGAAACAATGGGCCTTCTACGAGCCGTATCATTAATGGGCCTTATACGGGCAGTATGATCGATTGGCCAAACATGGGCCAATAACAGGCCGCATTATGGCCGTAAATGGGCTAGAGTTGGAATCGCCCGTTCATGGGCCGACCATAACGGGCCATCATTAATAGGCCGTATTTGATGACGCTATGAAAATGGCCCAACATATTAACGGACCACAAACGGGCCGACTGTAACCACGGGCTGAATTTGGCCCACAAGCAGAAAATGACAGTAACGGGCCGTAAGTAAACGAATGCTGGAAATGAGCCCAAGAATAAATGGGCTCTGAGAAGGCCGAAAGATAACATGGGCTGGAAACGGCCCAACGGAATAACGGGCCATTAATGGGTATAAAGTGATACACTGTTCATTACGGGCCAGTTTCACCACGGGCCGTTAATGGGTGTAAAGTGATACACTGTTCATTACGGGCCAGTTTCACCACGGGCCGTTAATAGGCCAAGAGTTACATAGGGCCTCATATGGGCCGAAAGACGTCATGGGCCATACATGGGCCAGAAGTGAAAACGGGCTGGAATCATATTGGGTGGCCCAGATGATGCTACTGGGCCTAATTCGGATAGGGCGTAACGGGCCTTGGGTTAGCGGGCTGTAAATGGGCTATATGCGAACATGCCGTTAACAGGCTTTACATGGGCCGGCCCGCCACCTTTTGACCAAGTCAAACGGGCCGGCCTTTTCACAGGAATGGGCCTCTGTTGGGCCGTGCCACGTGTCGACGTATCATAGGCGCCTTCTGTCCAATGAGTGGATGACATCTGTCCCAACGATGAGCCGACACGTGTTTCCTCTAGCCAATGATGATTTTACACGTGGAAAATCCCCATTGGTCGGGGCTGTTAACGGGTTATCGGATGCAAAACCCGACCCGATATCTTAACGGTGTTCCGTTACGGTGGATGCCACGTGTCGGTCACCCTTGACGAAAGCACTTCTGTGACGCGGGATTTATCGTCATGGAAGTGGACACTTCCGTGATGATAATTTTGGTAATGTCATGGAACACTTCTACGACAGCACAGGTATGACTATCTTGATTCTGTCATAAAATCATCATGGATGTACATGCATGACAGAAAATGCGACCTACTGTGACAAACACGTATCATCACGGAAGTGTATTTTTTTGTAGTGTTGTTCTCGGCGCAGAGTGCTATATCCGGATCGCTGACGAGGGTGATTATTCCGTTAGGCCCGTGCATTTTCAGCTTCATATACCCATAGTGAGGTACAGCTTGAAAGCGCATGAAGGGTTCTCGCCCCAACAGGGCGTGATTGTCGGTGTCAAAACCGGCGGATCTCGGGTAGGGGGTCCCGAACTGTGCGTCTAGGATCGATGGTAACAGGAGACGGGGGACACGATGTTTACCTAGGTTCGGGCCCTCTCTATGGAGGTAATACCCTACTTCCTGCTTGATTGATCTTGATGAATATGAGTGTTACAAGAGTTGATTTACCACGAGATCGTAATGGCTAAACCCTAGAAGTCTGGCCTATGTGAATATGGTAATGAGTATCCGCCTATCCGGACTACGCTCTCCGGTTTATATAGACACCGGAGAGATCTAGGGTTACATGGGGTCGGTTACATAAGAAGGAATCTTCATAGTTGGTCGCCTAGCTTGCCTTCCACGCCAAGGAGAGTCTAATCCGGACACGGGTATAGTCTTCGTCCTTCATATCTTCACAGCCCATCAGTCCGGCCCAATGAATAACAGGCCGGACGCTCGAGGACCCCTTAGTCCAGGACTCCCTCAGTAGCCCCTGAACCTGGCTTCAATGACGAGGAGTCCTGCGCGCAGATTGTCTTCGGCATTGCAAGGCGGGTTCCACTTTTTCCGAGCTCCAAGATAGTCTTCGGATGCGATGATAGTATCCGGACCTGTCACACACCATACACAACCGCAGAGAGAATATATATATTTTTACACGAGTTCCATCCGCCGACATTTTTTGTAACACGACATTGCATCTGACCGGTCATAATTCCCAACCGTTATTGTGTTCGACGCCCGACGCCTCGTGACGCGGTTGCCATTGGCATGTTTTGTCAAAGCAGAGATTGTGTCCCCTTATCGCGGGATTCTCATCAATGCGGGCATGGGTAACCCAACCGTGCCGTTTATACAGCCCTTGGGAATAGGCGAATCTTAAGGTGAGTGAGGAGGCGTTTAATATTTGCTGCCTTTATAAGGGGATAAGGATTCCCTCTTCCTCTTCTCACGCTCTCTCTGTCTCCGCCTTTCCAATCTCGAGCTCCAGCGCCCAAGTTCTCATCTCCTTTCCACTCAAGAAACCATGTCCGGATCCGGTGGTCAGGGCAAGTGGATGGTCTCCTCCATCAAGGAGGAGGACATTACTGAGCTTCGGGCGGCCGGATATTTGGCGAAGGAGATCGCCCACCGTCTGCCGGCCGAGGGGCAAGTCGTCCCCACACTGAAGCCCACCGAGAGGGTAGTATTCATCCCCCATTTCTTCCGCGGGCTAGGGTTTCCACTCCACCCTTTCGTCCGCGGGCTGATGTATTATTACGGGATAGATTTCCATGATATGTCCCCGAATTCCTTCCTCAACATCTCGGCGTTTATCGTCGTGTGTGAGGCCTTCCTCCGCATCCAACCCCACTTCGGGCTGTGGCTCAAAGTCTTCAACGTGAAGCCGAAGGTGGTGGATGGCCAGCACGCGGAGTGCGGAGGAGCCATGGTGAGTAAGCTGTCCAACGTCTCCTGGCCCAAGGGCACTTTTGTGGACACAGTAAAGGAGTGGCAGAAGCAATGGTTCCATCTCACTGAACCTCGTGGCACCACCTGGGCCGCAGCTGCCGAATTCCGCTCCGGTGCTCCCATGCGACTCACCTCCTAGGTCGAGAAGAGTCCGGACTGGTGTTCACCTAACGAGCTGATAGCGCTGCAGACGCGCGTTCAAAGCATGGTAACCAAGAATGTCAAGCTCGTCGATGTAATCCAGGTGATGCTAGTTCGCCGGATTCTTCCGTTCCAGCGCCGAAGCCGCCCTCTGTGGGAGTTCAATTCGAAGAAGCACCAGACCTTGGTAAGGCTCTTCGAGACTACTCACTAAGGCGCCTGGAAGTTGCTTTTTAAGGGCAACGAGAAGCCACCAGCCACGGATTCAGACCGTGGTCATGATTGTAAACACCCCGCTAGCGAGGTATGTTATTTTTTATGTACCCCCAACTTAATTGTTTCGAGGACGAAGTGTGAGCTTTTATCATTGCTTTTTCAGGACTGGATGGAGAGTGCTACCTCTTGAGCACTGCGTTGGTTTTCCCTTGAAGAGGAAAGGGTGATGCAGCAAAGTAGCGTAAGTATTTCCCTCGGTTTTTGAGAACCAAGGTATCAATCCAGTAGGAGGCCACACACGAGTCCCTCGCACCTACACAAACAAATAAATTCTCGCAACCAGCGCGATAAGGGGTTGTCAATCCCTACACGGTCACTTACGAGAGTGAGATCTGATAGATATGATAAGATAATATTTTTGGTATTTTTATGATAAAGATGCAAAGTAAAATAGAAAGCAATAAAAATAACGAAGTGTTGGAAGATTAATATGATGGAAAATAGACCCGGGGGCCATAGGTTTCACTAGTGGCTTCTCTCAAGAGCATAAGTATTTACGGTGGGTGAACAAATTACAGTTGAGCAATTGACAGAATTGAGCATAGTTATGAGAATATCTAGGTATGATCATGTATATAGGCATCATGTCCGAGACAAGTAGACCGACTCCTGCCTGCATCTACTACTATTACTCCACACATCGACCGCTATCCAGCATACATCTAGAGTATTAAGTTCATAAGAACAGAGTAACGCTTTAAGCAAGATGACATGACGTACAGGGATAAACTCATGCAATATGATATAAACCCCATCTTGTTATCCTCGATGCATGGCAACAATACTATACGTGCCTTGCTGCCCCTACTGTCACTGGGAAAGGACACCGCAAGATTGAACCCAAAGCTAAGCACTTCTCCCATTGCAAGAAAGATCAATCTAGTAGGACAAACCAAACTGATAATTCGAAGAGACTTGCAAAGATAACCAATCATACATAAAAGAATTCAGAGAAGATTCAAATATTGTTCATAGATAAACTTGATCATAAACCCACAATTCATCGGTCTCAACAAACACACCGCAAAAGAAGATTACATCGATTAGATCTCCACAAGAGAGGGGGAGAACATTGTATTGAGATCCAAAAAGAGAGAAGAAGTCATCTAGCTAATAACTATGGACCCGAAGGTCTGAGGTAAACTACTCACACATCATCGGAGAGGCTATGGTGTTGATGTAGAAGCCCTCCGTGATCGATGCCCCCTCCGGCGGAGCTCCGGAACATGCCCCAAGATGGGATCTCACGGGTACAGAAGGTTGCGGCGGTGGAATTAGGTTTTTGGCCCCGTATCTGGTAGTTTGGGGCTACGTAGGTATATATAGGAGGAAGGAGTATGTCGGTGGAGCAACAGGGGGCCCACGAGGGTGGAGGGCGCGCCCAGGGGGGTAGGCGCGCTCCCTACCTCGTGCCCTCCTGGTTGATGTCTTGACGTAGGGTCCAAGTCCTCTGGATCACGTTCGTTCCGAAAATCACGTTCCTGAAGGTTTCATTCCGTTTGGACTCCGTTTGATATTCTTTTTCTGCGAAACTCTGAAATAGGCAAAAAACAACAATTCTGGGCTGGGCCTCCGGTTAATAGGTTAGTCCGAAAAATAATATAAAAGTGTATAATAAAGCCCAATAATGTCCAAAACAGAATATAATATAGCATGGAACAATAAAAAATTATAGATACGTTGGAGACGTATCAGAGAGGGCGAAGCGGATCCAGTGTCCGGCTCCACTGCATGAAGAACCAGTCATCCCGCGTCTAGCGAAGATGCTGGTGCCGGCGCCATATAAGGCGCCGGAGAAGAAGGCCGAGAAGAAGGCAAAGGGGGCCAGGAGTGGCCCCCGTCGCAAGGGCACTTTGGACGTGACGTCCGAAGACGACGAAGCTCATTCCTCTGTCCCTGAGGACAACGACGAGGAAGAGGAGGAGGAGGAAGAAAACAACCCTCCCCCTGAGGAGAGGAAGGAGAAGAGGGCGGCTTCGGCGCATCTGGAGGCGGAAACGCCCAAGAAGGGGAAGGGCGTCCCAGCGGTCAACACCGCGTGGGACGTTGACAGCAGTCCGGGACGACGCCCCCGCACTAAGCCCCAGGCCTCATCGTAAGTGACATGGCTCGCTCGTGCGCACATCCGGCCCTTTCTCTCCATTATCTTGACATAGTCAACTGTACTATTGTAGTCCGGCCCGCGACCTAATCCAACGATCCTCGTCTGGAGGTTCGTTGGCTCCGTCGGAGATGGCAAGCATGTCGCCACCGCCTGCTTATTCCCCCAGGGCCAGGGATGACACCGAAGTGTTGTCCCGGAGGGCCGCTCCAAACAGGGGAGGAGCCCAGGACGCTGTCCGGGAGGCGCCACGAGGCGAAGCCTCCACTGCCAGACACATGGGGGAGCTGATCCCCATGGAGACTGGCGAAGAGGGACGCATCCAGTTCGGCCCTCAGCCGAATACGATTCCGGAGACCCCTATGGCTCCGGAGTCGGGCGAGCAGCCCCCTTTGAAGGAGGGGGTGCGCCGCTTCCACCGGTGGCCCCTGTCCATCCAGGGGTGCCGGATAACCTGATGGAGGCGCTACGAGGCGCCTCCATCGTGGACGAGCACCGTGTCCTTATGGGTGCGGTGATCGAGAATGTTCAGTCCGCCAAGAGTGGACTGAACGAAGCCTGCAGCAACCTGTTAACAGGTTTCGAGGTAAGTGACATAGAAAGAGAAAAACCCCATGTAGTCAGTAGCCCCTGAGACACTGTCCGGTATTCGGCGGGAAGAACCGGACAGAGGATCGATCCTTTGTTATAGGAGACTAACTTAATATGTACCAATAAGCAGGCGTCACTGTTGGCCGCAACTGCACATGCTGCCGAAGTCTCTGAACTGAAGCAGAGGCTGGAGCGGACCGAGAACGAGCTTGGCGAGGTTAAGATTCGGCTCCAGGAGGGGCAAGGTGAGTGACGACTCGCTGTGTGTTCGTAAAGAACAAACGTTGTATGTTGACCGTAGTGTTGTAATATGTGCAGGAGCCACGACCGAGGTCGAGGCCCTAAAAAAGGCCCTGGGTGAAGCCGAGGAGAAGGCTTTCCAGCAGCAAGCCGCCTGGAAAAAGCTCAAGGCCCGGGTCAAGGAGGTCCAGCAGGAGCTCCAGGATGCGGTGAAAAAAATGCGAGGCCTTGGAGCATGATGCGTTGGTTCAAGGGGCCGAACTCGCCAAGGCTCGTCAGAGCATGGAGACCGCACGGAATGAGGCCCAGGCCGCCCTCCAGGAGATCCAGGAGGCCAAGAAGATCACGGCGGGTAAGGCATTTAAGATGCAAAGCAAGTATGCGGAGAAGCAGTACCTTTTACTAACCCGGGTTCGAAGTTCCCCAAGGGCTTTTGCGGATCTACCACGCAGCGTATCAGACGCTTCGGAGTTCTACCGAGCCGAAGGAGGGGGTTCTTCGGAGAAGCTATTCTGGTCGCAGTATGCGACGCCAGAGCATCCCGTGTCCTTCACCGATCAGCTGAAGCAGCTGGTGGAGCTGCACAGGGTGGCCGAACTAGCCATGAAGGATTTGATGATCCGGCTGTGGCCAGCCGAAGCTATGCCCGGCAGCTACTTCGGACTCATGAGGCGGCTAGTGGAAGCCTGTCCGCGCCTGGACACCGTCAACCGATCGGCCTGCATCGAAATTGCCCGCATGGCTTTCGCCCGTTGCAAGATGTGGTGGGCGAAGATGAACGCTGTTGACGTGGCCCGAGGGCCGCCCGAGGGCAAGGAGCACCGCACACCCGAGCGATATTTTGCGGATGTCCTAGAAGGGTCTAGACTTGCAGCAGCGCAATGTGGGCAGGACATTATTTTTGAATGAGTACATTCGTGTTTTGTCCATGCCTTGTATGATAAAAACAAAGCCGGTGTGTAATATAATGCTTGTTATGTTTTAATTGTTTCCTCCTGTGCGGCCGTGTTGTGTGAAATCTGAGGGTTGGCCAGTCCTCGGCTTCTGCCCTCACGTAGGTAGTACGGAGGTGTTCGGGATGGTATCTAAACAATCTTTATCCAATTATATGGTCCTTGAAGGAGTTACTTAGCGCTACGAACCAAGCAATCAGACTATGCGGCTTCACTTAGCCATGGGAGTTTTATAATAAAACATGTGCACAACCCCTGGTATACGAACCAGAGTGCGGTCGGCGCTTGATCGGGAAGTGCCGATCCTTCACGGAATGCGGAAAAAATCTCCAACGATTTGTGACCTCCGAACAGCTAACCGGCTCTCGCCGCATCATGACAGTCAGTTTTCGGCTTTCTCTACTGAGGTGCTCATCTGGTCAAGGCCAGGGCACAATCACAGTAGTTCTCCCTTTACTACCCTAGCCGATATAGCGGAACATAGGGTAGCAAGCACAGGAGCCGGGCAACCCAACTATTGACCAAAGACATGATTCGGAGCCGATGCATATAATGCTAAATTCGGGGTGCCGAACTTATATGTATGAAAAGTGTTCGGACTTTGTTGCCGTATTATGGGGCGATGGGGAGCCCCTGGCGAATATGAAACGTACCAAAGTGTACGGATGCAGTCGATAAGCAGATCGAAATAAAATGAAGTAAGAAGCGAAAACCACAGAAACTGGGCCGCAAACCATTTACATTATAACTGGATGGATATGTCAAGGCGTATCTTGTACAAATAGTGCGATAAGCATCCGGGCTATTTAACATGTCGGGATCAAGAGGGCGCAGCGTGCGGGTCCTGAGAAATAAGTGGAAATACCGTCAAGAAGAACGTATAGAGGTTACCCTACACACCTATGTTGCTTGCCTCCTTTGTATGCCGATCCTTCAAAGGGACTGGTGATCAGGCCCGTGGGAAAACGAACCTGAAACAAAAAGGAACAGGTGAAAGTATGTGTGTCCGGGGTCGGTCTAGCCGAACTGTAGATCCCAGGTTAGCTTGTGCCTCCGTCGATGTCCATGGGATTTTGAGTGCGTAATTATGTACGCGTGGTGCGAATGCCACTAGTTCATCGGGACTGGGACGGAGGCCGAATTGCTAATCGAGCTCTTGACGAGCCGTGCTATCCTGCTGCAGTGTAGTCCGGAACCTCTTAATGATGTCCAGGGGCTCGACAGTTGTACTATGGTGCTGCTTGAGAAGGCCGCTCTGTACCTCTGCTGCTAGGGCGGCGGTGTGCTCCTCTGTTTGGAGGGAGCGTTCCGTATTGCCATTGACTGTTATGACGCCGCGTGGACCGGGTATTTTGAGCTTGAGATAAGCATAGTGTGGCACTGCGTTGAATCTAGCAAACGCGGTTCGCCCGAGCAGTGCATGGTAGCCGCTGCGGAAGGGGACGATATCGAAGATTAACTCTTCGCTTCGAAAGTTGTCCGAAGAACTGAAGACCACCTCTAGCGTGATTGAGCCCGTACAGCGGGCTTCTACGCCTGGTATGACTCCTTTGAAGGTAGTCTTTGTTGGTTTGATTCGTGAGGGGTTAATGCCCATCTTCCGCACTGTGTCCTGATAGAGCAGGTTAAGGATGCTACCACCGTCCATCAGGACTCGTGTTAGGTGAAACCCGTCAATAATTGGGTCAAGGACTAGTCCGGCTGAACCGCCATGGCGGATACTAGTTGGGTGATCTCGACGATCGAAGGTGATCGGGAACAACGACCATGGATTGAATTTTGGGGTGACTGGCTCTACCGCGTAGACGTCCCTAAGTGCTCGCTTACGCTCCCTTTTGGGGATGTGTGTAGCGTATATCATGTTCACCGTTTTGACTTGAGGGGGAAATTTCTTCTGCCCCCGAGTGTTCGACTGCCGGGGCTCTTTCTCCTCGTCCTCACTTTGTGATCCCTTTTCTTTGTTTTCGGCATTTAACTTGCCAGCCTGCTTGAAAGCCCAACAATCCCTGTTGGTATGATTGGCTTGCTTATCCGGGGTGCCGTTTATCTGGCACGGACAGTCGAGTATGCGGTCCAGGCTGGAAGGTCCTTCGTTGTTTCTTTTGTAGGGCTACTTCCGTTGGCCGCACTTGGAGCCACCGAATCCGGCGTTTGACTGTGGTGTCATCGGTGTTGTCGCCATTGCTTTGGCGTTTGTGTCTATTGCGCCGGAGCTTGCCGGTGCTGTTCTTGGCCTCAGTGGGGCCTGCCTCGCTGGCTGTGTTTTTGCTACGAGCGAGCCAGCTGTCCTCACCCGCGCAAAAGCGGGTCATGAGTGCCGTAAGGGCTGCCATAGACTTCGGCTTTTCTTGGCCGAGGTGGCGTGCTAGCCATTCGTCAAGGATGCTGTGTTTGAAGGCTGCTAGGGCCTCGGCATCTGGACAGTCAACGATCTGGTTCTTTTTGGTTAGGAACCTAGTCCAGAATTTTCTAGCCGATTCTCCAGGTTGTTGAACTATGTGGCTTAAGTCATCGGCGTCTGGTGGCCGGACATAAGTTCCTTGGAAGTTGTCCAAGAAGGCTTCTTCCAAGTCCTCCAAGCTGCCGATAGAATTTTCAGGCAGGCTGTTAAGCCAGTGCCGAGCTGGCCCTTTGAGTTTTAGTGGGAGGTATTTAATGGCATGGAGGTCATCTCCTTGAGCCATATGGATATGGAGAATAAAATCCTTGATCCATACTGCGGGATCGGTTGTGCCGTCGTATGATTCGATATTGACGGGCTTGAACCCCTCAGGGAGTTCATGATCCAGTACTTCATCTATGAAGCAGAGAGGGTGTGCGGCACCTCTGTATTGGGCCGCATCACGGCGTAGCTCTGATGGAGTCCGTCTGCGACATTCGGCCCGGGCGTGGTTAGGTTTGTCACATCCGAATAGGTAGCCGTCGTCGTGCGTCGAGGCACGTCCACGCGATCCGTAGATCGATCTTCTATGTCCTGCTCTACTGTCCAGGGTCTACTGGAGGTCATACGTGTGACCCCGAACTCTTCCGTCTCTATTTTTACGGGGCGGTGGGGCAGGCTGCTGTTCGGCCTGAGTTGCTACTTTATCCCGACCGCGGGGTGGCCGGTCGGCCGCCCTGTCTCGACCACGTGGTGGTCGTTCCGCATTACGCGAGGGAGATATGTGCTCCGGTGCCTCCTCATCAAATTGAGGTAGCAGTCCGCGTTTCGGGTAGCTCTTGGCTGGGCACTTGAGGCCGTATTCTTCGGCTGTCAGGACATCAGTCCATCTGTCGACGAGCAGATCTTGTTCAGCTTGAAGCTGCTGCTGTTTCTTTTTCAGGCTCCTTGCAGTGGCTACGAGCTGAAGCTTAAAATGCTCCTGCTCCAGAGGATCCACAGGCACGATGAAGTCTTCGTTGCCGAGGCTTGTCTCCTCCTCGGAGGTTGACGGTAACTATCGTCCTCCGAGTCATCTTTTATGGCCTGTTCATCAGGATTATCTTGCCTGTTGTCATGTTCCTCCTATTCGGATGCAGCTCCGACAGGGTCTTCATTGTTTTCGGCGTCACCCGGAGTACTATTTTCTCCGGTGCCAGTGTTGCCATCTTTTGAGCGACGAGGCTTAGAGCGGCGTTTGGGGCGCCGGCGCTTGGACTGCGTCTCAGAGGGTTTATTCGCGTCTAGCTCTTCTTTGTCGTCGCCAGATCCTTTAGGTGTATCAACCATGTACACGTCATACGATGAGGTAGCCGTCCAATGTCCAATGAATGGCGGGTCTTGGCCTTGCTCCTTGTCGGCATCGTCGTCCATACCGTCCATGTCTTCGGAGCCATAGTCAAGCACGTCGGTTAAGTCATCGACAGTGGCTATGAAGTGGGTGGCGGGTGGGAAGCAAAATTCCTCGTCATCTGCCTCCAGCTCGAACCGAACATAGTTCGGCCATGAGTCCTTCTCCAAGGACAAATTCTTTAAAGAGTTTAGCACGTCACCCAGGGGTGAATGCTGGAAGATGTCTGCGGCGCTAAATTCGAAAATCAATGACCGATCCAGCTCGGTGTCCGCAGGCGTACGTGGTCCGGGAGTTACAGCCGGAGACGAGTCCGGAGTTCCATTGATGCAAATATTGCGGGATGTAGATTCCGTGTGTGTCTCCAACGCCATGGACTTTGTGGCCTCGGATGGCACGATCTGCTTCGGTTCTAAGGCCGTTGCAGCAACAGGAATCATCTCCTTGATGTAATTCCATGACAGATTTAAGTCATGTTCATCGGGGCGAGGGGGAGCGATCGCTGCGGTCTCAAACCCATTGAAGATCAAGTCTCCACGGGTATCCGCGACGTAGTTCAAGCTTCCAAATCTGACCTGACGGCCAGGGGCTTAGCTATCGACCTACTCCAGATGGCCAAGCGAGTTGGCCCGCAGTACGAAGCTGTCGGACACGAAGATTTGCCCGGGGAGGAAGGTTTCCCCTCGGACGGCGTCACTATCGACGATTGAAGGACCATCGAACCTCTTGTCGACGGCACAGTGGAACTCTCAATGAAAGCAGCAATGTCGGTGTTAAAACTGGCGGATCTCGGGTAGGGGGTCCCGAACTGTGAGTCTAGTATCGATGGTAACAGGAGACGGGGGACACGATGTTTACCCAGGTTTGGGCCCTCTCTATGGAGGTAATACCCTACTTCCTGCTTGATTGATCTTGATGAATATAAGTGTTACAAGAGTTGATCTACCACATGATCGTAATGGCTAAACCCTAGAAGTCTAGCCTATGTGAATATTGTAATGAGTATCCGCCTATCCGGACTACGCTCTCCGGTTTATATAGACACCGGAGAGATCTAGGGTTACATGGGGTCGGTTACATAAGAAGGAACCTTCATAGTTGGTCGCCAAGCTTGCCTTCCACGCCAAGGAGAGTCCAATCCGGACACGGGTATAGTCTTCGGCCTTCATATCTTCACAACCCATCAGTCCGGCCCGATGAATAACAGGCCGGACGCCCGAGGACCCCTTAGTCCAGGACTCCCTCAGTGATATCCACTGAGGAAAGGGGCCACCTGGAAAGTTATTTCTTCTGACCGATAATTGTCCGGCGTGCCGAATACCACATCAAGTGTAATTTTTCCCGCACACCGCGCTTCCCGATTGGGAATGATACCTCGAAAGGTTGTGCTGCTTTTCTCGATGCGGCTCCTGTCTATTTCCATCTTGTGGAGCGTGTCCTCGTAAATGAGGTTTAGTCCGCTGCCGCCGTCCATGAGGACTTTTGTAAGTCGAAAACCGTCCACGATGGGACTGAGGACTAATGCGGCTGGCGCTCGGATTGTTCTGTATTTAGGTTCGTCACTGGCGTTAAAGGTTATGGCCGTGTCGTTCTAGGGGTCAATTGCGGCGACCTGGCAGACTTCTGCGAGATCGCGCAGTGCCCTTTTACGCTTATTGTTTGAAGCGAATGTCCCAAAGACCGGCAATACTCTTGTGTCGTCGTTTTCTGGAGGGTGCTGTTCTGGGGTGTCCTTGATGAGGATGTCCTCGCCGCTCTTGGCTACCTGCCGAAGTATCCAACATGCTCTAAGGCTGTGGGTTGCTACGGTATCTGGCATCGTGTGTATTTTGCATGGGCCATTGAGCCATCCTTCCAGAACGGTGTCGTGCCGCGTAATGGGTTTATGTTTTTGACTGTTGGGCTGGGCGTGCCGCGGGGGTGCGTCCTTTTCGCTTGTAGGGGGAGTTGGGTTGGGACCGACGGTTCCTAGCAAGCTGCCTGAGTTTTACAGGAGCTTTCCATCGCGCTGTACTTTTGTACGATAGTTGCTAAGTCAGCGAACTTTGGTATGCGGCGGCGATTGATGGTGTTAAGGATACCTTCGTCTGCGCAGTTGTTGCAGAATGCTGCTATCGCGTCTTCGTCGCGGCAGTCTTTTACCTTATCTTTGACAAGGAGGAATCTGGCCCAGAAGTGGTGGACCGTTTCTTGAGACTGTTGTTTGATGCTCATGAGAGCGTCTATGTCCGGGTGGGTGGGTGGAATTAAATCTGAACCCTGACCCGTTTTTGGATCCGGAGTTTGGAGATCTACGGGCCTGACAGTTCGGGCTCCGGGATATCGACTGATTTTTTAGGCTCGTCGTCCGACTCTATGTTCGGAGGACGAGACATGCCTTTCTGCCGGAGAATATCCGGCCCTTCCAGATCGGAGATCGGAACATAGTTCGTCTTCAATATAGCAGAAGAGTTGTCCTGCTCCTCGACTACCGCTATCTGGTGGGTGATCGGCGGAGTTTTAATTTCTCTCTGGTCGGGTTTAAGCCCAATCCGATCGTAGTCTGTGGCGACCCCCAAGGCGGCCATGTGATCTAGGAGTTCGTTCAACGACGATGACTCCATTGGATCCATCCGGGCGGAGTTTTCGGGATTAACGCGGAGGCGATTTTTGATGACTTGAGAGGTCATCGTCGGCTTAAGGGTCGAACTGGAGGTCATGACGAAGCCGCCGAGCCGGAGGGTTTGGCCTGGGGCCAGGGCTCCTTCGGAGATGATATTATCCTTGACAACAAGGCGAGCCATCAACCCTCTTGGCGACGGCACAGTGGAACTCTCAATGAAAGCACCAATGTCGGTGTCAAAATCGGCGGATCTCGGGTAGGGGGTCCCGAACTGTGCGTCTAGGATCGATGGTAACAGGAGACGGGGGACACGATGTTTACCCAGGTTCGGGCCCTCTCTATGGAGGTAATACCCTACTTCCTGCTTGATTGATCTTGATGAATATGAGTCTTACAAGAGTTGATCTACCACGAGATCGTAATGGCTAACTCTAGAAGTCTAGCCTATGTGAATATGGTAATGAGTATCCGCCTATCCGGACTACGCTCTCCGGTTTATATAGACACTAGAGAGATTTAGGGTTACATGGGGTCGGTTACATAAGAAGGAATCTACATAGTCGGTTGCCTAGCTTGCCTTCCATGCCAAGTAGAGTCCAATCCGGACATGGTTACAATCTTCGGTCTTCATGTCTTCACAGCCCATCCGTCCGGCCCATGGATAACAGGCCGGACGCCCGAGGACCCCTTAGTCCAGGACTCCCTCAGTCGCGGCAGGACAAGGAGGCAAGGCTGCGGAGGAACCACGAAGTACTCCGGTGACGCAGGGCTGGCCGATGGTTGCCGTTGAGATGGCCGGTGGCGTGAGACACGAGGAGGAGCAGGGCGCATGCGCTGTGTGTGCGGGCTTCGTGTGTATGTGGCGGCGGATGAACAGTGCGAGGGAGAGACGAGCCCGAAGAGAACGCTAGGGTTATAGGTTTTGGGGCGCCCCTATTTCTCGCATTCAGCGAAAGGGGAGTGACCCCTCGCTGAAGGGAACGCCAGCTGGGCCGGCACACGCACGCGGAAACACCTGCCTGATTTTAGTTTCATTTTTTTCATATTTTTTGTTTTCATTTTTTGCTTTATTTTTTATTTTTGTTTATACTTTAAAATATTCCAAATATATATTACAAAAGCACTATTCAAAAAATATTTGAAAAGTGTTGAACATGTATCTGGAAAAATGTTGAACAAGTATTTGGAAAAATGTTGACCATGTATATAAAAATGTTGAATAGGTATATGAAAAATGTTGAAATAGGTATTTGAAAAAATATTGAACAAGTGTTTGAAAAAAATGTTGAACAAGTATTTGAAAAAATGTGGATCATGCATATAAAAATGTTAACCACGTATTTGAAAAATGTTGAAAAGGTATTTATAAAATGTTGAAAAGGTATTTGAAAAAATGTTGAACAAGTATTTGAAAACAATGTTGAACAAATATTTGAAAAAAATGTTGATCATGTATATAAAAAATGTTTAACAAGTATTGAAAAAATGTTGAACAAGTATTTGAAAAATGTTGAAGAAGTATATAAGAAAATGCAGAATGAAAAAAAAAAGAAAAACCAGAAACGAATAGGTATATGAAAAATGTTGAAATAGGTACTAAAAATATTGAACGAAATATATGAAAAATGTTGAAATGGGTATTAATAAAAGAAAAAACTAGAATAGGTATATGAAAAATGTTGAAATAGGTATTAAAAAATGTTGAACAAGTATATGAAAAATATTGAACAAGTATTTAAAAATGATGAATAAGTATTAAAAATGTTGAACAGGTATTCGAAAAATGTTGAAATAGCGTTGGGACAATGTTTATCGTGTATACAAAAAATGTTGATCACTTGTTACGAAAAATGTTTTTGACATGTACGAAAATGTAGAGTGAAAACAAAAACAAACATAAGAAAACACAAAAGAAAAAAGAAAAAAGAGAGAAGAAAAGAGAAAACCAAACAAAAAATGGAGAATAAAAAGGAATACCAAACAAAAAAGAATAATGCCAAAAATAACATAATAATCAAATAAAAACGAAATGAAAAAATGAGTGAAAAACGGAGAAGAAACAAAATAAAAGAAAAAAATCCCGAAGAAAACGGCTCGAATAGCATCAATTACTACGCGCCCTAGTTCTTCTCATGAAAGGGACTGTGGTGGATTGGTTGGCGCGGCATGTGTTTTCCCCGAACGGGCAGGTTCGATCCCTTGGTTTTTTTTTTTTGAGAAGAACGATCCCGTGGATTGGTGTGCGCGTGAATAGTCGCCGCGTAGGTTTTGGGGATTAGGAGTGGGTGCGACTGGGCCTTGACAGGCCGTATGGGCTGTGCACTACTGCCCTCTCTCCCTTTCCTTTAATTTCTTTCTCTTTATCTCTTTGGGAAATAATGAGAATTTTGAAGAAAAGGAAGAGAGGGTTAGGGAAAGAAATTGAGCATGGGGTTATTTTCCTGGACTCACAAAAATATGTTTGGTCCAAGAAAGTAGAAATGAGCATGATAGAAAGGTTTATACTCAAACTCATTTGAATGTAATCCAAATGAGTTTGAACTAGGACTAGGTTTAGAAGTGTCCAAAAATGTTAAGAATTTTGGAGGAGCCTCGATAAATAGGAAAAGAATTTTGAGGAAAGTTTGGAGAACAAACTAGAAGAGGCATGGGATTTATTTTACAAGTGTGTTAAGGTTGATTCCTGAAAGAATGGAATATTTATTTTAGCTCCCTAAAATATTGAGAGGACATGTCCTACAGAGAAATCATCACGTGAATTCCCTCAATTTAAATGGATCAGATGTCCATACAATTTATTTATGAGTTTTAATTGGGTTGCAAAATTTAATGGCATGATGACATGATGCAATGCAAAAATAATAATGTAGAGCAAGCAATATACTAATAATGCAAAGAATCGGTCTCGGGCTGTTACAAACCAGCCTTAAATGACGAGCTCACCGATTCAGGTTCTATGCCGTTCACATTCTTTTTCTTTCTACAATGTGCTTATATAATTTTTAAAAGTGCAGGTGCATTTAAGAAAATGGTTGTGTAATTTAAAATGTGTTCATGCCTTTTGTAAAATGCTTGTATAGTTTTATGTATTATAAAATAATGTTTATGGATTTAAAAAAACATCTTGTTTTAAAATGTTAAAAATTGTTTGTAATTTAGAAAAGGTCATGTGATTCAAAACAATATTCATGTTTTTTGAAAAGAATTTTCATGCATTCTAAAGAAAATACAATTTAAAAGAGAGATGGAGTGATGGTGTATGGAATAGGTGTATGATGTAGCTCGCGTAGGCCGCCCCTCATGTCAAGCTCAACTAGATTAGTTATAAATTTTCGTCAGCGCGGTTCAATGATATTTGTCGTGCGGTGGCAATGCCTTGGATTAAGATTAGATGGGCACTCTGATCAGGTGAGGGCGAAAATAAGGATAAACGTCCACACAAGTGGAGCGCCAAACATGGGGGTTGAGCCTGCAACCCAGAGACATGTTTGCTAGTATATGATCGTAATCCTAGTGGATCATTGATTTAGCCTAGGTAAAAAGGTGGGGTGTGACAGCAAAAGTCCGTAATAAGAACGCACTCAAAATAAACAACTCAGTATAAATCAGGATATTTGATAGATAATATATTCCAAAGCATACATAGGTTCAAAATCCAACAGGACTATCAACTGGACAAATCTTAGACTCCACTATATATGACGACGCTAGACGATTCAGCGAAATCCAACATGACTTCAAACAAGGGACAGAACTTAAACTCCAATATATATGACGCTAGACGGTTGATTCAGCATATTTCCAACGTTTAGGAAGCGTTGGCAAACTTGGACATAAACCTCTTCTTTTCCCTTAGCTGATAGAGAAGGTAAGAAAAATTATTACTAGAACAAAAGTAATTCAGTTTAATTATATGTAATTATTTTGCACGACAACATTATACAAAGCTGACAATAGTAACCAGGAATAACTCTAAGCATGCAATGGTGACATATTGCTCAAAAGATTAAGGCCGAACAAGATATTTAGTGATATGAAAACCAAGAACAGCTAAATAGGACAGATGTTAATTAACCTCTGGGTAAAGGGGTAAAGCACTTCAATAACACGGGGAAATAAGGTTCTCTCACCTGATTGTTATGGCCACACTTCTTCTTACGGCAGTTGGTGGCCCTGGTGGGTAGTCGTGCATAGCACCTGCAAGGCAGTGACTATTTGAGACAAGTCTAATAATTAATCAGTGACTTCAGTTTAAGCATTGGTGACAACTCTGTCAAAGCTTTTACAGTTTCGAGGGAGTACTATGCACATCTTAAT
The DNA here is from genome assembly GCF_018294505.1 of Triticum aestivum. NCBI lineage: Eukaryota > Viridiplantae > Streptophyta > Magnoliopsida > Poales > Poaceae > Triticum > Triticum aestivum. Next base: position 568,611,173 of record NC_057799.1, read on the forward strand.
TAATCATGTGCATATCAACCATGTAGTTAATTTCAATATATAACTGCAAAGCAAAGAAAGGAGATGATAAATTGAAGGTGAGATCGATCAAGCTCTGTTTGGCAATTCAAATCTACGTCTCAGGAAGATGTAATGAAAAGCATGCTAGTTGCCTCGATTAAACAACAACACACAACACATATCTACACACGCATAATCTCCAAGCTCACAATTCAAGCGCTGCAACTGCAACCATAGGCACCGAGAAAAGGTTCGTTACTGGGATCGAGTGCATACCTGCGGCAGACTAGTTTGTTCTCATTGTACTTTTGAGCAAGGATGCGGAGGTTGGGCTCAAGGTTCTTGGGGTATCCACCTCTGCTGCCGCCGCGGAGGCGCAGCACCAGGTGAAGCGTCGACTCCTTCTGGATGTTGTAGTCGGCCAGAGTGCGGCCATCCTCTAGCTGCTTCCCTGCAAAGATGAGGCGCTGCTGGTCCGGCGGGATACCTACGGTTAGGAGTGGCAAAAGAAAAGAAAAATCACAATTAGTAACTCGCTCGTGAAGTTTTCAGTTTGATGAAGGATCATGAAAGTAAACTGAACAACGTGTTAATTGATTACTACTCCCGGGACGGGAGTACTAAACAGGGGTTCTTCAAACAAGAAGCAAATCCTACAGCAAGGTCAAGAAACAGCCGGTCCAAAACTATCTAACCTCGAATAAGCAGAAAAGTTTTGATCTGCTCTGTTTCAGATCGAGATTGTTAATCTAAGACAGCATGGAGGGTGAACTAAATTCGACGGATTTAGTTGGTAGTGAGGTGCACATGGTAAAATAATCAAACAAGAGAAGCAAAAGGCAAGCCTCTACGAAGACCAGATTAGTTGTGAGGTGCGCAACGCTGGTGAAGATGCATGATCGATCGGCCAGCAAGTAGACGGAAGAGATGGCGCAGTGATTCGAGACGGGGACTGAACATGTATACCTTCCTTGTCCTGGATCTTAGCCTTGACGTTGTCGATGGTGTCCGAGGACTCCACCTCGAGCGTGATGGTCTTCCCGGTCAGCGTCTTCACGAAGATCTGCATCTTGCCGTGTCGTTGATGGCTCTCGTTCTCCTCTGGACGGGTTGTGATTGGTGTTGGTACCGACTGCTGCATGCTTGATGTCCTTATATAGGCAGGGAGCCGAGGGAGGCAACGGGGCCGCTACGGAAAGCCCCAGAACCCCAGCTTGCAAAGGTAGAAACGGGAGGCGTGGCCGCCAAGAAGATCGCGACTTGGTCGGGGCTGCGGTTGCTGGGCTTTTGGTCCATATAACTAAACCTGGCACAGTTGTTGAACCGGTCCATTCAGAACAAATGGCCCACAAGGCCATTCAGTGATTTTAGTCTTGCAATTAATAAATTCTCAAAAAAAAGTCCTGCAAATCTTTTTCCACATTTGTTATTCTTTCGGTTTTCAGGCAACAATCGATTCCTTGCGAGGCGCAAAGCACCATGCAGAACGACAAGGACGATGCGTTTGACCGCAACATCACCGCCACAGTGAGGTGGAGCTTAACGGGTGCGGGTATGATGCGGTGCCGGGAAGGGGGGGGGGGCTCTGGAGAAGGGAGGGGCATTTATAGGGATGGTAGAGGCGGCACGGACATGACAGGTGGCAAGGCAGTGAAGTCAGTGGCGGGTCATGGGGGATGACGATGCCGGTGCCGAAGGGCGGGTCGATGGCGGTGAAAGGAAGACGAAGGTGGCAGGGGAAGAGGGAGGAAGGCGAAGACGCGGGGGAGGAATCAACTGAAACCTGAACTTTCTTGGGGCACTGACTAATAGACGCTCTTTTTTCCAACGAAAAAGAATCACAGCAAAAAAAAGTTGACATATTACTTATGTGTTTAATTTTGGTTTACCGCATTTAACAATCAACGGTGTGAGTTAGAACTTCTTTGTTAAGAAGGGCATGATAGCCTTGTGAACATTATGGAAACTCACACTGTTTGTCATTGGGTGCCTAAGTATGTAAGTACGTTCCATACACCCATTCAATTTTATATTTGTACACTTTTTTAGTATTAATTAGTACTACATTATTTATTTATCCATTCATTTTTTTGCTAAAACATTTTTAAAGATTAATAAATAAAAATATTGTTGTTGGAAAAATGTTGATCGTGTATTTGAAAAATGGTCACCGTGTATATGAAAATATTCACCATATGTTGAATCTTTTTTTATCATATAATAGAAATATGTTAGCCATGTATTTGGAAAAAAATTATCGCACATTTGGAATATGTTCATGTGTACGACAAAAATAGAACAAAATTAAAATAAGAACACTAAAAACAAGAGAAAAGCTGAAGAAAAACTGAAATCCGAGCATAAACCGAGAAAATAAACAAAAACAAAAGAACATGCCCTAAATTGCGAAAAATAGAACAGTAATAAAAAGAAACCAAACCATAAAAAAACAGCCTAGAAAAATGAGAAAAGGGTCTACCCAAAAGACGCTCGATTGACAAGACATTCTATTTTGAATTTTGATCTCATGAAAAAAGCAATACGACAACTTCCCCTTTTTTTGCGGCGAGAAAAATCCCCAGCAAAATTGTCTTGTGACAACAAGTTGCGCTAGCTACCAGGGAAGTTTTATGATAACCTTTGAAAGTGGTGCCCCTGAACTAGTTATTTCAGCTAAACTAATATATAATATACTTAATAATTTTAAAATAAAATAAGTAAACGTATTTGTTTGTTATAAAAACGTCTCCTGTACTTCTATTTTTTTTATAAGTTGTGTTCACATATTTTGAAATGGTTTCATTTACTGTGTTTTTTACTCCGCATATAAGATTTATCTAAAGTCAAACTTTATAAAGTTTGACCATGCTTATAGGGAAAAATATCAACATTAAAAATACCAAATCAGTATCAATAGATGCATCATGCAAATAATTTTCAAATTATATAACTTTAATATTTGGATGTTGATATTTTTCATATAAATTTGGTCAAACTTTACAAAGTTTGACTTCAAACAAATCTTATATGCGGAATAAAAGAAACATATTGAGTAATTTGAAAAGCTTGTACTTCTAAAAAAAGTACTCAAGCATTCCAAAATATGCATGTAATATAAATATTCTTCATGTATTTTTCAAAAAATGTGTAATTTCAAAAATATTTCCAGACCTCTAAAACATATTCTTGTAACTTTTAAGTGTTCAGAAAAGATCTTCATATTTTTGAAAAAAGATTCGCCTAGTTTTTTCTAGAAAAGTGTTTTTCTTAAAAGTTATTACATGTTTAAGAAATGTTTGGTTATTTATAAAAGTATATATATTTAGTTTAAACAATAGGAATATATTAATAAATAAATAAAAAATGAAAATAAAAAAGAATAAAAAAATGGAAGACAGAAAAAAAACCAGGTGAATAGAGATTTCTCAAAAAAAAAAAAACAGGTGAATAGAGTACCAGAAGCGGCAGCACCTAGAGAAATCCATCTGCCTATACTACGACGATGGACCTCCGAATCGAGTGCCACAATCTAGCTAGTGTTGCTTGGCACATTTACATTCAGGTTCAGATGTTGTAGTAATACGATCTTGTAACTCTACATCCTAATTCTGCAACTACGAATAGATCGAGTATGGCCCCTTCCCTTCCCTGGGATGAAATGCACCACGAAAGAGTCGCGCTGGAAATTTCATCTATAAATCTACGGTAGGACCTGATTGACACGGGCTGGCAGTATATATGGGGCAACAAGCATGAATTCTGTGAAGGTGACAAGGTAATCTGATTTCACTACTGCAACTCTGTTTGGCACGCACATGCAGACGGCATTTGGTTTCCTAACAAAATGGGCACCAGATAGAGATGTGGCAGCAGCAAATGCAGAGTTGCAAACATTATTTTGGACAACAAAAGTTTGCATTTCCATGTAATTAATTAGCAGGAAATGCTGGCCTGAGAAACTAGATTCAACCATATATAGGACGTGACAGAAATATGGGAAGCAAGAGCACTACTTGACTTCACCATCATTCAAGCTAGCTAGTATAGACCTCAAATACTTGATTTCATCATTCATGGAAGAGCGAATTGCAGTACTACGACAGAAACTAGTAATACAGCAACTGCTAGCTAGCATCATTTATGGTTCTAGATTCCAGAAGCAACATTTTAACTAGGATGAAACTTCATATTCAAGAAACTAAGACTCCAACCAAACTTTGAACTCCCAGTTAATCCAGCTATGGCATGTCACTTGGGTCATGTTTCCAATGCTTCAGTGTAAGCGCAGCTTCTCCTTGGGCCTGATGTCATTGCTGTGGCCGCACTTCTTCTTGCGGCAGTTTGTAGACCTGAGGGGCAGGCGTGCATAGCACCTGCAACGCAGAATCATGGACAAGTTAGGATATACGTACTCTTGTGAATGACTAGTACACTTGAAAGGCAATTAGAGCAAGGCCCCCTCAACAAGTATAGTACTTGATAGAAAGTACTAGTTCGCTTGATCCAAACCACGCAGAGATATGATCTACATACGCAATCGATCCCCATCCAACAGACGACAAGAACAAACATCGCAATGCACAATTAAGCTTCTATCATGCATATACATCCAGATACAAACATGTAAATAACAACAGCATATCAATGTATAGTGAAAGAAATAGTCCATCTACACCTCAACTAGTGCTTGATAAAAAGTATGCTAATTAATAAGCTGGAGTAGTTATCTGGATCCAACCACACACAAAGATATGATCCCCATTGAACAGAGCACAACAGAAACATGGCAATTGACAAGCTCATAGACATTCAGACACAAACATGCATGTAACAGCGGCATGTCGATGGATAGTGAAAGAAATAGTCCAAAGGTGTACATACTTGCGACACACAAGCTTGTGCTGCCTGTACTTGAGCGCAAGGGCGAGCAGGTTAGGCTCCAACCTGCATGGGTAGCACGATCCCCTGTCACCGCCGGCGAGGCGCAGCACGAGGTGAAGCGTGGACTCCTTGTGGATGTTGTAGTCGGCCATGGTGCGGCCATCCTCGAGCTGCTTCCCCGCGAAGATGAGGCGCTGCTGGTCCGTCTGGAACTCTGGATACCTGCGATTATTGAAACCAACACAGGGTCCGCAGTTAGTTTGGCACCACAAGACGCCGCAGTTTTTATTGGAGGAGATGATGAAATCAACCAAACTGTACGCTGTGAAACAGAGGATCTGCTCAGATCCAAGACGATGGTATAAAAAAGGGGAGTAATTTGTCCAACCGCGAGGTCAATTGCAAGGCAATCCAACAGATAAGCTTTTTTTTGAATAAAAGAGGTTTCCCTCCGATTTCATTAATGAAACCAAAAACGGACTGAGTTCAGAAGTCTTACAGCGCACCAGGCCATACCACTAGTTCTAGGAAAGCTACCTACTACCCCCGCACCCTATCAACACAGGAGTAGAATAGCATTGCTTACATCCATCGCCAAACCAACTAGTTATTTAAGCAAGTTTTAAGATTACAAGCTAACACAAAAGAGGAAGGGGAAGGCCGGTTCTTCGCTGATCAGGCCTCCAGACGACAAACACCCATTCTCCACCCCTGCGTCACCTTGTACACCTCACTTGCCACCTGCTCGATTAGCTTTGCTCTCAGCTGTATTAGTCTTTCCTCCTGCTTTTTTCTCTGCAAGATCGACCAATCCACAATCCAGTTACACATCAACCGGATAAAAAACATTGGATCATGAATCTTTTTTGCTCTGAATATTATATCATTTCTACATTTCCAGAGCGACCAGAAAATAGCCGCGCTCCCTACTAACACCATTTTTTTCTCTGGTTTCTTAAAGGTTTTTAACCACCCCCAGGAAATCATTCAGGTTAATGGGACATCGCCTAAGATCAAAAGCACATTTGATTAAACTCCAGACTAGTCTGGCTGCAGAGCAATCAAAAAATAAATGATCAATAGTTTCCATCTTTCCACAATACACACATTCTTTTGCCCCTTTCCACCCTTTTCTCAGCAAGTTATCTTTTGTTAATATACTCCTCCTAGTTACCAGCCAAAGAAACATTTTAATTTTTGATGGAATTTTCGTTTTCCACAAGAACTTGTGTGGAAATCCCACTCCATCATTAATCAGAAAGGAATACAAGGATTTTACTGAAAACTTCCTATTTTTTGTTAGCATCCACATGGGTTGATCAACTCCCCCATGCATCCTAACCACCTCACATCTTTGTTTTAAACTGTTCTAGAGTTCGTTTGTTTCAGCATTAAGATCTCTCCTGAAGCTAAATCCCTCCCACCCCTTATTCACAGCTTCTGCCACAGAGATATTGTGGTCAAAGCTGGTATTATAAAGCCTAGGGTACACGTCCTTCAGGGGTCTAGATCCAACCCACCAATCCTCCCAAAATCTGGTTGCATTCCCATCCCCAATCTTTTTTTTAACATGTTGAAAATAGAGTTTTTTTACCTCCATCAAACTACACCAGAATTGAGAGTCACCTGGCTTTTTTTCCAGACCAGACAGACATTTATTTTGTACATATTTAGCCTTCAGAATGTTCACCCAAGTTCCAGATTCAGTCTCTAGTTTCCATAGCCACTTCACTAAGAGGGCTCTGTTCATTACTTCCAAGTTAATGATTCCAAGCCCCCCTAAATCCTTTGGTAGACAACAAGTTCTCCAATTAACCAAATGATATTTCTTTTTGTTTTCATCTTCCTGCCAAACTAATCTAGCTCTAAAGAAATCAGTCTTTTTCCTCACTCCTCCAGGGAGAGGGTAAAAAGACATCATGAAAAGTGGAATGTTTGTCAAGTAGGCCTGCACTAGGGTTACTCTCCAAGCATATTGAGAAGTCTCCCCTGTCAGCATGCACATCTTTTTTTAATTTTTTCAGTGACCCCCTTCCAAAATTTATTCCCCAGCCTGACATCAGCTACTGGTAATCCTAAATATTTGATAGGCATTTTCCCCACCTCACATGTGAAGATATCTTGGTATAGCCTAGTTTTGTTAGCTGCTTCCCCAAACATGAAAATCTCACTCTTATGAAAATTTATAGTCAATCCTGACATCTGTTCAAAGGCCGTTAGTATGAATTTTAAATTTTTTGCATTATTTTCATCATCTTGTAACAAGAAAATTGTATCATCTGCATAGTGAAGCATATTCACTTCACAGTCATTTAATTCAGAGAGTACCCCTTTCACAAAACCTCCTTGCATTGCATTATCCAGGCTAATGGCTAATGCATCTGCAGCAATGTCAAAAAGCAGTGGTGATAAGGGATCACCTTGCCTCAATCCCTTAAAGGTTTTGAAACAAGGTCCTATTTCATCATTTACTTTCACTCCTACATGTCCCCCCACCATAGTACGCATCACCATGTCACACCATTTGTCAGGGAATTTCTTAAGTTTCAGCATTTTATATACAAATGGCCATTTGATCTTATCATATGCTTTTTCAAAATCTACTTTGAATAGAAGACCACTCTGTTTCTTTTTGTGTATAGTGTTTAGTGCTCCTTAATAGTTTCCTGGATCCCAATAAAATCCAGTTTCTATTGATTATGCATTCCTTAATGAAGTTTTTTTACTATCTTTTCCAATACCCCTTACATTCCAGAACATTCCAATCATACTGTTCCTATTTTTGAGTTTTCTTTCTCCTCCTCCCAATTATACTACCTGTCTTCCCACAGGAGAACCCTGGTGAGTTCAAGCTATTCCTTTTTGTTTTAGCAAAAAAGCTTTTAGATGAGTAAAATGATCCATTTCTAATTCAGCATCAGAGTGATCATCTCCGGAGCAAATTTCCTTGAGATCCACATCTCCAATATCTATGAGGTTAGGTTCACCAAGTTGACCTTCCTCTTCTTTTGTTTTACAAATATTTTGTAAATAGAATTCTTTTCTACACTGCTCCATTCTAGCTATGATATCTAGATTAGATTCAATCATATTAATAGAGCAACCTAGGTCAATTCCAATTTTATCTGCCATATCTAGCAAGGAAATATCATGACAGTTCAAATTCTGAAACTTACCGTAATTATCTTTGGCAGTTGCTCTTTTCTTGGCCAACTCTTCAATTTTTGCATCCTGTTTGCCTGCCAATCTCCCACACCTCCTCAACTGCTCCTCCTCTGTCTCACTGTTTCCTGTTTCTTTATCTCCTGTTTGCACCCCTACCTTAGTACCAAAGGAAACAAATTCTTGGCTAACATTAAAGTCCACTGCCTCATTGTAATTATTGTGCTCATCTTCCTTTCTGTCAGTATCCATGATTCTCAGATCAGCATCAGTAATCTCCTCCATTTCTTTCTCTCTTGCTTCCCACATCTCAATCTTGTCCACACATCTATCAATCACACCTTGTTGTTTATTGATCAGTTCCATGAGCACTTTCTTGTCTTGTTCCAGTTCCATGATTTTCTTTTCTTCTTTCATTCTGAGAGTTTTTTGTCTTGCCTTGTCTTCCTCTAGGTCTGTCACTTTCTTCATGATCATTTCCATACTTGTCTCCACTTTCCTTCTTGCCTCCATCTCCAAAGCTTGTTCTTTTTGAATTCTCATTATTTCCTCGTTTTTCTTCTTCAGCTCCTCAAATTGTGCTAATCCCAAACTTCCCAAAGAAATCATCTCTTTATTCCCTATTCCATTATCATCTCCTCCCTTGTGTCTTTTCCTCATGACTTCCTCACTGTTTCCATCTCTATTCCCTCATTCTCCTGTCTCTTATGTTCTCCATACCATCCCATCTCTACCACACTCTCTAGTTCAGGAACAATCTTGTATATCATCAAGTCTTTATCTGTGATTTCAGTATATGCTGGAATTTTATCAAAGTCTCTTATTACAATCTTTGCTCTAATCTTCTCCTTAGCAATGGTGTTCATGTCAATCTCCAGTACAGGTCCAAGAGTTGCAGCCACCTTACACATCCCAAAAAATGCCTAAAGCACTTAGGAACTTTTCCATATAAGGCCCAGATAGTATGTAATTTGCCCACTGCTTGTGAGTCAAAACTCCACCCTTTTACATTTATCACTGCACCTGAACCCAACAATGTAAAGTCATTGCATTTGCTCAATTCAACCAATCTTCCTTTGTTTGGGAACCTGACCAGGAAAGCATTTTCTCCATGTTTCTTGCACCTCCACTGCCAATTCCAATTGAACATGTAATGCATTCTGTCAACCAATTGAGTTTCATTGGTCACTCCTGACACCACTGTGATTATAGCCATAGGGTTTGAGTTTTCCAATTCCAAGACTTCTTTTGCACTCTGAACCAGCAGAACTCCAAGCCCCCTGGCAGCATATCCAACAAATTTGGGTACTGGCTTGATTTGTTTCAGCCAGTTGCACTCATCTGTCACATGGTTTTTCTTACCACAAATCACACAATGCCCAAGGGGCAGTCTTTGGTCAAATGATTTGTGTCTTTACATTTGTTACAGAACATCTTGTTCTGTCCTCCAAATCCTGCCCTTCCTCCCTCCTGAGAACTCCTAATAGCATAATGATCTCCATTGCCAGTACCAAATCCCCTCTGTCCTTGATTTCCCCTATGTTGTGGATCACCAGAGCCTCTCTCCCTTGATTCCCTGAACTCTTGGAGTATTTCACCCCCTTGTTTGTCCCACTGTTTCTGAACTCAATTCCCCATGGCTCTGTCCAGCACCAGCCCCAGATCTGATGTTTGTCTCACTGCCAGAAATAACTTTGCCTTGTGAAATTTGTGCTAGCAAGGCATTGAGCAAAACCTGTTGTTGCTGTATCAGCTCCTGTCCACTTTTTTCCAGAGATCCAGAGGCCTCCCCCTGCTCAATCCCAGGGCCTTCTTCTTTTCCTTTGTTTTTGTTTTTCGCACTTTCTCCCTCTTCAGCCCCTCCTCCGGTGGCTACTTCCTGTCTAGACTCCTGTCTCTCTTGAATCCTCCCGGTCTCTCTTCCTCTAGCAAGCTCTCTCCTCTCCTCCCATGGTGGCAGATTTCTGTAATGATTCTCCCCTCCTCCTTCCTTCTGTACTACCACCCATCTCTCCCTCCTCTGTTGTATCACCCTCTTCCTCCATCAAACCTTCCCCCAAATCTATCCATCCCCTCTCTCTCTATTCTGCGCTGCACCGGTAAACCCTAACCCTGTCTCCCCCCTTCCTTTCTTTTATACGAAGCTCAAGGTTGAGGCAGGCAAAGGATCCAGAAAGCGTATTTCTACTTCCCGTAACCACTTGCTCTGGGCCGGGCTGTCCACTAACAAGGCTCAGATCCACGGCCCAGCTTTCCAACTGCACATCCGTCTTTATTTCCCTAACCTGTTGTCTTTTTTTTTGTGATTCTACTGCCAATAGCAACATTAATCTCACAATTAGGTAAGACCAAAATCTCCTCATCTAAGCCTACCTCAGACCAGTAATCTGGTATCTCACTTTTCTGTTTCATTTTATCCATCACCAAAATACCATTCATCTCTCCTCGTTGTTTTTTGGCAATATCTACAACCATATTCCCCCCCTCTATCACCCTGTTTTTGATCTTAGTAGGGTTATCTTTTTCATCCGTTTTATTTTCCATCTTTGTCATTTTTTTCTTAATGCCTTTGCTATGACAACAAGTCATTTCGCTTTGACAATTCACAAGTAAATACTTCTGGTAAATCATTTTCTCACCTTGGGGGTCTGATGAGTCGCCGCCCTCCTCACCAGACTCCTCCCCAGCCAGCAACCAAAAACGGTTGCCGGCGGGGGAGAAGCCTATCCCTCCGCCGCAAACTTGGTCGCCTCCTGGAGCCTTGGCGAGCAGCGCAGGAAGCGAGGGGGCCTGCGTAGAGAATAGCTCTTCTCCTTCATCTTCTTCTCTTCCTTTTTCTTCTCCCCCATCAGACTCGACCCCTCTCCTAGATATGTCTGCTCCTCCTCCGACTCCGCCTCGCTGTCTTCGATCTGGATGGGCACCCAGCGAGTCCCAGGAGTGGGGATGGCCATCACTACCCCCATCACGAACTCCTCTGGGCCGGTGGGGAAGCGGCGTCGGGATCTGAAAGACCACCACTTCCTCCTCTACGCCTGGTTTCCACCTTCTATCTCCTCCATAGCCCAGACCAGGGCTGCCAGCGAGCTCACCGGAGCACCAGTCGGAGTGGTCATCCCATTCGGGGTGAGCCGCTCGTCTTCCTCCACCGTTAGATTCTTGAAGACATGCTTGGCCGCGCGCCACATCTCCTTCCTGGTGGCGAACCAGGAGACCACCTCCCTCGCCCGCTCCAACTTCGCTCCGTCTCCACTCGCGAGCTCCACCATCGCCCACTCCATCTTCATCCTCCAATCGGCCATGGTCGCCAAGGTCGTCGCCTCCGCTCTCTAGATCGGGATGTGATGAGTCGGGGTGGGTGGGGGATTTTTGCTTCGGGTGGGTCGTCTCGCCTCCGGGGGTGGGGGATTTATCCCCCCCCCCCCCCCCCCCCGCATTCATGGCGTCCGCCTCCCTCGGAATCCCCCCCCCGCAGCTCTCAACCTCCAATCCAGCCTCATCGCTAATCCGAGCCACGTGGCATGGCAACCAAACCACAGAACTCCATGAAATTTTCTCTTGATCCCGCAAGCCCCGACTGTCAATGATTCTCCCCTCCTCATCAATTAATAAAATTCGTCGAATCGCACCTTGAATGAGGAGAATTCCTCTTCGGTACTGCAGGATTCCCGCATGAAGGAGATTTGGTATGTACAGGACCGGCCAGCTTTCGTCATCTCCATCATCCTCCTCCTGGCGCTCGTCGTCGCCCTTGCGGTGGTCGTCGTCGCCCTTGCGGTGGTCGTCGTCGCCCGCGCGAAGGCCGTCGCCGATGTGAAGGTCGTCGTCGCCCGCGCGGTGATCGTCGCCGGTGCGAAGATTGCCGTCGGTGCGGTGGTCGTCGCCCACGCGGTCGTCACCTCGATCGCCTTTCTGGTCGCCGCACGAGTTGCGTGTCGTGACCCCATCCGTATCGCGGGGAAGATCGTACATGTCTACATGTGCAGCGAGTAGCTGAGTAGTGCGTGAATAGTGTCCAACAGATAAGCTAGAGGAGATATTTTCTAACCCAAGAAAAGCTCGTCACGGAGGTCGATCTCCTCTGAATCGGGGCGAGATGATCGAACAACCACATTCGATCGAACATATTACTTATAACCTGACCAGATTGAGGAGGCGGGTGCGGTAAAACCAAGCAAGAAGGCATAGTCATGGCCTCATGGGCCAAGGCGGACGGCGCGTACCTTCCTTGTCGTGGATCTTGGCCTTGACGCTGTCGACGGCCGCGAAGCTCTCCACCTCGAGCGTCATGGTCTCCGCCGTCAGCGTCTTCACGAAGATCTGCATCATCGCCGCCGGTTGCTAGTACTTGCTCACTCACGCTCTCCTCTCCTCCCTCGCCGCGCCGGGTGGTGGTGACTGGTGAAGTGATGAGAATGGAAGCGCCACGGACGTGGGTGCGGATTTGTAGGAGGAAACGCTGCCGTCAAGAAAACCCTGAATCCCTAGCCAAGTGAGGCCGCGAAGGCCGGGGCTCGGTCGGAGGAGCCACACTATGTGGCCCATTGAAGGCCCAAGTTCTAAGGCTGCTTTCATTTTCTTTCCAAACCTAATGATCTGACCATGTCTTAAAAGCAAAGTCGTCCAACTCTTGCGGAAATTATTTTGCATTTATGCATTCCAAATAGGACTCCTATATTCGCAGCATCCATGAGCTTTATAATTTGTAAAAAAATTGAGTATTTATAGGCCGATTAATATCCGGTAATTCCAATTACAAAATAAAACATGGTAACTAATATGAACAGTCCAACCTTGCAAGGTGTCAATCTGAACCTCTCGACACAATAGAAGTATTTGTACCTCTTTCTGAAATGCGAGTAAATTATACTAATCAATATATAAAAAATATTTTGCGGCACTACTTAAGATTTTAATATTTTTGTCATAATTTATTGGATTTAAGAAAAGTATCCCTGTTTTTGAAACTGCTAAGTAGTACCACAAGAAAATTAAACTGGTAATTTGTGGTTCAAAAGACCAGATAAATGGTGTTAAAGTTCACGCCAGATAAGGTAACTTGTGCAAATTTCTTGAATGTGGTAAGTTGTGTCAAGGAAAAATTTCATACCATACATAGTCTCATTTACTTTTAACGCATTAAGGTCAACCAAAACAATGCCTTAACACACTATGAGTACATGTTAATCTCAAATCACATTCCTTTGATATATTGATGTGTTGTTCTCAAGGTCTCTGGATCAAATTTGTAATAGGTGCATATGACTTGCAATTGCAATCATGAACAAATAGACATAAAAGACATAATGGTTCAGATCTAAAATCATATTACTCGGGCCCTAGTAATAAGCATTGGTCACGGCAAAGTCATAACAACCTCAATTCTCAAACAATTATTACACTAGGAATCATCAAACAATTATTACACTAGGAATCATCCCATCATCAATATGAAGTCTAATACATGATAAATCTCATACAATTCCCATCCATCCCATGTTCCTATAGCGGATTACTTGCACATCGTTGTGGAGAGCATGATGACGGTGATGGAGAAGGGGTTGACAGTGTTTTGGTGAAGAGCTGTCCTCTTCGGAGGAAAAACCCTAGCCTCCAGCAGCCCTTGGAGTGAAAAATGATGGCGGCGGCATCTCTGTGTCGCAGAAAAATCATTGATAATTTGGAGGAGGGTTTTGGAGAAATATAAATCGGGGTGCACCGGAGGCTGGCCAAGGGAGCCCCACAGGCTGTAGGCGCCTGGTGTAGGCGCTTTGGGCGCAGGCCAAGGGCGCGTACCTTCCTTGTCGTGGAACTTGGCCTTGACGCTGTGGACAACCACGAAGCTCTCCACCATCAGCGTCTTCACGAAGATATGCATCCTTGCCGCCGGTTGGAGGTTGCTCGCCGCGCCGGGTGGTGGTGGAGTGGTGAGAATGGAAGCGCCGCGGACGTGGGTGCGGTTATACACTTATGCAGGAGGAAACACTGCTGTCAAGAAAACGCCGAATTGAAGGAAATATGCCCTAGAGGTAATAATAAATTTTTTATTTATATTTCCTTATATCATGATAAATGTTTATTAGTCATGCTAGAATTGTATTAACCGAAAACTTAGTACATGTGTGAATACATAGACAAAACAGAGTGTCACTAGTATGCCTCTACTTGACTAGCTCGTTAATCAAAGATGGTTAAGTTTCCTAGCCATATACATGAGTTGTCATTTGATTAACGGGATCACATCATTAGAGAATGATGTGATTGACTTGACCCATCCGTTAGCTTAGCACTATGATTATTTAGTTTATTGCTATTGCTTTGTTCATGACTTATACATGTTCCTATGACTATGAGATTATGCAACTCCCGAATATCGGAGGAACACTTAGTGTGCTATCAAACGTCACAACGTAACTGGGTGATTATAAAGATGCTCTACAGGTGTCTCCGATGGTGTTTGTTGGGTTGGCATAGATCGAGATTAGGATTTGTCACTCCGTGTTTCGGAGAGGTATCTCTGGGCCCTCTCGGTAATGCACATCACTATAAGCCTTGCAAGCAATGTGATTAATGAGTTAGTTGCGGGATGATGCATTACGGAATGAGTAAAGAGACTTGCCGGTAACGAGATTGAACTAGGTATTGAGATACCGACGATCGAATCTCGAGCAAGTAACATACCGATGACAAAGGGAACAACGTATGTTGTTATGTGGTTTGACCGATAAAGATCTTCGTAGAATATGTAGGAACCAATATGAGCATCCAGGTTCCGCTATTGGCTATTGACCGGAAGTGAGTCTCGGTCATGTCTACATAGTTCTCGAACCCGTAGGGTCCACACAGTTAACGTTCGATGACGATCAGTATTATGAGTTTATGTTTTTTGAGGTACCGAAGGTAGTTCGGAGTCCCAGATGTGATCACAGACATGATGAGGAGTCTCGAAATGTTCGAGACATAAAGATTGATATATTGGACGACTATATTCGGACACCGGAAATGTTTCGGAGAAGTTTTGGATAAAACCGGAGTGCCGGAGGGTTAGCGGAACCCCCCGGGGGAACTGATGGGCCACATGGGCCTTAGTGGAGAGAGAGAGGGGCGGCTAGGGCAGGCCGCACGCCCCCTCCCCCTTGGGTCCGAATTGGACTAGGGAAGGGGGGGGCACCCCCTTTCCTTCTCCCTCTCCTTCCTTTCCTCTCACTTCCCTTGTTGGGCCCTATGAGGGCCGGCCGGCCTCCCCCTTGCTCCTTTATATACGGGGGCAGGGGGCACCCTAGAACACACAAGTTGACAGTTGTCTTAGCCGTGTGCGGTGCCACCCTCCACAGATATCCACCTCGGTCATATCGTTGTAGTGCTTAGGCGAAGCCCTGTGTCGGTAACTTCATCATCACTGTCATCACGCCGTGGTGCTGACGAAACTCTCCCTCGACCTCAGCTGGATCTAGAGTTCGTGGGACGTCACCGAGCTGAACGTGTGCAGATCGCGGAGGTGCCGTACCTTCGGTGCTAGGATCGGTCGGATCGTGAAGACGTACGACTACATCAACCGCGTTGTCATAACGCTTCCGCTTTCGGTCTACGAGGGTACGTAGACAACAGTCTCCCCTCTCGTTGCTATGCATCACCTAGATAGATCTTGCGTGATCGTAGTTTTTTTGAAATTACTGCGTTCCCCAACAGTGGCATCCGAGCTTGGTCTATGCGTAGGCGTTATATGCACGAGTAGAACACAAGGAGTTGTGGGCGATAATAGTCATACTGCTTAACAACATGTCATACTTTGATTCGGCAGTATTGTTGGATGAAGCGGCCCAGACTGACATTACGCATACGCTTACGCGAGACTGGTTCTCCCGACGTGCTTTGCACACAGGTGGCTAGTGGGTGTCTATTTCTCCAGCTTTAGTTGAATCGAGTGTGGCTATGCCCGGTCCTTGTTGAAGGTTAAAACATCACACTTGACGAAAAATCGTTGTGGCTTTTGATGTGTAGGTAAGAACGGTTCTTGCTAAGCCTGTAGCAGCCACGTAAAACTTGCAACAACAAAGTAGAGGACGCCAAACTTTTTTTTTGCAGGGCATGTTGTGATGGGATATGGTCAAGACGTGATGATATATAAATTTTTGTATGAAATGATCATGTTTTGTAACAGTTATCGGCAACTGGCAGGAGCCATATGGTTGTCGCTTTACTGTATGAAATGCAATCGCCATGTAATTGCTTTACTTTATCACTAAGAGGTAGCAATAGTCGTAGAAGCAATAGTTGGCGAGACGACAACGATGCTTCGATGGAGATCAAGGTGTCAAGCCGGTGACGATGGTGATCATGACGGTGCTTTGGACATGGAGATCAAAGGCACAAGATGATGATGGCCATATCATATCACTTATATTGATTGCATGTGATGTTTATCCTTTATGCATCTTATTTTGCTAGTTCGGCGGTAGCATTATAAGATGATCTCTCACTAAATTTCAAGGTATAAGTGTTCTCCCTGAGTATGCACCGTTGCGACAGTTCGTCGTGCCGAGACACCACGTGATGATCGGGTGTGATAAGCTCTACGTTCATATACAACGGGTGCAAGCCAGTTTTGCACACGCAGAATACTCGGGTTAAACTTGACGAGCCTAGCATATGCAGATATGGCCTCGGAACACTGAGACCGAAAGGTCGAGCGTGAATCATATAGTGATGTTCACCATTGAAAACTACTCCATCTCACGTGATGATCGAACATGGTTTAGTTGATTTGGATCACGTGATCACTTAGATGATTAGAGGGATGTCTATCTAAGTGAGAGTTCTTAAGTAATATGATTAATTGAACTTTAATTTATCATGAACTTAGTACCTGATAGTATTTTGCATGTCTATGTTGTTAAAGATAAATGGCCCGTGCTACTGTTCCGTTGAATTTTAATGCGTTCCTAGAGAAAGCTAAGTTGAAAGATGATGGTAGCAACTACACGGACTAGGTCCGTAACTTGAGGGTTATCCTCATTGCTGCACAGAAGAATTACGTCCTGGAAGCACCGCTAGGTGTACCACCCGCGGCGGCAACTGCAGACATTGTGAATGCCTGGCAGTCGCATGTTGATGACTACTCGATAGTTCAGTGTGCCATGCTTTATGGCTTAGAACCGGGACTTCAACGACGTTTTGAACATCATGGGGCATATGAGATGTTCCAGGAGTTGAAGTTAATATTTCAAGCAAATGCCTGGACTGAGAGATATGAAGTCTCCAATAAGTTCTATAGCTGCAAGATGGAGGAGAATAGTTCTACCAGTGAACATATACTCAGAATGTCTGGGTACCACAACCACTTGACTCAACTAGGAGTTAATCTTCCTGATGATAGTGTCATTGACAAAGTTCTTCAATCACTGCCACCAAGCTACACAAGCTTTGTGATGAACTATAATATGCAAGGGATCGATAAGACAATCCCCGAGCTCTTCGCAATGCTAAAAGCTGCGGAGGTAGAAATCAAGAAGGAGCATCAAGTGTTGATGGTCAACAAGACCACCCGTTTCAAGAAGAAGGGCAAAGGGAAGAAGGGGAACTTCAAGAAGAACGGCAAGCAAGTTGCTGCTCAAGTGAAGAAGCCCAAGTCTGGACCTAAGCCTGAGACTGAGTGCTTCTACTGCAAAGGGACTGGTCACTGGAAGCGGAACTGCCCCAAGTATTTGGCGGATAAGAAGGATGGCAAAGTGAAAGGTATATTTGATATACATGTTATTGATGTGTACTTAACTAATGCTCGCAGTAGCGCCTGGGTATTTGATACTGGTTCTGTTGCTCATATTTGCAACTCGAAACAGGGGCTATGGATTAAGTGAAGATTGGCTAAGGACGAGGTGACGATGCGCGTGGGAAATGGTTCCAAAGTCGATGTGATCGCAGTCGGCACGCTACCTCGACATCTACCTTCAGGATTAGTTTTAGACCTGAATAATTGTTATTTGGTGCCCGCGTTGAGCATGAACATTATATTTGGATCTTGTTTGATGTGAGACGGTTATTCATTTAAATCAGAGAATAATGGTTGTTCTATTTATATGAGTAATATCTTTTATGGTCATGCACTCCTGATGAGTGATCTATTTTTGTTGAATCTCGATAGTAGTGATACACATATTCATAGTATTGGAGCCAAAAGATATAAGTTTAATAATGATAGTGCAACTTATTTGTGGCACTGCCGTTTATGTCATATTGGTGTAAAGCGCATGAAGAAACTCCATGCTAATGGGCTTTTGGAATCACTTGATACTTGCGAACCATGCCTCATGGGCAAGATGACTAAGACTTCGTTCTCCGGAACTATGGAGCGAGCAACAGACTTGTTGGAAACAATACATACTGATGTATGCGGTCCGATGAGTGTTGATGCTCGTGGCGGGTATCGTTATTTTTTGACCTCCATAGATGATTTGAGCAGATATGGGTATATCTACTTGATGAAACATAAGTCTGAAACATTTGAAAAGTTCAAATAATTTCAGAGTGAAGTGGAAAATCATCGTAACAAGAAAATAAAGTTTCTACGATCTGATCATGGAGGAGATATTTGAGTTACGAGTTTGGTCTTCATTTGAAACAATGTGGAATAGTTTCGCAACTCACGCCACCTGGAACACCACAGCGTAATGGTGTGTCCGAACGTCGTAACCGCACTTTATTAGATATGGTGCGATCTATGATGTCTCTTACTGATTTACCGCAATCGTTTTAGGGTTATGCTTTAGAGACAGCTGCATTCACGTTAAATAGGGCACCTTCTAAATCCGTTGAGACGACACCTTATGAACTGTGGTTTGACAAGAACCCAAGTTGTTGTTTTTGAAAGTTTGGGGCTGCGATGCTTATGTGAAAAAGCTTCAACCTAATAAGCTCGAACCCAAATCGGAGAAATGTGTCTTCATAGGATACCCAAAGGAGACTGTTGGGTACACCTTCTATCACAGATCCGAAGGCAAGATATTCATTGCCAAGAATGGATCCTTTCTAGAGAAGGAATTTCTCTAAAAAGAAGTGAGTGGGAGGAAAGTGGAACTTGATGAGGTAATTGTACCTTCTCCCGAATTGGAAAGTAGTTCATCACAGAAATCAGTTTGAGTGATTCCTACACCAATTAATGAGGAAGCTAATGATAGTGATCATGAAACTTCAAATCAACTTACTACTGAACCTAATAGGTCAACCAGAGTAAGATCCGCACCAGAGTGGTACGGTAATCCTGTTCTGGACATCATGTTACTAGACCATAACGAACCTACGAACTATGAGGAAGCGACGATGAGCCCATATTCCACAAAATGGCTTGAGGCCATGAAATCTGAGATGGGATCCATGTATGAGAACAAAGTGTGGACTTTGGTTGACTTGCCCGATGATCGGCAAGCCATCGAGAATAAATGGATCTTCAAGAAGAAGACTGACGCTGACGGTAATGTTACTGTCTACAAAGGTTGACTTGTAGCAAAAGGTTTCGACAAGTTGAAGGATTTGACTACGATGAGACTTTCTCACCAGTAGCGATGCTTAAGTTTGTCCGAATCATGCTAGCAATTGCCGCATTTTATGATCATGAAATTTGGCAAATGGATGTCAAAACTGCATTCCTGAATGGATTTCTGGAAGAAGAGTTGTATATGATGCAACCAGAAGGTTTTGTCGATCCAAAGGATGCTAACAAAGTGTGCAAGCTCCAGCGATCCATTTATGGACAGGTGCAAGCCTCTCGGAGTTGGAATAAATGTTTTGATAGTGTGATCAAAGCATATGGTTTTATACAGACTTTTGGAGAAGCCTGTATTTATAAAAAGTGAGTGGTAGCTCTGTAGCATTTGTAATATTATATCTGGATGACATATTGCTGATTGGAAATGATACAGTATTTCTGGATAGCATAAAAGGATACTTGAATAAGAATTTTTCAATGAAAGACCTCGGTGAAGCTGCTTATATATTGGGCATCAAGATCTATTGAGATAGAGCAAGACGCTTAATTGGACTTTCACAAAGCACATACCTTGATAAGATTTTGAAGAAGTTCAAAATGGATCAGTCAAAGAAAGGGTTCTTGCATGTGTTACAAGGTGTGAAGTTGAGTGAGACTCAATGCCTGACCACTTTAGAAGATAGAGAGAAAATGAAAGTCATTCCCTATGCTTCAGCCATAGGTTCTATCATGTATGCAATGTTGTGTACCAGACCAGATGTGTGCCTTGCTATAAGTATAGTAGGGAGGTACCAAAGTAATCCAGGAGTGGATCACTGGACATCGGTCAAGAACATCCTGAAATACCTGAAAATGACTAAGGATATGTTTCTCGTTTATGGAGGTGATAAAGAGCTCGTCGTAAAAGGTTACGTCGATGAAAGCTTTGACACTGATCCGGATGACTCTAAGTCACAAACCAGATACGTGTTTATATTGAACGGTGGAGCTATCAGTTGGTGCAGTTCTAAGCAGAGCGTCGTGGCGGGATCTACGTGTGAAGCGGAATACAAAGCTGCTTCGGAAGCAGCAAATGAAGGAGTCTGGATGAAGGAGTTCATATCCGATCTAGGTGTCATACCTAGTGCATCGGGTCCAATGAAAATCTTCTGTGACAATACTGGAGCAATAGCCTTGGCGAAGGAATCCAGATTTCACAAGAGAACCAAGCACATCAAGAGACGCTTCAATTCCATCCGTCATCAAGTGTCGGAAGGGGACATAGAGATTTGCAAGATACATACGGATTTGAATATTGCAGACCCGTTGACTAAGCCTCTCTCATGAGCAAAACATGATCAGCACCAAGACTCCATGGGTGTTAGAATCATTACAATGTAATCTAGATTATTGAGTCTAGTGCAAGTGGAAGACTGAAGGAAATATGCCCTAGAGGCAATAATAAAGTTGTTATTTATATTTCCTTATATCATGATAAATGTTTATTAGTCATGTTAGAATTGTATTAACCAGAAACTTAGTACATGTGTGAATACATAGACAAAACAGAGTGTCACTAGTATGCCTCTACTTGACTAGCTCGTTAATCAAAGATGGTTAAGTTTCCTAGCCATAGGCATGAGTTGTCATTTGATTAACGGGGTCACATCATTAGAGAATGATGTGATTGACTTGACCCATCCGTTAGCTTAGCACTATGATCGTTTAGTTTATTGCTATTGCTTTCTTCATGACTTATACCACTACAAAAAAAAGACACATCCGTGGCATTTTGGGCCGAACAATTTTTTTTCTGTCATACTTATGACACTTCTATGATGATAATTGTGACAAAACCCGGTATCATCATAGATGTGGTGGGCTGCTACTTCTATGACAAAAAATCATGACAGAAAATGGGCTTTTCGTCCTGGGCGAGCCGGAGACGCGGCTGCATGACATTCTTTGGGCCGTCCATGATGGAAAAAACCATGGTAGAAGCGAGGGCTAGGAAAATATCAGGGTGTTCCCGGTTACGGTGGGTGGTCGGGGCCGAGCGATGCACGGAGGTTTGCGCGTTTCCCTCGTACACGCACGCGCGTGGGTGTTAGGCGTTGAGCTCTAACTGAACCCGAGCGAGGCGTTCGCCTACTGAACCCGAGCGATTGCACTGCAGGCTACGCGTTACTGAACCCGAGCGATCGATCGATGGCTGTTAACTGAACCCGATCGGGCGATTCCTTCACTACTGCTGCTAACAAGACGATCGATGCTACCTCTGGATGAACAGTGAGCGTTGCTGCGGGGGTTTGGATGAACATTTCCCGGTGGGGGTGGATGAACAGGACCCCGTGGTGTTGCCTTTGGATGAACAGGACCCCGATCGATCGAGCCGGTTGGGGCTGGATGAACAGGACCCCGTGGAGGGCTGGATGAATAGGACGACCCCGTGGAGGGCTGGATGAATAGTAGATGATGGAGGGCTGGATGAACAGTAGCCCGTGGAGGGGTGGTTGAACAGGAGCCCGTGGAGAGGGCTGGTTGAACAGTAGCCGGTGGAGTAGAGTGCGGTGGAGGCTGGATGAACAGGAGGCCGTGGATGAACAGTCGTAGGTGGAGGCTGGAGGAGGTCGACAGTGGATGAACAGTAGCCCATGGAGGCTGGAGGGGGTCGACGGTGGAGATGAACAGTATCCCGTGGAGTCCTGTTTTGCGGTACGCCACACCCCTCCCGATGAACAGGACCCCCGTTTCGACCGTAGCGCTCCAACACAAGTCCGTTTCCTCCGTTTTGCGATACGCCACACCCCTCTCGATCAACAGGACCCCGTTTCGACCGTAGGAGGTCCAACACAAGTCCGTTTCCTCCGTTTTGCGGTACGCCAGACCCCCCCGATGAACAGGATCCTGTTTCGAACGTGGCCGGTCGAACACAAGGCCGTTTCCTCCGTTCTGCGGTACGGCTGGCCTCGTTTCCATCGGCTGTTCCGTCCAAGCCCTCTCGATGAACACGACGACGCATTTCGTTCTGACCCAGCCGGTTGGCTCCGCATGAACACGACGACGACGCTGTTTCTCCGTTCCGACCTAGCCATGTACACGAGCCTTGGCTATACGTATGTGCGACTAGGCGTTTGAGACCCCGCCTGTATGTACGTACGTGGCCGTATTTTCTTTCTTGCACCCTGGCCGCTGTACGTACGTGTACATGCTACGTGCGCGCCTGTACTATGACACGTGCGCGTCTACATCGACCAGTATGTACGTACACGTTCGCGACCAGAATGACAACGCTACGTACGCTCCGACCAGGTGGGTCCCGACTGTCAGGCACTTCCTTGCGTGCGAAGATGTAGCTGGTGGGTCCCAGCAGTCAGGGGGAGAATTGTTTTTTTGCCCGGACGCACTTCCTTGTGTGCGAAGATGTAGCTGATGGGTCCCAGCAGCCAGGGGGAAACATTTATTTCACGAAATATGGTGGCCCGTCCGGTGAGTCCCTGCTGTCAGGTGGATGAATAATTATTTTGCGCGTAATAAGGAGGCACTTCCTTGCGGCCGCCGTGGGCCTAGCTGTTAGCCTCTCTACGTACAGTACTCTTCCGATGGAAGTCGTTCCTTGACCACGTTGACCACGCCGCGCGGAGAGCACCAGGGCGGTGGACGACGGCGAGGCCTAGGAAGGGGGCGACGCGGAGCCGGGGAAGACGCGGCAGTGGAAGCCCGCGCAGAGAGGAGTACGAGGGTTCATTTCTTCGGCTGCGGTGTGAGGCTGCCGTCGCCGCAGAATAACAGGGGGTGTGGGTGAGTGGAGGGATGGCCTGGCCAGCGGTGGGAGTAGTAGGGGGCGGTGAGGCCTTCGCGGCAGCACAACCGGCCACGGGAGGCAGGAGCAGGCGGCACGACCGGCGCTGCTTTGGGCGACTGGAGCAAGAAGACCAGAGGTTGAAGAAGCACTACGGCCGTTGGATGGCCATCGTATGGTCACTGCAGCTAGAATCGTTTATATTGACTAAGTTGACAAAGCCCTTGGTACGCGTCAACTTAGTAGGCCCACAGGCCAGCCTCCGAAACGGTGCGCCCCAGATGTCAGGGGGAGGAATCATTTTTTGGGCAGCCGAAGCTAGAATATCCGAGATTGAAGAAGAAGCACGACATCCGTTGGATAGACATCCAACGGCCACTGCTGCTAGAACCGTGTGTTGACTATAATAAGTTGACAAAGCCTTGCATACGCGTCAACTTCTTTTTTTAGGGGACGCGTCAACTTAGTAGGCCCACAAGTGTGTGGCAGAGAACTTATAGCCCATTTGCGATTTGTAAGAATGTACAACTCATTTTTGAATTCTAATGGAATTTACTATAGCCCATTTACAGTTTGTTAAAAGTACATCCCATTTTCTAGCTAGGACAACGATTAATAATTTCAACCAACCGTTCAAGACAGAATTCAATAAAATTTCCCACATTTTGATGGGATCCGAAATATTTTTATCCCGAAATTTCTAGTCAGATTAAATATAAATTTGTATTACGTAAAAATCCAACGAAACATTGCGTGTGCAACAATTAAAAATTAAGATTTCCCAAATCCATATATAATATTTTATAAACTAATTTCGTGTTTGGTGCATTTTTTATAGTTACTGCCCAGTTTTTATAATTACATCCCATTTATTATTTTTAAAGCCCATTTTCCTGTTAAGCCTAATGCATCCCTCCTAGGAAAGATTTTGCAGCCCAGCGGGGCGGAGAATAACAAGTTGACCTTGCCTGGGTATTCCTCAAATAAACGTATAGCTGGGCTAGCCATTTTCATCTTGAAAAAAATTAATATCTAGGCTGGATATCTGTCCTGGGCTAGACGGGCCACAGCCCGCCCAGTTAATCCCCTGCTCTCCTCTGAACAACAACGAAAACATCGCCAAGAAAAAGTCTGCAGTGCTCACGCCTCAAAAACACAAATACTGCTCGAGCTGCTTGGTCCCAGCTGTCGGCCGCACCTTGTGCAATTCTCTCGTTTATATTGACTACATAGGTTGACAATGGTGTGGGACCGTGATGTCAGGAAACCAGGAGGAAGCAAAAAAAATATAGTTGTACATAATAAGGAGGCACTTGCGTACGTACGGCTATGGCCCTAGTGGGTCCCTACTGTCATCCAGTCAAAATAAAGTCATCTCCTGAATCCTCATGTTCATTGACCATGTTAACAA